>NW_026606555.1:317500-387500 GCF_029890125.1 Rhinichthys klamathensis goyatoka
TAGTTTATTCTGAGCTGGTTCAGCTTAAGCTAGTTTACTCTGAGCTGGTTCAGCTTAAGCTAGTTTACTCTGAGCTGGTTCATCTTAAGCTAGTTTACCCTGAGCTGGTTCAGTTTAAGCTAGTTTATTCTGAGCTGGTTCATCTTAAGCTAGTTTACTCTGAGCTGGTTCATCTTAGGCTAGTTTATTCTGAGCTGGTTCAGTTTAAGCTAGTTTACTCTGAGCTGGTTCATCTTAAGCTAGTTTACTCTGAGCTGGTTCAGCTTAAGCTAGTTTACTCTGAGCTGGTTCATCTTAAGCTAGTTTACTCTGAGCTGGTTCAGTTTAAGCTAGTTTACTCTGAGCTGGTTCAGCTTAAGCTAGTTTACTCTGAGCTGGTTCATCTTAAGCTAGTTTACTATGAGCTGGTTCAGCTTAGGCTAGTTTACTCTGAGCTGGTTCATCTTAAGATAGTTTACTCTGAGCTGGTTCAGCTTAAGCTAGTTGCTTACTCTGAGCTGGTTCAGTTTAAGCTAGTTGCTTACTCTGAGCTGGGTCAGTTTAAGCTAGTTTACTCTGAGCTGGTTCATCTTAAGCTAGTTTACTATGAGCTGGTTCAGCTTAGGCTAGTTTATTCTGAGCTGGTTCAGTTTAAGCTAGTTTACTCTGAGCTGGTTCAACTTAAGCTAGTTGCTTACTCTGAGCTGGTTCAGTTTAAGCTAGTTTACTCTGAGCTGGTTCAGCTCAAGCTATTTGCTTACTCTGAGCTGGTTCAGCTTAAGCTAGTTGCGTACTCTGAGCTTGTTCAGTTTAAGCTAGTTTACTCTGAGCTGGTTCAGTTTAAGCTAACTTACTCTGAGCTGGTTCAGCTTAAGCTAGTTTACTCTGAGCTGGTTCAGTTAAAGAAAGTTTATTCTGAGCTGGTTCAGTTTAAGATAGTTTACTCTGAGCTGGTTCAGCTTAAGCTAGTTTACTCTGAGCTGGTTCAGTTTAAGATAGTTTATTCTGAGCTGGTTCAGCTTAAGATAGTTTACTCTGAGCTGGTTCAGTTTAAGCTAGTTTACTCTGAGCTGGTTCAGCTTAAGCTAGTTTACTATGAGCTGGTTCAGTTTAGGCTATTTTACTATGAGCTGGTTCAGTTTAGGCTAGTTTACTCTGAGCTGGTTCATTTTAAGCTAGTTTACTCTGAGCTGGTTCAGCTTAAGCTAGTTTACTCTGAGCTGGTTCAGCTTAAGCTAGTTTACTCTGAGCTGGTTCAGCTTAAGCTAGTTTACTCTGAGCTGGTTCATCTTAAGCTAGTTTCACTCTGAGCTGGTTCAGTTTAGGCTAGTTTACTCTGAGCTGGTTCAGTTTAAGCTAGTTTACTCTGAGCTGATTCAGCTTAAGCTAGTTTACTCTGAGCTGGTTCATCTTAAGCTAGTTTACTCTCAGCTGGTTCAGTTTAAGCTAGTTTACTCTGAGCTGGTTCATCTTAAGCTAGTTTACTCTGAGCTGGTTCATTTTAAGCTAGTTTACTCTGAGCTGGTTCAGCTAAAGCTAGTTTACTATGAGCTGGTTCAGCTAAAGCTAGTTTACTATGAGCTGGTTCAGCTTAAGCTAGTTTACTATGAGCTGGTTCAGCTTAAGCTAGTTTACTCTGAGCTGGTTCAGCTTAAGCTAGTTTACTCTGAGCTGGTTCAGCTTAAGCTAGTTTACTATGAGCTGGTTCAGCTTAAGCTAGTTTACTATGAGCTGGTTCAGCTTAAGCTAGTTTACTCTGAGCTGGTTCAGCTTAAGCTAGTTTACTCTGAGCTGGTTCAGCTTAAGCTAGTTTACTCTGAGCTGGTTCAGCTTAAGCTAGTTTACTCTGAGCTGGTTCAGTTTAAGCTAGTTTACTATGAGCTGGTTCAGCTTAAGCTAGTTTACTCTGAGCTGGTTCAGCTTAAGCTAGTTTACTCTGAGCTGGTTCATCTTAAGCTAGTTTACTCTGAGCTGGTTCAGCTAAAGCTAGTTTACTCTGAGCTGGTTCAGCTTAAGCTAGTTTACTCTGAGCTGGTTCAGCTTAAGCTAGTTTACTCTGAGCTGGTTCAGCTTAAGCTAGTTTACTCTGAGCTGGTTCATCTTAAGCTAGTTTACTCTGAGCTGGTTCATCTTAAGCTAGTTTACTATGAGCTGGTTCAGCTTAAGCTAGTTTACTCTGAGCTGGTTCATCTTAAGCTAGTTGCTTACTCTGAGCTGGTTCAGTTTAGGCTAGTTTACTCTGAGCTGGTTCAGCTTAAGCTAGTTTACTCTGAGTTGGTTCATCTTAAGCTAGTTTACTCTGAGCTGGTTCATCTTAAGCTAGTTTACTCTGAGCTGGTTCAGCTTAAGCTAGTTTACTCTGAGCTGGTTCATCTTAAGATAGTTGCTTACTCTCAGCTGGTTCAGCTTAAGCTAGTTTACTCTGAGCTGGTTCAGCTTAAGCTAGTTTACTCTGAGCTGGTTCAGCTTAAGCTAGTTTACTCTGAGCTGGTTCATCTTAAGCTAGTTTACTCTGAGCTGGTTCATCTTAAGCTAGTTGCTTACTCTGAGCTGGTTCAGTTTAGGCTAGTTTACTCTGAGCTGGTTCAGCTTAAGCTAGTTTACTCTGAGCTGGTTCAGTTTAGGCTAGTTTACTCTGAGCTGGTTCAGTTTAGGCTAGTTGCTTACTCTGAGCTGGTTCAGTTTAGGCTAGTTTACTCTGAGCTGGTTCAGCTTAAGCTAGTTTACTCTGAGCTGGTTCAGTTTAGGCTAGTTTACTCTGAGCTGGTTCAGTTTAGGCTAGTTGCTTACTCTGAGCTGGTTCAGTTTAGGCTAGTTTACTCTGATCTGGTTCGCAGGGGCTGATGGTAACTCCTCCACCAGACCGAGTCTTTGGGGAATCGCTGCTTGTTTCTCTGTAGTTTTATGCTTCACACACACTCTTTCATTGTTCAGTAGCGTGATCAAACAGCATCTCTAATGCTTCCTCATCCAGACACTGAGGGGATTTGCTTGTCGGGTGTTTTTAACTTTATTATTTACATCTGTGCTGTCACATATTATTTAGTTTTTCATTTTTAATTACACATAAGAGGGATGAGAAAACATGAGGTTTTCTCTTTGATCGAGGGAAGAAAAAAAAGAAATGGTTACACTTTGTTAAAAAGATACAGTATAGAATTTATTTGTGTGTGTCCAAAATTGGTAAAATTTTATATTACAGTGTTTGTTACGTTACATATAGAACTAACTGTAAATTATGCATAATAACATGTTAATAACCCTAAGCCAAAGCCTAACTCTATAGGATGTTGTTATATTTCTCTTTGAATGTATAATCACACTGTAACTAAGACACCTTAAAATAAAGTGTCAATTTCCGATTGCTGTTTGAAGATGATGATGATGATGATGATAATGAATAACAGCTACCATACACGACTGGGAAGGTGTTAATACTAGATGTGAGATAAAAATCATATGACTGCATTGAAAAATAGATATGTTTTAGTAAAATCACTTTTGATGTTTCAAATACAATTTTTTGTTGCTTTAAACACACATAACTCATTATTCATGGTTATTGACAGTCAGCCTGTGAGTTATGATGGGAATATATACAGATTGAAGGGGGATTTACATTTATACACATTTACATTTATAAGTCTGAATATGTAGAAATCTGAATATATAAATGTAAATCATGATTTACATTTATATATTCTGACTTATATTTCCTGTTGGGCTCTTTATAAGATGTATACATTAAAAAGTTTGGGGTCAGTAAGATTTTTTTTTTTTTTAAAGAAATGTATACTTGTATTCATCAAGGACGCATTGGTAGCACTTTACTATAAGGTTTCAGTAGTTAACATGAACTATAATAAACTGCACGTATACAGCATTTATTAATCTTAGTTCATTTCAACATTTACTAATACATTATTAAAATCAAATGTTATATTTGTTAACATTAGTTAATGCACTGTGAACTAACATGAACAAACAGCGAACAGCTGTATTTAACTAATGTTAACGAAGATTAATAAATACAGTAACAAATGTATTGCTCATGTTAGACAATACATTAACTAATGAACCTTATTGTAAAGCGTTACACCACTCATTAAATGGATACAGAAGATTATATTTCAAATAAATGCTGTTCTTTTGAACTTTCTATTCATCAAAGAATCCTGAAAAATACAAATAGCCTATATGACGGTTTCCACGGAAATATGAAGCAGCACAACTGTTATTTTCAACACTGATAATAATCATAAATGTTTCTCATTATCAAATCATCATATTAGAGTGATTTCTGAAGGATCATGTGACACTGAAGACTGGAGTAATGATGCTGAAAATTCAGATTTGATCACAGGAATAAATTACGCTTTACTGTATATTCAGACAGAAAACAGATATTTTAAACTGTAAAAATATTTCACTGTTTTTACTGTATTTTTGATCAAATAAATGCAGCGCTGGTGAGCTGAAGAGACTCTTCAGAAACATTGTAAACACCTCAGCGACCCCGGACTCTCGATGGCAGTGTGTGTGTAGATGTGTGTCTTACTCTGGCGGATCCTCCAGCTCAGGTGAGCGATGACCAGCAGCAGGAGTGCCGACACGGGCAGGAAGATCCCCGTCCACAGGAACCACCCCGGGACCCGGTCCAGGAACGCAGCCGGAGAGGACATGCTCGGCTCGGGCTCGGGATCAGGGCTGTGAGGTAAAGCTGAAACCCGTGATGATTTAGAGGGATTTACAGCTGCTGGTTAATGCTTCACTGACTGACCTCTGAACTCCAGATCTGCTGCTTTTCTCTGTGTTCTGTGTTGTTATCAGAAGAACACATTACATCAACAAAGACAAACACACTAACAGAATTAGAATGAAGTTCACAGATGACTTTATTCTGAGCTGCTGTGATTGTATTATCTGTGAAACACACATTGAGCAGTGCTTGTGTAGGGAATGGATGACTGGAAGAGTGTTGGAGAATAACCGCTTGTCTGTTCAGTTTGTGCAGAATTGAGTTTTCCTGCCGCTTGTCTGTATGATTACTTTCAGCCTCTGATAAAAGCAAACGCTTTAATGGGACATGTTTTAGTGGAGACTAGTGTTCGGGTCGTCCTGACATTGAGCTGAAGAGCATAGATCAGATGAAACACATGAGATTTTGAAATGATTTATCCTCCAGTATCGAGCTGTGGTTCGTGAGTCTGACGGTCTGGTGTTTCTCAGCGTCGGACGTGTTGTTCACACTGTTGTTTTCCTCTAAAGACTGTGTGTCTTCAGTTATTTAGATGAGCACCTTCATTTTCATGAAGATTAAAAAGCCTTGATCATGTCTGTGTGTTTTGTGCTCTTGACAGCTTCATTTACATACGGTGGCATTTGATAAACCGGCCCAATGCAGCTTTGATCTCTCTCTCTCTCTCTTCCGCGTCTTTCATTTCTTCTGGTGTCTTTTTCTCTGCAGAGATCAATGTTTTTTCTTGACTCTCCGCAGAGATCAGAGCGGCTCCGCTGATTATACATCAGTCCAACCGCTCCGATTAAACTAATAGTTTTTTATATATAGACTATACACTCTGTTCTCTGTTTGCATCATGATTCTTGCTAAATTGGGTTTGCTTTGCTTTCTCATGCACTTACTATAATTTGAGGTAAAAACTCAAAAAAGCCCTAATAGACTCACAGACAAGGGTCTTAGACTGCAAAATCTCCATTTTCTTTGACCTTGTGTTAACATTATTTAGTCTACTGTATTATATTTCATGCACACATTTTTTTAATGATGAACATGGTCAAGACTTTTCTGCCTCACTCCTCCAGTCCTTCCTTCTCTGATTGATAGTTCAGACTCTTTTATCAAATAAGTCTTTCAGTACAGACGTCCTCCTTCAGCTCGAGCTTCACGTGTCTCTGCTGTGAAGTGCAGGTTTCATTAAAAATATTTGTTTAAAAAAAAGAATAAGAATCGTATGGGTTTGACTTAAAGTAAACGTCACAGTAAAAGTGGGAAAGAATTGGATTTAGACCATTAGGCCTACCATATTTCTATTCATGCAATTATTTGAATTATTGAAGGAAAATATTTGAGGGAAAAATGAAGGAAAGATGGCAATGAATGAACCAGATGAAATGGCTTTTATGTCTCTGTATGTTGGTGGCTACAGCTTTTCATCATGGAGTGTGTTTGGTGTCGTTCCTCCAGACTGGAAGAGGATTTGTGCTGTGGACTGAGATATACTGAGACCTGCTTCCAGGCGCCCGACTCCAGTGATTCATCAGTCAAGGCAGAATGACATATAACTGAGCGACTGCTTTTCAACTGCTCTGATTTGGCTCCAAATTTCAAAATTAACTAAAGGATAAAACTTTTGGTTGCCAAACACAAGTTTATTAACTGCCATAGAAATTGGGGAATGGGGAAATGTACCTCACTGATGATGGCACTGTGTTCATTCACCCTAACAAACTCTAATGCCAGAAAATGAACACAGATTTCTAAAGTGCTCAGATGACAGGTTTCGTGTTTTAACTGCTGCTCTTTTATGCTTTCACTGATTTAATTGCTTAACGGGTTGAAATTAACATCCTGTGTCTTTTCATTACAGATCTGAACTGAACAGAGTTTCACCAATGAGCTCATTTATTTTATATCCTCCTGGGACCCAAGAATAGACTTTTGTCCACTGTAGTGGACATTATATTTTAGTGAATTTCTCTGACATCATACATGTCACATGACACAACCTGGGTGTCCTGTAAAGAGCACATTCAGGACTTTTCAGAGATACCAAATGTTTGGAGGTTTCACCATGAAAACAACTTCTCCTTGGTCTTTAAAAATGTCTGACATTAATTTAGTGATCAAATGTAGCATTCTTATGGAAATATGATAATATAGTGTAATTATAATATAAATTGGACTACTTTTCAAATTGTATTTCATAAAACAACATCTCAGGAAAATGTTAAGGGGTTTAAAAAAAAAAAAACTTTCTGTTACAGAACAGGGCATTGATTTCAAACGTGTCCACTGTAGAGGACATCAGGACTAAAATCATGTTTATCAGGCATTCTGGGAGACACAACAAGTGAATATGGAAATAAATTATACATCAATATTCCTATGAAATGTTAGATATTATTATTAAAATGTTGCCAATTATTACTCCAATTATTACCCTTTATTCTTTCATTAAATGTTGCTCCCAGAACACATTAATGTGCAAATTAGATACAGTGTATAGATACATTGCATTGAATGGGAATATTAACTTATGGCCATTTTACCCACATATTGCAAAAAGTAAAATGGTGTATCAATTCATTCCATTATTTCTTTCATAACATAGTTGAGAATAATCTTTATACAAATTTTGGTTGAAAAAATCCTGAAACCCCAAAATGTATTGGTGATTGAAAAAAAAATCCCATTGTTTTTGCCTATACATATAATTTCATGTCATTTTATTTTTTAAACAACTTAGTCCTGGCGTCCACTACAGAGGACATAGCATAACGTATGAATAAAATATTATTTTATATATATGTTTTTTTACCATTTGTTTATTGTGCTCTAAACAGTGTGATGACATGGAAAAAAACTAAATTCAAAAAACTTTTTTTTTCTGGGTCTCAGGAGGATATAGTCACACCCAGATACTAGCAGGGTGTTGCTAGTTTTTATTGGTGACTGAGGAAATAAACACTGTCTTTATACATTTATCTGCTTCTAAAATAACAGTTTCAAGTCTTCTGCAATGACTATTAAATTAGATGCGTTTCCTTCTGCAAAAAACATTTGTCCACCAATGATCTGTGAGTTGTTAGCTTATGCGTTTCTCCCATTACCATTTGTATGCATAACGTATGATTGTACATTCATGGTAACGCCTAATTATTAATAACAATAGAAATGATTTTAATGAGGGTGATCAAGCAAGGTCCTTTGTGTCTGAAGTACAATTGTTTCGCACCATCAATAACCTCAAATCACACTTCAGGTCTTATGCACTCACACCTGGCTGGAAAATTCAGAATTTCATTGCTCTCTCCCCCAGGAACAGAAAGCAAACTCCCCGGGCAACGGGGAGTTTGCTTTCTTAATTTTTTAATTTTACTTGATAAAAGGGTAGCGTTCAGCAAAGATGAGTCTGTGTTCCATATTGGAGACCAGACAATGATTGTGTGAGTTGAGTGTCTTTATAGTGGCATTGATTAGTGTGGTAATGAGGGACAGGTGCGGTTGATTAGTAACTAAGGCAACAGATGAATTGGAACTAAAGGTGACCGGTGAGCAAGGAAACTTTGACCGGGAGAAACAAGACAGGGGAAATGGGACATTATTCCCCCCTCCAGAGGCAGCTGTCAACACCTATAAGCAACACCCTCACACTGGGTCCTGAAGGGTGTTGCCTGTGATGAGTTGATGGGGACCCAACACCAGAGGGTAGCCGCAGGGGCTGGGAGCCAGGGTGGAGCTGGCAGAGTATGGGGCTTCTGCGATGCCGGTTGAGCATCTGGAGAGCCGGTGGAGTTGAGAGCGTCTGGAGAGTGGAGAGACTCTGGAGGGCCGGCTGAGATGGAGGTGCCGGTAATGCAGGACCAGGGGCTGGATGATTCTGACGATGGCCTTTCTGGTCGTGTTGTGGGTGTTTAAAGTGGCATTCTTGGCCAGGTCGATAGAGCTTGGGATGTTCTCAGTGGCTGAAACAAAAGAGCATGGGACAGAGTCTGAAGTGGCTTTCTTGGCCGATCCAAAGGAGGTTGGGACGGCCTACTTGCCCATGGCGAGAGAGAATGAAACTGCCTCCGTGGCTGAGACTAAGGGTTTCGTAACGACCTCCATGGTCATGATAGAAGGACATTAGACCACTGGAGCCAGGACAACCAGACTTGGGGACCACCGGACCCAGAACACGACTTGGGGACCACCGGACCCCGGACAACCAGACTTGGGGACCTTCGGACCCAGGACAACCAGACTTGGGGACCATCAAACCCAGGACAACCGACTTGGGGACCATCAAACCCAGGACAACCGACTTGGGGACCACCAAACCCAGGGCAACCGACTTGGGGACCATCAAACCCAGGACCACCGACTTGGGGACCACCGGACCCAGGACAACCAGACTTGGGGACCACCGGACCCAGGACAACCAGACTTGGGGACCTTCGGACCCAGGACAACCAGACTTGGGGACCTTCGGACCCAGGACAACCAGACTTGGGGACCATCAAACCCAGGATAACCGACTTGGGGACCACCGGACCCAGGACAACCAGACTTGGGGACCTTCAGACCCAGGACAACTAGACTTGGGGACCATCAAACCCAGGACAACCGACTTGGGGACCACCGGACCCAGGACAACCAGACTTGGGGGCCATCAAACCCAGGATAACCGACTTGGGGACCACAGGACAACCGACTTGGGGACCATCAAACCCAAGACAACCGACTTGGGGACCTTCGGACCCAGGACAACCAGACTTGGGGACCACCAAACCCAGGACAACCAACTTGGGGACCACCAAACCCAGGACAACCGACTTGGGGACCATAAAACCCAGAACAACCAGACTTGAGGACCATCAAACCCAGGACAACCAGACTTGGGGACCACCAAACCCAGGACAACCGACTTGGGGACCACCAAACCCAGAACAACCAGACTTGAGGACCATCAAACCCAGGACAACCAGACTTGGGGACCATCAAACCCAGGGTAACCGACTTGGGGACCACCGGACCCAGGACAACCAGACTTGGGGACCTTCGGACCCAGGACAACCAGACTTGGGGACCATCAAACCCAGGACAACCGACTTGGGGACCACCGGACCCAGGACAACCAGACTTGGGGACCATCAAACCCAGGATAACCGACTTGGGGACCACCGGACCCAGGACAACCGACTTGGGGACCATCAAACCCAAGACAACCGACTTGGGGACCTTCGGACCCAGGACAACCAGACTTGGGGACCACCTAGTCTCAGCCTCAGACGTCACGCCCACGGAACGTTGGCTAAACGTCTGATGCATATGGTACACTTAACTGGAAACACTTCAGGAATGTCGAAGTCGTCATCTGATTGGTTGAATTTGATCGGATTTCCGGGGGGTGCGAGTGTCGCGTTTATTTTCGGTCTGCCGGGAAACAAAGCGCAGACGTGTGATTGCGGAAGAAAAACTGTTGTGTTTACATGAGTGACAATGAGCATTTATCAAGATCAGCTAAACGTAGGATTCTCAAAAGTATGCGAGGTTCACGGCATAGACTCTTTAAGAGATGTCCAGGAGTTTTGTTTGAGGCACTTAGTGGAGACAAAAAGAGATATTTTAGCCTGTTTGCCGACGGGATTTGGGAAGAGTATTATTTTCCAAGCCTGGCCGACCCTTTGTCAGCATTTATAAGGATTCCCAGCAGATCCAACTTTACTAGTTGTGTGTCCCCTCCTATCTATTACATAGCTGTCAACCCTCCCGTTTTTTCCGGGTTTCTCACGTATTTTAGCTCTTTTCCCGCTTTATTATTTTCCCGTAAAATATCCCGTATTTTTACGCTCTGATTGTGTGGGACGTACATGCTCGGGCAGATTCGGCTTGAAGTCGTTCATCCTCGGATGCGGCGCCGCGCGCGCTGTTACAAAAAAAGCTGTGAACACAGCCAAGCGAAATGGGGTCTTGCCGGTCTTGCGCACCCAACGCATAATCTTTGCCGCGCTCGTGCGGACGCGTCAAGTATAAACAATTATACTCCGTGTCAGCACGCGCTTTGATCGGTAAAGGAGCACAGACCTCTCCCTAATCATCTCCAGCAGCCCCACGTACCGTTTCCCTCGTAAGCTGATATTAGTATTTAAACATTCTCTGATAAAAAATGTTTAAAAAATGACACACTTTCTCTAATACACACACACACTGTCTCTTTCTCTCTCACTCATTTGTAGTTATAAACTCTTTAGAGTTTTAATGATTAGTGCTTTATTTTTAAAGTTTGTGGTGGGTAAGAATCGTGTAAAAAAATTCCCTTATTTTGGGGATGGATTGCGGGAAATCTCCCTTATATTCAATGTTCAATGTTGACAGCTATGATCTATTATGGAAGATCAAGTGAAATACCTAACTGTGAAGGGGATATCAGCCGCGTTTGCGGGCAAACATGAAACAACAGACGCTGACATCGCAGCTGGCCGATTCAGTATTGTGTTCGGTTTTCTTCTCCTCCTTTGATTTTCTATGCTGACTGACTTGTTGCACGCCGGTCTGTTGTTGTGGGGACATTTCCACGTGACGCTGAACGAAACGAACTGTAATTGGTTGTTTGACATGTCGGTCAAACGGCCTTATGGGCGGGCCTTGGCCAAAGAAAGCTGCTATGAGTTCCAGACCTTCAGCCGTCAGTCTGAAGGTCTGGCTACGCGAGACTAGGGACCACCAAACCCAGGACAACCGATTTGGGGACCACCAAACCCAGGACAACCAGACTTGGGGACCTTCGGACCCAGGACAACCAGACTTGGGGACCATCAAACCCAGGACAACCGACTTGGGGACCACCGGACCCAGGACAACCAGACTTGGGGACCATCAAACCCAGGATAACCGACTTGGGGACCACCGGACACAGGACAACCGACTTGGGGACCATCAAACCCAAGACAACCGACTTGGGGACCTTCGGACCCAGGACAACCAGACTTGGGGACACCAAACCCAGGACAACCAATTTGGGGACCACCAAACGCAGGACAACCAGACTTGGGGACCTTCGGACCCAGGACAACCAGACTTGGGGACCATCAAACCCAGGACAACCGACTTGGGGACCACCGGACCCAGGACAACCAGACTTGGGGACCATCAAACCCAGGATAACCGACTTGGGGACCACCGGACACAGGACAACCGACTTGGGGACCATCATACCCAAGACAACCGACTTGGGGACCTTCGGACCCAGGACAACCAGACTTGGGGACCACCAAACCCATGACAACCGACTTGGGGAACACCAAACCCAGGACAACCGACTTGGGGACCACTAAACCCAGGACAACCGACTTGGGGACCACCAAACCCAGGACAACCGACTTGGGGACCACCAAACCCAGGACAACCAGACTTGAGGACTACCAGGACCTAGGGACCACCGGACTGGCTCATCCAAACCTGCATGAAAGCAGTCCTTTAAAGCAACCTCACTGAAATTCACCATAGCTTATAGTCCACAGAATTTCAAAACTCTGCCAAAGGGCGGCCATCTTGGGAGAGTAAGAGCAGCTGTTTGTCTGGCTGAAATGGGGCCATCTCTTTGCCTGCTGGGTTGGTCTGGTCTTCTGTAATGGAAAACCAGATGAGATGAATGAGGTTAAGAAGAGCAAACAGTTGAGTAGCAATATAAAGATTCTAGGGGAGTGAGCGCACGCACACACACAAGGTGGGAATATAGATGAGGCTGGTGAACAGGATAACTGTGATGGAGACCAGGTAAGTAACACAGTGGATCGCAGGAGTACAGGTAGGTATTCCAAAGGGTTTAGCGAAGATGAGTCTGTATTGCGTATTGAAGACCAGACAATGACTGAGAGTGTTTATATTGGTGTGGTAATGAAGGACAGGTGCAGGTGATCAGTAACTAAAGCAGAACTGAAGGTGATCCATGAGCAAGGGAACTATGACAGGGAGAGACAAGATGGGAAATGTGACAAGTGTTTTTGTAACTATGAGGTGTCTAGTGTCATCATCATTTTGGTTTGTGTGCTGGAGCTCACAGATGAACAAAAGCCATTTGCATACAGTGAGTCATCTCTTTGACATTTATATAGCGCTTTCCCCCCCACTCAAATTAGTTTATAAAGACGAAGAGAATGAGCTACTTTTATGATGTGACAGCAGTTACAGTTCACCAGAATGCCCACTTTAACAAGTTCATGGGTGGACATTATAAGGATAAGAAACAGCTGGGATTTTAATATCCACAGACAGTTTAACCTCAGTTTATCGTTTCATGGAAGGAGAGCATTTAGTAAAACTAATAATTGTGGAAATCACTCAGTGGGAATATATCTCAAGTGTTAAGCACAGTCCTTTTCCCAATTAAAACTATTTATACATAAAATTCCATGACAAACATAATCTGTAACATTATCTTCATAAACACTTTGATTCCATTATGACCCAATTTTAGACAAAATGATGTGGAGATAACGGTTCATTATGTACAAAAAAACCCTCATAAAAGCGTTCTGAAAAGCATAATTACAGCTTTCTCTGAATAAATATTTATTAGAGGTGGTTAGGGGGTTGAAGCATTTATTTAGCTGGAGGCACTGGCTTAGCTTCCAAACAAGAGAAAAAAAGAGATTTGACTTTAATTAGCAGCCACTGCCCCTCTATAAATGGCTTATCATCAAGGCTTATTTGGAAAAATGCCTCAGCCTTCAAAAACAAACCAAAAAAAGGCATGCATGCTAATGCAATGGCCAGCAGTGAGAACTGAATGACGTCGATTTTTCCACATTCAGTTCTTTATTATAATTATCAGTGGGTCAGAAAACATTTGAGCCAAACAAAAGGCCCATCTGAAATATCAGGACATAAATGTTCCAACTAAACCAGCTCATTCATAAATGCGTCATCCCAGTAAAATCATGCACAATAAACGCTGTAGCTGTAATTACTGGGAAGAGGACAGATGTGATGTGTGTTTTCTCCTCTCTTGTTGATTCTACACTCCCATATTGCTTTTCTGACAACTGTATTTCCCTTCTTCATCTTTGCAATGTCAGATTATTTTCTGATTTTGATTTTACATCCTTCATGGCAGTTTGTCTTCACAGGTTGAGTGTGACGTGCTTGTAGGTGATCAGAAAAACAGCATTCAGCATTTTACCTTTCCTCATACTGATTTTATTGGCGTTTGGAGATCCTCTTTGCCAACATCTAAGCCTCCAGATCTCTGTTAGTTGTCTGTAACACAGAACATCAGCTCTGGCCGTGTTCAGCGTCCCGTAGCCTGAGGAACACACACACGCACGCACACACACACACATCTCCACTGCTCGCAGGCTAGATGAACAGAGAGCAGAGCTGGCAGTAGATTATTCATTTCCCCAGATGAATGTCAGAGGAAGAGATTTAATGAGCATTCTTATGTGTATTCTCATTTGTGTGCCCAGCTTTATGATTTGACGGACATTTTTTTTGTCAGTTTTCTATTTGTTTTAGTGCGTTTCATACAGTAGACGCATCTGGGTGAAGATGGTGATTTTCAGGACTGCTCTTAACATGCTCAAATAATTTAAGTAAATTCATTGCCTCAAGGTAATTACTGTAATCTATTGTGCTCCTCACAAACTCTTTACTCATTAAACTTTTTTAAATAAATGTAACAGATTAGTATATTTGCAGTTAATACTAATAGAATTGACTATAAACAATGAAAGATCAGTCTTGAGGCGTTACGGAGTTCCCTTTCAAAGTGGAAATCAACACTGCATTTTGGATCGACTCCACAGGGAACGCCATCAGCGTGACCGGTGTCTGAAGCACGCGTGTAAACACACATCAATAAATCATAGGCAGAAAATCAAGTACACGTCATCAACCTCTGTCTTCAGGAGACGCTTGTATGCACTGGTGGAGCACGTCGACTGAGGAAGCTGGATGTGATCATGATGACTGAAAGAGAAGATTCTCCCCCGAGGGATAGTAATCAGCAGTCCATTTCATCCCACAATTCTTTGTAAAGTTTCCAGACATTAAATAATATATTGCTGTCAATTTAGAATGAAATGAGACACTTTTTAGAATCTCTCTTGTAAAGATTATACATAGTATACAATTTCTGTAAAACACTCTTATTTGGGTGTTGTGGTATGAATAATAAAAGAAACTCTTGTGTGCTTAAATGCATTAGTAATCATACAGACAGCACATGTTTGCAGGCTAGAATGACATTTACATTTGCTCTCAATTATTTAGCAGACGCTTTTATCCTGAGAGTCTTTGACAGTATATTGTGTAAAGTTTATTCTCACCCCAGTGTCGCTTGTTTCCTGAGCCTCCTGTGTTTCTCCTGAAGGCCACGTAAAACTCCTCTATGGGATCAGGCTTTCTTTGGTCATTACAGTAGAGGACCAAACGCCGAGCCACAGGCTCACTTCACCCACACAAATAAACTAGTGTGTTTTACATAAGGTTTCTTTCTGAAGGCAACTCACACCCTGGGGCCTGGGGCCGGGTTCACAAAGATAGACTTTGACTATGGCTTAGATATAGTAGATAGTCAGACTTCAGATAGACATCTAAATCAGACCGTTGCACAAAGCACTCTGACTATCTTAAGTAGGACTACACTGCAATGCATTCTGGGTAAAATAAGACACTTTTCAAAACAAAAAACATGGCGGATGGAGTAAGCGCATTCAACCGCTGAGTGCAGTTTACCCCAGCGGAAGATATGTGTGTGTTGGAGGAGTGTAACAGTTACAAGGACATTTTATTGGGGAAATTTAGCGGAGAATGTAGAAACAAGAAGAAATGTTTAATTTGGAAAAAGATTGCTACGACAGTTAACAGCGTTAATCCGACCGTTGAGCGGAGCATTAAAGACGTACAGAAAAGATACAAAAACACGGTACAAGGTGCCAAAAAAGAAATATTTAAGAGGAAATATCCAAAAACGGGAGGAGGACCCCAAGAGAAACTTAAAGACACTGAAATGGTGATGAATATATACACTCACCTAAAGAATTATTAGGAACACCTGTTCAATTTCTCATTAATGCAATTATCTAATCAACCAATCACATGGCAGTTGCTTCAATGCATTTAGGGGTGTGGTCCTGGTCAAGACAATCTCCTGAAGTCCAAACTGAGTGTCAGAATGGGAAAGAAAGGTGATTTAAGCAATTTTGAGCGTGGCATGGTTGTTGGTGCCAGACGGGCCGGTCTGAGTATTTCACAATCTGCTCAGTTACTGGGATTTTCACGCACAACCATTTCTAGGGTTTACAAAGAATGGTGTGAAAAGGGAAAAACATCCAGTATGCGGCAGTCCTGTGGGCGAAAATGCCTTGTTGATGCTAGAGGTCAGAGGAGAATGGGCCGACTGATTCAAGCTGATAGAAGAGCAACTTTGACTGAAATAACCACTCGTTACAACCGAGGTATGCAGCAAAGCATTTGTGAAGCCACAACACGCACAACCTTGAGGCGGATGGGCTACAACAGCAGAAGACTCCACCGGGTACCACTCGTCTCCACTACAAATAGGAAAAAGAGGCTACAATTTGCAAGAGCTCACCAAAATTGGACCGTTGAAGACTGGAAAAATGTTGCCTGGTCTGATGAGTCTCGATTTCTGTTGAGACATTCAGATGGTAGAGTCAGAGTTTGGCGTAAACAGAATGAGAACATGGATCCATCATGCCTTGTTACCACTGTGCAGGCTGGTGGTGGTGGTGTAATGGTGTGGGGGATGTTTGCTTGGCACACTTTAGGCCCCTTAGTGCCAATTGGGCATCGTTTAAATGCCACGGCCTACCTGAGCATTGTTTCTGACCATGTCCATCCCTTTATGGCCACCATGTACCCATCCTCTGATGGCTACTTCCAGCAGGATAATGCACCATGTCACAAAGCTCGAATCATTTCAAATTGGTTTCTTGAACATGACAATGAGTTCACTGTACTAAAATGGCCCCCACAGTCACCAGATCTCAACCCAATAGAGCATCTTTGGGATGTGGTGGAACGGGAGCTTCGTGCCCTGGATGTGCATCCCACAAATCTCCATCAACTGCAAGATGCTATCCTATCAATATGGGCCAACATTTCTAAAGAATGCTTTCAGCACCTTGTTGAACCAATGCCACGTAGAATTAAGGCAGTTCTGAAGGCGAAAGGGGGTCAAACACAGTTTTAGTATGGTGTTCCTAATAATCATTTAGGTGAGTGTATATCGTAAGGGCCATTTTCCCTTTTTTTTTTGGCTGTTTGTAATGTACATGATTGTTACTGCTGGTTGCCAAGGTAACAGAGTCTTAGACCTAAGTTAGCCTGGGGGAAAAGCGGTCTTATTGTTTTGGTCTAAATTAAGCAGTCTTTATTTTTGTGAAAGTCTAACTTGCATTAGACTAGTCTATGAGCAAAATTTTAGACTTGTCTAACACTATAGAGCGGTCTAAAATAGCTTTGTGAAACCGGCCCCAGGTCTAACAAGACAGGAACAGCTTTATGAATGTAAAATGAATATGAAACACTGAAAGTACACAAAAGCATCTTAAAAAAACTAACTTTATTTGTCATAAAGTCTTGTATAGCAAGTGTATTACACGTTTTTAAACGACGTGAGAATTGAACAGACCAGCCGTCCTGATTCTCAGCTGCTACAGATATCTGGCCTACAGAAGCTGTGTGAGCTGGGTTTATGGCTCCCCGGGCCTCATGGGTACGCCGGGAGCTCCCCGACCTCAGGATTCAGACCCCGCCCTTGATTGAACCTTGACACATATGAGGCGATCACTTCCATCTTGTCTGGCTTTTCGAACTGGGCAGAGAGGTCGTCAGGGATGGGGATCTTCTGCACCTCGGCCTCATATGGACCGGGGTCCTCAAACACCTTCTCAAAGATGAGGTCCATCAGTCCATCCACATAATCTGAAATAAAAAACAAACGTGACTACATACTTCTTGCAATTGGTTAATGCCCTAGTAGGCCTTTTGCACATTTAAATAGTGCATTTTATATTATATTGTTCACGGGTTGTACAAGTGTTCTTGGCTTGGTGTGGTTTTTACAATGAAAGCTTGCAAAACTTACCGTACGTTGGATCTACTTTCACTGGCTTGATGGAAAATTCTCCCTTCTTGGACTTGGGTAAGTTCAATCTGTATAGCAGCTCACCGGTGGATGACGTTGCTTGGGGACGCCCAGCATTTTCGTTGAAGTGCATGGCAGCCAGGTAGAGTCTTAGGAAGAAAAATGATACAAGTGTAACTCTTGAATACAATGTATGAATTGAATTGATTTCAGTACGGCAACAATGATGGTGTATGTACCTGCACAACATCCCAAGAAAAGGAAATACCGCGTTCTTAGGCGCAAAGCGTGAAATACTGCTGTGAAAAGCCTCCAGCGCCGAGGCCTGGCGGTGAGGGCTCATCTTCTCCACAGCTTTTAACATCCTCTTATTGGTCAAGGCCTTCTCTACTTTGATGAAGGCCTCTGTTCCTATGAAAACATGAGTAACACCACATGTTAAATGTGTTGAACACAGAATCACTGTACATATGAGTAAGTGGTAATGGTTATAAACTTTCCCACTGGACATCTACATGCACAACCAGACAGAAGTTTGGAAAATTGTGATAGTGTATATAGTCTGTGTGAAGAGGGTCCACTCAACCGTTACATTTCAACTAGTAATCGGGCAAACGCACCTGCTTTCAGCCATTTGCGTTTGTCCCTTGATGTCCGTGGTGCATGCGCGCACTGGGGGAAAGCAGGGTCTTCGTGGACGTGGACATCTCGGATGTGATTGAGGATGGACGTCCACTTTGCCAGCCTCTCTGGCCCTGATGTTGATGAAGCTGCTGTCCAGTACATGTGGTTTTTTATACTAGGAAGCCACTTCTTCAGTAAGTCACAGTCCTTGTTCTTCGCTATCAGGGCCAACTTTTTGGACAGCCCTAACAATGCAAAAAGTGTATTTCAGCTATGCAAATATACAGTGAATATACATATATGAAATACAATACTAATTACCAAAGTCTCTCTAATATAAAAAAAAACAAAAACATTTACCACTCATTACATGTTTCTGTTTTTATAATAATGGACAACACACATGTCTGTGATCATTCACGATACAATGTCATCAACCAAACAAAGTTTTCACAAGGGAACAGGGACCATGGGCGTCAGTGTGTGTGAAATGTGCTGGGGACAGAGACGCATTCGGAAGTGCATTTTCAGAAGTGATGGGTACAATGATGCATTTTTTTTCTCTCTCTTTCGCGCAGGTCATGTTTTGAAAGACGATGTCCTGTAGCTCACTAATGTAAATAAATAAAAATGTATACAAAAATGTGATGATCTCCGACTCGTTTTATGAAAAAGAAAGCCTTAAAGGGATACTTCACCTTATGTAGAAGAAATGTGAAATTATTTTTGAATTTAGAGCTTTCTAGACTGAGAAAAGCCAGAAAATGTATTTTTGGCTTATGTTGATGAAAGACAACAACTCCCAGAATGCACTTGCTTCGCTGCCCTAGGAGGCCACGCCTACCGGTAACAGAGCGCAGTAGTTAACCCCTTAGCTGTCACCCCCCTTTTTGAGCACTAATGCACTATTTAAACTTAAATGGTTGTAATTCAAGAATGCTTTGGAATATAGACCCAAGTTTGGTCTTGTTTTAAAGGAAACACTCAGCAGATTATTGCTGAAGTGAAAACACTTCAAAAAATGAAAGTATGAAAAAGTTATGGAAGTTTAAATTTACAGTAAATCAAATATACCGTACTATAAAAAATTTATTTTATATAAAATATATATTTTACTAAATATTTTTTACTCTAAAATTACTATTAAATCAAAGACATATATCTAACCAAGTTATGTTCCAAATTTGAAGTTGATATCACAAAAATTGAAGTTCCCATGAGATTTTGTTTAGGCGTAGTACCAAAAATAGCCACCGGGTGACATACATTCCATTGAATTTAGTTGTATACATTCTGCCTTAAATTAATACATTTCTGTCCAAATATCAATTCTGTCACAAAATTTGGAACCTTGACACTCAGACCTTTCTGACAATATGTGTTTTGTCAAGATTAGAAAAGGTTTTGATCATAAATTATGAAATATAATGATGCCCAAAAGGGGAGGAGCCTGATCCAATATTTTAGAGTACCGTTTCTATGGTAACGCAGCGTTCAATTTCAAAACGGTTTTCACAGGATGAATTCTGAGTTTGTAAGCTTTCAAATGATACCTAATTTATGATAACTACTAAAATATGTGATATAATAAAAAAGGCGACAAAAAAAGATTATATATTTTTGAGGATAATATACATATTATACTTTTTAGAGGATATTATTATATTATTTTTTATTCAAAAACACTAGATTATATGTTTTATTATGAACTTTTAGCATGAAAACCAAAGTTTCAATTTACCGTTGAGCACCGGTCTCGTATCTCTCACGGAGGAGCGGGAATTTTCTTAGCAATGTTAAAACGCACATCAACCGATCACTTGTTTAGCGTTCATGTAAACACTACATTCAGATTCACCAATCGGAATGAATTCAGTTAGACTGAAACAAAAGGTGTGCATGTAAACAATGAATGGCGACTGCAGAAAGCAAAAGCTGAATCCCGGACATCGACGGCCGGACATGTCCGGGAAAAAGAGGATGGTAACCCCTACTACTCAGCTTTCTCCACAGAACAAGAGCCTGCTAGCTTAGCTTCCAAAAAAAGACGTCTGACACTATGTGTACATTCTGTGAGTGAGATCCCACCCTCTATGGGCGGGTTGAGAACATGCGGGACAGCCCCTACTACTGGCTGTAGTCTTTAGCCTCTGGCCAAAAAATCCAGACATTTTTTCCAGACAAAAAATACATAAATCTCTCGTCTCAGGGGGATATGAGGGTGGAAAGCATGGTAATTTGAAAATACTACAGGGTTTCTACTAATGCAAAGCTTAATGCTAAATCCTGAAGTATCCCTTTAAGTTTTCAAAAAGCATTAGACATATGACCCACTATTCTGCTTCATAAGTACCATGTTGACAATGACATGACGTGGTTTAATCTACCTAAACAATGATTACCAAATTTCTCTCTCATATTGCTCCTCATAACCACTGGAAACGGTCAAAAAATCATTTTATTCAATTATTATGGACGTTATGTGACATTAAGCGTTTCTGCTTCACATTTTCAGCAGGGCAGCGGAGCGGCTGTCGACTCCCCACGGTTCTCATGGGCTTTATATATAAGTCCTAACGTGAACAAGCTTTACATGGTTTACCTAAACAACGATCACCAAGTTGTTGCAGTGTTATGAACAGAGAAGCGTGTAGCAGCGCTGCAGCAAAACGGCTAAATTGAGCTCGAGGTTTTCAAACAAAATGACTCATTACGAAATCTGGTGGGGACGCGTACCCACCGAGATCGACGCCTATGCCCTCTTGTACTGGTTATGTTCTTATTAAAAAACAAAAACAGGACAGCATACCCTTTTCTATACGCCAAACATCGTAGTAGTGCTTGATCCTGGTCTCCTTCAGGAATTCCTGAATTTGCGGATGACGCTCGGTCACAATACTGTTCACAGTAACGCCACGTTCCTCCAAAAGAGCAAGGCTTCTCTTCAGACCCTCCATCTCCATTTGGCAACGCCCAGCGACTGCATTGCTCTGATACAGAAGAGAGAAAAAACAAAAAAAAGTGTAGTTCGCCATGTTAGCAAAACACAGTCATTTCAGTGCCATCTCTTCAATTACATTCATTCCATTTATTTCATGACAATTTGACCCATCTCAGCGTTTCCCCTTGCCCCTCGACTCACCTGAACCAGCTGAAGATCAACGACCATGTTGCTCCGCAGGTCCATCATTGTGTAGCTGCCATATGTAGCAGAATTACCTTTGCAAATAAAATAAATGTGTTCATTTTACAAGTGTAAAAACTCTGTTTTCCCATTATTATACAATGAAACATTCACTGAGAACTACACACCTGGCGAGTCAGCCCTCATGCCACCAGCTAGCATGACGTTGTGTCGTTGGCTAGTGAGCTGCTCCAGCGCGGCGTCCTGCGTCCTCCTCCACCTGTGCACGACGGCAGGCTCAGTGAACCTGCGCGCAAGGCTTCGAAACGTGCTGGACTTGTACAGCTGGAGTTTCATTGCCTGGAAGATCTGAGGCCAGACAGGATAAGAGATCTTCATTTAACACCATGATCTGTATAAAATATTAGTGGTCGGGGAAAAAAGCGATTCATATTTCATCTTCACATATTTCAAAAATCGCTTTTCTTAAAGGGTCATGAAACCCTAAACCAAATTTTCTGAGATTTGATCAGAGGTATGGGTGTTGAACACCATTGAAGACAATGTTAGCATCTGTCAGATTTAATAGTAGGGTTAAAATGGTTAAATTTTAGTTTCTTTCCGCTATTTTCGTCTTCCGGGTTTAAAATCTTCATCGCAGGCTGTGACGTGGCAGAGCACAGTGTAGTGCGTTGATGACTCATCGGTGTCTCATAATTATTAATGAGACTGAGTTTTCATATCCTATGAGGAGACACTGTCTCTTAATTATTCATGACACCACGTGGATCTTTCCAGTGACAGACATGTCAAACTGTGATATCGCATAGTAGATTTTTTACAGTCTATGAGTAGATGAGAGAGGCAATCATGGGACGCACGCAAGTGTTTGTTTTCGTGGTGCAAAAGTCCAATTGGGTTGAATGTGTTTCCCCGCGATGCTGCCCGGGCTAGACTCTGGCTCCGGGCGGTTGGTTTTCCATCAACCACGGACACATCTAAACGTGTGTGCCGCAAACATTTTTGAGCTTCGAGAATTGGAGAATGTCGGACTTCGCCTTGTTGACGACCAATGCAGGTTGCGTCTTGCGAGTGATGCGGTACCAAGTCCCGAGGACTTTTCTATCCCTTCAGAGGGGTGTGTGTGTGTGTGTCTAAAATGAGACGTCATCCACCTCCACAGAGCCATCTTTATTATAGGGGTTCAGGGGGCGCGTAGATCTAGGGTATGCACAGAACGTTTTTTTTAAGCGGAATATTTATAATTTTCAAATATATGTATAGTGTCTATAAACAACTATATATTTTATAATGACATTATAATTATACATGCAGCCTACATTAATATGTTCTCAATAGAATTACGATTACTGTAGGCTTACTAGGCTAATATAGCAGGGCATTCAGTTACTTTTGAAAGGACAATAATAAAGTGTCGTATTTCATAAGACTTTAACTTTGCCAGCTATAAAAAAAAATCTAGCATTTCCTCACGTTTTACCACTGCTTTTAGTGACAGTCGATATGCATGGGATACTGGCGATGACAGTGATGGCCTTACCACACCCCTTCTCATAGCCATCCACGCCCATTTAAGTTGCATTTTTCAAAAAGATTGTGAGCTAGACTTGAGCTGAAAGAGGGGGGTTTCATGACCCTTTAAGTATTGCACTTCTTTAACTTCGCAGTACTAAAGGTTACTTACAGTTATTGACGTTCATACCAATAAGCCGTGAACAAGGACTCGATACGCTGCTGACGGACACACAGCTGGTGTACGCGCACAGATAAACTCTGTTCTCCTTCACAGTTACACACACACACAATTATGTCAAAATGCACATCGTGTGGACTGTGGAGTATGTTATGTCCTACGGTTAATTTGTATATTTTTTTCTATTGTATTTGTCCTATTGCTTGAAATTTGCTTATTTTGTTCCAATTTTTAATATAAAAAATAAAATAAAATGTGCTTTTATTAAAGAAGACTGTGTTACGATTGTAGTCAGCCTAAAGGGCATTTGTTTTATAATATTGGGTTGACTAAAACGGGAAGAAAAACTAAATAAACTTCAAGGTTCACATTTAATTCAGTACAATCTTTTTCCTTCTAGAGCTATTAAACTGTCCACCGCAGTCATAAGAAAAATAACACAAGACTGTAAACTAATCAAATCTATGCACAAAATCAAATCGAAATTTGATTTAAAAATCGAGAATCATGACCTCAAGAACCTATTTGAAACGAATCCTGAGGAACCAAAAGATTCCCACCACTATAGGCTATGTGCACAAGCGTAATTTCGAACTTCCGCTATTGTCAGAAGTCGGCATGTCAGTTTCCGGTTTACGGCTGTTCATCATCATCCGCTATAAACGAACAAGATGAGTGCTGCTGTTGTACGAAAAAAAGAGTTGTTAAACACATCTAAGTTTCTAAGACCTGTAGGTGGATCTATCATCTAACGCCCGTTTCACACACACCCCGTTTGCAGTGCAGGAGCAACGCGCGCTATAGTGCTTTCACATATGATGCGTTTGCAGTGAATAACTGATCCGCGGCTGTACCACAAACACATACTTATTTTTTATTTTTTTTGGCGCGTCGCCCAAAATGTTTATTTTGTGCAGCCACTGCGCACGAAGGTTGGTGTTTTTCGGGAAGCGTTGGAAGCTCAAATGGCTGTTAGCGACTTGAAGCAGAGCAAAGTGGCACACAGCAGTGCTCCTAACGCACCATGTTAACAGGTTAGGGCTTTCACTTTTCACACCGTTTCAGATGCGGCACGTATAACAGCAGTGCAGCGATCGTTTCTGCACCGAATCTATTTCTGCTGTGCTGCATTAAAGTGACACCGCATGTTTCGTGGTCTAAATGCACAAAGATTGACCTGAAAATGTAGTAATTTCACCATAAATGCGTTTCATTAAATAAAAAGTAGTAATCTCACCATAAATGCATTTAATATACCGGTACTACTATTTTTCACAGTCATCTGAAGACTGTGAAGACCGGGGTAAATCAAGGAAAACTACAATTAAGGCGACATAATGAACAACACTCGTCTCATTCGTGGAGGTGGAAAAACAAGTTCTTTGTCACATGCAAGATCTATTGTAGGCTATTACAATTTAAATGCAAAAGAAAAGGCATGTGAGTCGGCTGTTTTTGCCAATTTTAAGTTTTAATTTAAATATTTGCCATTTTAATATAGTAAATTTTACCACTTGCTTGAGCAACTTAATATAAGTAATGCATGGAATAATAGCCCTAACTTGCGTTGTTTAAATTGTGTTTAAACGTGCATACATCCCTTAAAGAGTGTGTAAAAAGAGAATCGCAATGCTGACAACTTTTTTTGAAATAAAAGTTGCAGCACAACTTCTGGATTTTAAATAAAAATAGTAAGTATGTGTTTGTGGTACAGCCGCGGATCAGTTATTCACTGCAAACGCATCATATGTGAAAGCACTATAGCGCGCGTTGCTCCTGCACTGCAAACGGGGTGTGTGTGAAACGGGCGTTAGATGATAGATCCACCTACAGTTCTTAGAAACTTAGATGTGTTTAACAACTCTTTTTTTCGTACAACAGCAGCACTCATCTTGTTCGTTTATAGCGGATGCGGATGAACAGCCGTAAACCGGAAACTAACATGCCGACTTCTGACAATAGCGGAAGTTCGAAATTACGCTTGTGCACATAGCCTATAGATATAGCAACATTATTTGGTATGTAATCAGCCTGTGATCGCTGAGAGGCTGAGCAGCAGGAAAGACTCGTGACGCGTTTCCATGCATTTCAAATTCAAGAACGATTATTGACATGATGTAACAGACTATCCACGGGCAAAAACAATTGGTGATGAGAAACGTAGCCTACTGTACCAATGTATAAAACGTTTAAACGGTCAACAGAAGTGAGCCCCTCGCTACTCACCCCCTCTCTACACAATGATAAATCAGGACACACTGACACACCATGTGACCAAACCACCAGGAAATGTAAGCGTCAAATACAAAACAAAAGACAAACATTTTCTGCACGTACATTGAAATATTCGATACAGTTGAGTGTTTGTCATTACCCTCTCGAGTGTGGAGAAGGAGGCCCCCGAGGTGTAGACCGCGGCCGCGAGCTGAAGGTTCCCGGCGGGAACGGACCCGATGATGGGCTGGCTGTTCCAGGTCCTGGAGACACCACAGTGTGGGCAGTTCTGCTCGACCCTGAGGAACGTGCCCATGGTCCTGGTGCGCGGGCGCGAAGCTCGTCCACACCTCGGGCACAGCTCGAACAGCTCCAGGAGACAGCTCTCATACACGATGTACTTCGCTATCTTATGGGGCGGACTGGACGGTTCCGTTCTATCAGAACAGAAAATACTTCACACTCTGTTCGGGCTGACAAATAATTTTAGGATAAAAATCCTCTATGACAAATATCATGTAACTCACTTCACATCGGTGGATTGGGTCAAAGTGAGTGAGTGTAGGGGATCATAAGTGACATCATGTGGACCTTCATAGCGCTCCTCCTCGTCCTCCTCCTTCAGGTCCAGGCGGGGTCTCTTGCGTGACGGTCCCGAAGCTCTGACCGCCGAGGTGTCGGTACAGGACACAGCGCCACCTTGGATCAGTCAACACAGGCATTCAGTGTCATCTTAGGAATTGCAAATTAAAAGAAATGAGAAGCCACTTCAACTTACTACAGCTGAACCATAAAGAATGACAACAGTAATCGCATACATATAAACTAACTGCAGGAAAACATAATACACTGAATTTATAATACAAAAAAAAAAACCGTTTTTAAAAACTAAAAGATGCATCTATTTTGCCAACATTTGACTTAATTTTAACACTTACTATTTTCTCTCTCTCTATATATATATATAAGTTATACATCCTTGATACGTGTGCTGCGCTAGTCTAACGTTAACTGAAACTGGTCACGAGTCTCGACATTTGCATATTGTTGATTTAACTGCTTTTATTGCTCTCCTGATTTGTAAGTCGCGTTGGATAAGCGTTTTCCCGGATGCCAGCCGAACTTAGCCCACAACATATACAACAATATTCAAATATCTCTGGCGCATAAGGTCTCTATACGATGATGGACAGATGATGGACAGTAGCGTGATCAGCACATCACCGAAGAGCGCTCGGCTTGAGTTCTCCCGGTGTCTTTGCTCCGGTGCCTCGGATGAACGCGCTTCTTCAGCCTGGTCTCCTTCGTCGTCTGCCCATCTCTGAAACACGGCCATGTCGCGCTCCAGCCGCGTTATTAAGTTCTGACAGGACCGGCAAATGCGATAGGATTTGTTTGCTGTATCATCGAGTTCTAATCCTAAACGGAGAACTTTTTTGTATATGCTTTCACCTTTACTTTTTTTTCCAAAAATGGTAATCGTGCTGCTAAGTACTCCTCGTAGCCTCAAATTCTTTTTACAACACCGGCAAATATCGTTCACACTCATCATCTTCTTCTACTACTCCTCCTCCTCCCGCGTCCGTGCAGTTTGAGTTTTGTTGACAACTTGGCGTCGCTCAACATACGTCACTTTACTCCACTGCTCTGATTGGTTGTTGGTCTATCCAATTGAGTGCGGAGGCATTTTCATTCCTAATCTTATTTGATTTTATTGCATACAAAATCTGAATACAACAAAAATGCACAAAACAGTTATTATACTAAGAAAATACAGGCGAGGATGTCTCAACACAAGTAAAGAACAAATAAATAAATAATAGATAAGATAAAAAAACACCAAAAAAACAGGTTATACAATTTTATTGCACCTCAATTTTCCATTTTAGAGAGGGCATCTGACAAGTATTTTAACTCGTTTCTGAATATAATAAACAACGGAGGGGATTTAAAAAAAAACTATATTTAATGTATAAAGTATTTTGCCAATAATATAATATTATTAATCAAATCAAATAACCTACAACAATCTTTGGTTATCCCATACATCATATTTTGTAAGGTGAAGGTGAAACCGTCAGATACCACATCTGTCTCTATCACCCAGTCCTGTAATGTTCAACACAAATATATGTTCTGTATCTTCAGAGAGACATTTACAAAGATGACTAGGCGCATGTGCAAAATTAAATTTTAAATTCAGAAATTTATTGGCAGGATATATGGCATTTAGCATCTTAAAGTGCGTCTCTTCTGCTTTAGGGGGAAGAGGACGTTTTAAACAAGACGTTTTAAAATATTTTACGGTATCTTTTTCAAATGCATGATATAATTTATTTCTTAACATTTGATAGGGGTAGCAAGATTGGATGATAGCTTGGCTTATGTATTTGTTAGTGCAAACTAGTTTATTTTCAAATTCCACATCACCAACATATATAGCGACTGCCGTAATTTTTGAGTATGATAAGGAACACTACATTAACATTTTCATACCAGAGGGTATTACATTAATAACTGTAAACAACTGTTTTGATGACAGGCAAATCCGTGTTTTAGCATTGTAATCCAGGATATTCCCATTTTCCAAAATAATAAAACTGGTTGGTGGAACGCTGATAGTGTCACCGGGAGTTTGAGTAAATCAGTCACGTTTCAGTAGAAAGTGAATTTCACCCGCTTTACAAAACAAAGCTATCCGTGTCACATCAAAACACCTGAAGCCACTTCAGCTTTAACAGAATACTCGTACTCTCGAATTCAATCACACTTAAACCACCTCTTATGGTCACATGACTTGATAATGTCAGATTTTTTTTGTGCTTCCAAATAAAATCATACATTTTTGTATTACTTGTTTTTCTAATAGCTGATGAGGGAGCCAAAGCAGAGGCAGGATAAATCAATCGAGATAAGTGTTCAACTTTGGATAGAAAAATCCCAATTTAGAGCAATCAGCAACTCAAGATATTCGATTGGCTTTTTGTAACTTGTTTTCAAAATGTTCCTTCATACTCACCTTCAAGTTTCTAGTAATTGAAATACCTAAATATTTTACGGTTTCCTTCACCGGAATATTAAACAAAGTAGTAACTTGATTGGGGTGTACTCACATTTGTTCAAATTCAATATAAGGCCTGAACCCTTAGAGAAGGAGTTCATTAGAGAGATAGCACAGATTTGGTCTTTGTTTTTTAAAAATAATGTGTCATCTGCTAGCTGACTGAGTGCTAACGTTTTTACAAATACATTAAATTTCTTCACCGATAAATTATGACTAACCAAAGTGGACAACGTATCTGTCGCCAATATGAATAAAAGAGGGGATAGTGGGCAGCCCTGCCTTATCCCACGACTAATCGGAGATCTTCATAAGGAAGAGAAACTGAGCTATTATCTTTGTAAATCATTTTTATAACACTAACCAATCGTTCAGCAAAACCAAAATGCTGTAGGGAATTAAAGAGAAAAACATGTTTTATCACTATCATGTCAAAGGCCTTCTTAAAGTCCAACAATAAGTGACTGTACTCCACCAAATCCATAACTAATCTAATATTATTATGAATAGATTTTCCTTTACGAAAGCCTGATTGTGACTCATTGATTAAATCATTTATGCCCTCTTTTAATCTGTTAACATATTGAGCAATGCAACCGGACGCAAGTTATCCACATATCTCAGGTCTTTATCTGGTTTAGGGATTGAGGTAATCAAACCCCGACTCATAGATACACTTGTCTTCTGTAGATTCAGCAAAAGCATTGAATAACAATAGTTTAATATCATTCCTAAAAAAAGTGTGAAAGTTAGCAGTGAGGCCATCGGGGCCAGGAGATTCAGGACCGCTAAATCAAGTTCTTCAATACGCAAGTTAGCATCACAGCGATCTCTCCAATCATTGGCAATATGAGGAATGAAATTTGTTATTTTATCAAAGAAATTATTACACTCTATTGGGGAGAAGTTGGAAGAATACCGGCCACTGTAAAATTGATGAATAGCTTGCTGAGAAGATTTCCGCATTTTGAGGACACCAAATACACGCGGAGTGTTTAAATGATATTTTAGGTAGGTGTAAATGAGACTTGTGTGTAATTTTCAAATCAAATTTGGGAGATGAACTAGGCAGCTCGGTACAAACACACGTGTTGAGCCCGCCATCTTAGCCGGAACTCGTACCAGACTCGTAATCTGAGTATGACGACGTCAGGCTAGATGAGCGTCTGCTAAACGATTAGCTGTAGCTGTAAATCAAACCTGTGCTTCTGAAGGGAGGCGTGTGAGTCGTCATAGAGAGCTGTGTGCCACATGAGCGGGTGGTTGGCGGATCCGTCTGGCAGGCCACATCCGCAAACCGCACAGATGTGCTCGCCTAAAGCCCAACGGAAGAAACAATCAATACATGTCCAATCACACTGCACACCGAATTATCAGTATTTATAACAGTTTTTTTACCAATATAGTTCTTACATATTCAGTTCACATATCACAACTTCTGTTTGTGCAAGCATAAAGTAACAGAAACAGAGCTTGTGGAGGCTAACGCCAGGGAACGCACACGGAAAGTGGGTGGTAAGATCACATGGTCTGCAAGAGCAATTTTTTTGGCAATATTGTTTATTGGTAAACACAAATGAATCATATGTAACTATTTACATCTCTCAATTAAATTAATTCATGTTTTTTACCCCTCTATCATTTCAGTCTTGAAGGTAAACAAAAAAAATCATATTCTTTCTCGCACACACAATCGGTGTTACTCCACGAAACATAATTTTATGTATATATATATACAGTGCAGTTCTTCAGTCTCGCATCTGCTCTGTCTTACTGAATTTGTCTTGTCTACTTCCTGATCCTGAATACCTTTCTCATCCTTCTTATCCATCTTTCTGTCCTCATCCTCTATTTCTTTGAAGGTGGAATCATCCGAGAGCATCTCCGAGACTTGACTTGAGCAAAACGATCAATTACCATGCTAGTGTCTATGGTGCCGAGAATCTCTTTCAATTGACAGAACAGCCAAATGATTGAGTCTTTTCCGGCCCATTGTTCGCCTTAGCCATCTATGTAGACGCTGCAACGCACTACATGATCGCTCGCAACTGGAACCGCTGACAGGTATTGTCTGGCCATGTCAGAGATAGCACCCTCTTTCTTCTTTTTTTGCCAGGAACTGTTTCACTACCAGGATCTCCTCTTTACAAAGTCGAATGTTGAGAAAGTCATCAGCTGCTGGATTACAAGCCTGAATGCCCTTCAGGAGCTTTTCTCCAACACCAGAAAATCTGTTGCTCAGCTCGCTTATCATGCGGTCAAGACACGGGTACAAAAGAAGATGTTAAAGCTGGTTGCCATATCACATGGAGCCCTTGCACCCAAAGTAGAGTCCACTGTGTAATCATCCATCCGCCTCTGCTTACGCCACGCCAAAATGTATTTCTATAGCGCATTTATAAGCAATAGAGTTGCACCAAAGTGCTGTACAACAAAACATTGAGCATACATAAAGAAACCATGCAGCATACAAAATATAAACATTAAACAAAATACAATAAAAATAAAAACCTTTAATCAAATCGAATCAAAAGCCAGAGAGAACAAATACGATTTAAGACCTGATTTGAAACAGACTTGACATTTAAGGGCAGACTGTTCCAGAGTTTAGGGGATGCAGAAGAGAAAGCTTGACCACCCTTACCCCTTATTTACGCTGCACACGTCTGCGGCGTTACGGCTGCGACACGGCTGCCGGAGCTCTAGTCAATGCTCGTTTACTCCAGCCGCGCCGCTTCGCTAAAGATAGGCGCCGAGTCTATTTTCGACGAACGCCGCGTCCAAGCCGCACCGTATATACAAAATAAGTTAAAAAACACTGTCAATGTCAAAATAAACACCCTGTGCAGACTCCCACTTGTATTGCACACCAATATATCCTTGGTAGAAACCATAGACTGTAAGGTGGAAACCCAAAAATTAGAGTTGTTCCGATTCTGATACTAGTATCAGAAATGCCGCCAATACCAATAGAAATTCTGGCATAGGTATCGGCGAGTACTTCTATCCGCGTACCGATCCGATACCATTTTCTTAAACAATAACTAGTTACGCACGATAGCTTTGCTTAACGCTGCAAATCGGAGATCAATTCTTCTTCGCTGCTCTAAACAGTGGTTGCTTGCGGCGACACAGGAAGTTATGCTGTTTAGAGCAGCGAAGAAGAAAGCGCGCGCTAGCAGTGTGTCCGCTGTTTGGCAGTATTTAAGACGGGACCAACCAGCCAGTAAAACGGCGACATGTCTCATATGCCATACTGCAATTTCGAGGGGTGCCACAAGATTAGCAGCTTCAACACTTAATAAAGCATTTGAAGACGCGTCACCCCGCAGAACACGATGGCAAGGGTAGAGGAGGATGAGCCGCGCCAGAATCAACAATCTCTGGAAGCTTCATTCAAACGAAGAGAAAAGTTTCAAAAGACAGCCAACCAGCGATAAATATAACCCACAACATGTATCGAGTTTGTTCTGGATGACCAGCCGCGGTCAAAACTGAAATGCCGTGTATTTAACACAATTGTTTCTGGACTTTTAAGTTATAAAGAGGTTATTTTCTTATATTATTCATATATCATTTTTTAGATTCCTAGATTTATTTGTTGCCCTTTTTTATACAGTTATATTGTAAATCTAAAATACCTTTTTCAGTTTAAAGTATTAGATGTGCGTGGCTGCATTTTAAGTTCTTTTTCACTTAAGAAAAATAAATAATATATTGCTGTGAAATGTGCAGATAATAAAAATACTCTAGTTCACTGTATGTATTTGTTCACGTTTTATTAAGGGATAAGTCTGAGGCACACCATAAAATAATTATATCAAATCATACAGGGCTAGTATGAATTGCAGCTGTATAGATACACACCCAGGTATCGGAATCGGTATCGGGAAGGAAAAAGGGTATCGGAACATCTCTATCAAATCAAGAAAACCCACGTCGGACAGGCAAATCACGTGGTCTCGCACATCCAGTCGCTTCGCCTCTGAAATGCTCCTGGTGTGAGCTGGCACCGCGTGGACGACGGGATAAAGCCTCGTCGGGGCCGTAACGTGCCGCAGACGTGTGCTTTTTACAGTCTATGGTGCAGTGTAGTAGATAAGGGGTTAGTTGTACAGCGAACACGCGGGACAGTAAAGAGAAGCTGATTGATCAGAAGGTCACTAGTGTATTTTGGTGCAATGCCAGATAAAGCCTTGTACACAAAAACAGCCATTTTTAAATTAATTCTGAACTTTTCAGGAAGCCAATGTAAAGTCGCTAAAATGGGAGAAATGTGATCTCTCTGTCTTGAAAGAAGTCTCACTGCAGCATTTTGGACAATTTGCAGGCGAGAGATAGCAGTTTGAGGCAGGCCCCAGTTCAGGGAATCGCAGTAGTCCAGACGTGAGAGCGTGGATTATGCCCTTTACCAGCTTTGACTGAGTTGAGCTGGCATCCCCATCTAGTTTTACAGAGCTGGACAAATTCACTGTTCTCTAAACGCAGTTGTGCCTGTGTGTGTGTGTGTCACGAAATGCTTGATGATTGACCACTGAAACACTAAAGAAAGAATACACATTCCCCAATGTTTAAAAAAAGCCGTCTGCCTCTGGCACAGCCCTACAAGCGTGACAAAGTAGCAAATTCAGTTCATGGGCTGATGGGCACAATGTACATAAACCGCTTCGGGGGGGCTTCTCACGAAAACAAGCTTGAACTCCTCTAACTCCTCATTACTGAAGCCAGAGGTGGACAGTAACAAAGTAAAAATGAAAGTCGGGTTGACGCCAGAACCCGATGTCAGATTGACGTCAACATCCCACGTCGGACATACGTTGGATTTTGGTTGTAAAATAAAGTAGGTTTGACGCCAGAACCCGTCGGACAGACATTGGATTTTGGTTGTAAGGCCGTGTGTCCACCAAAGCGTTTTTACTCGCGCCTGGCGTACGTTTGCAATTGTTTTCAATGGGAGCGCCGCGTTTTTTAAACGCCATGAGCGCAACGAGGCGCTGAGCGTGTATTTAACGCTCAAGCGCTGAGCATTCGGCGTTTTTTACACGCTGAAGCGCCCCGGCGTTTTTACTGGTCGCCGAGAGTTGAAAAATTTTCAACTTTTGGATAAAACGCAGCGCTCATCACTGTCACTTTTCACCAACCGTCCAATCACAGTGGAGGAGGGGCGGGACTAATATCACACCGACCAACTGTCATTCAACATTCTTTGTGTACAAGGAAGGACATCAACCAGCAGAGCTGAACAAAATGGATGAAAAATTAATATTGCTGGTCTCCGTGTTTATACCAGATGACATCCCCGGATTACCACAATGTGAATTTAAAAAACAATGCTTGGAGGAACATTTCGATCGGTCTATCAGCAGTCAGACAGCTAATCGGTGGGGGCCGGGATCTACGTTAGCGTAACGTTAGCTTGCAAACCGTCAAAGCTAAAGCTTTGGTGGACACACGGCCTAAATGAATGTTGGGTTGACGTCAGAACTCGACTGATGTTGGTTTCTGACGTCAACCCGATTTTCAATTTTACGTCGGGTTTGTTCTTAAATGTGAATTTTGTCATTGTTTTGGAGCACACTAGCTTATAGATAACAGTAAGGCTAACATATTCATACTGAAAACCAAAAAAACTTTAAATAGGGCACTATCTGAGGGAACAGCCATGTGTGTGTCCGAAACCATTGTGGACGTTATTGAGTGCACTTCTTCAATCCCACTACTGGAGCTGTGTTCTATGTGATATTGATATGAGGCAGGCAGGCATAGATTCAGAGGCATAATACTGTATATATGCAACAATAATACAACAATGCATTGACATTTACTTTTACTTTTAAAAGTACTCAAGTGAAAATCGGTCTTTACAACTTTTACTTGTTACGGAGTAATATTTGTACTTTCACTCAAGGAAGGAAGTTGTGTAGGGGAGAGCCGGGACGGTTGAAACACTTTTCAGATAAACGTCATTTTCTAAGATAAGATTACAGAGAGATTTTTTTTGTTTTTGTAATCAACAACTCACATATATGTGTTCTCTTAGTATCATGTGTTATTCGGTACAAATATAGAATGATTTAAGTAAAAATTGACATTGAACGGGAGTTGTGCTTTGTTTCAATCGTCCCGTTGCAACACAGGGGTGGGACGGATGAAACATTACAGTTTAAACGGCAACGGTTCATCTAATGTTTGTTTTTATGAACAATACCTAACAAGTTAATTATGTACATAATTGTTACAAACATGTTTTGTAATTTATTTTTTATTTAAAGGTTCATATTAACCATTTTATTCTGTCGCCCAATAAACAATAGGCGATAAGCCGTGCGCATTTTGCGTGCTCTTTCTAATATGCTATTTTGACGAATCCATTTATAATTCATATTCTTACATTTCTTCCTTAAATCATATTGAGTGTTTGCTAGTTGAATAGCCTGTTATTATGAAGAAAACAAGGTCAACCGGTATATGATAAATGAAATTTATTGAAAATGGGACAATTAATGATTATTAAAGAGATAACATGGACCAGTAGCCTATATGAATTTATTAACAGTAGGCTATAGGCTGAATAAACAAATATGAAGAGTAGCCTATAGGTTAAAAAACGAATAATATATATATATATATATAGGTTTTCCTATGTAAGAGGCGCTGTCGGGACGGTTGAAACCCGACAGCGCCTCCTGCCAGTTAAACCCGTTTTACACTTAAACTAAAAAACTCTGATATTACACACTTAAGGATGTGTTGCAGTACTAATACACCTTCCATATCAGTGTTTCCCCTAGGATTTTTTTTCGGGGGGGGATTGGGGGAACTTCTAGTGTTGCGGAGAGGGCGTGTTACGAATACGTGGTGTAAATTTTTTAGCAATCAAAAAGCATGTCTAATTAATTGAAATAGTGTATTATGAATCATTAAACGTATACAACATTTAAAAAAAAATATGAAAAAAAAATGTCACTAATTCTGTGTTGTGTTTTTTCTGGTAATAGAATGAAGACATAAAACACAAATTTTATCATTTATCATCAATTTTAATCAAATGAAATTAAATAAACTTTTTGTCAAATAACGTGCTGCTCAATGAGCTTTACTGTTAAAATTAAAACATGGATTATTCCTTAAATTCAGTTTTGATGATAATTTATTTGGATTAGTGTTAGTATTATTACATTGGGACATATCTAAATCCTACTGTACAACGGTAATATATTTCTGTCAAGTTAAACCGAACTTTTATTTTGACGGGTTGCCGTGAAGACCTTTTGAGTTTGTGTGTTTATGTCATGATGATAGTTTTTCTCAAATGAAGCGGTTAAATGATCACGAAGTGACTTTCGGAGTGGATCTAGAGCCTGGAGAGGAAGTTTGTGCATTTGTGTCTTCATATAGGCAAAAAAACAGCACAAGCGTCACACGTGCTTCAGTGTGTGTTTGTGTGTGTGTGTGTGTGTGTGGTAAATGAAACTGCGCGTCGGCTGCACCATTCATTCACACAGAACAAGCAGGATTCGTATTTAAATTGTCTTTGTGGTTTAATATCCACACACACTTGTCTACATCGCGACTGCTTTCTATTGGCGGGCCGCCCCCCCAAAACAATGGTAGGGGAAACACTGCATATTATTATTACAATGGCACATGAAAACATAAATACAACTTGTCAGTCAAAAAAAAGTGCTGCACAAAGGAATTCACTAACCGCACTCAAAAGCAGCTTTCCGGCTCTAACTTTAAAACGGCATGAGGTAAAGAAGAAATGTTTTCGCGGGTCTGATAGGCATTGCGTGCTGTACGTGCTGACGAAATTTGACGTAAATGACGTGAGTTGTTTTCGAGGAAATCGTTCTGTTTCATCCGTCCCGCGTTTCAATCTTCCCGGCTCTCCCCTACTACTACTTAGTCCACCTCTGACTGAAGCGCCATCATATATGAGCTTTGAGCCACACAGAGATCATTCAAATCTTTTGATGTAAGCACATGTTCGGGCTTTGCTTTATGCATTTCCCCAGTATTGAAATCAGGCAAATATAAAATGTCAGGAAACCCTGATATGGTGTTATAAATGTACATACATTTTAAAATAAATAAATAAATATTAAAAAACTTTGCAGGATTTCGACGATGGCCGTTAAAACGTGTCATCAGTCTGTGAAATGGGTCTGCATCATTTAATAGGAATAAGTTAATTTTACTCCAGTAGTTTCAGAACAGCTAAACGCCTTTCTTCGTGTTCTGCCAAACATAAAGAAGACTTGTAAGAAGACTTATTTATTTGCCATTGTCTGTGCTGTACTGACTGCGTTATTATTATTATGTTTTTTAATTGCTGTGAGATTGATTGACATTGCGCGCAACTGTATATATTCTAGAATAGGCCAATAACATCCGTCTGTAGAGCCACAGTTTTGCCCGCGCATGCGCTGTCATTTCATCTTTAAATCTTAGCGACTGTACTGTCCTAAAACGATCTAATAGTTATTGCTGCTCCTGCTGTTGCTCGCAGGCCTACAGGCTCCTTCACTGAAATAAAACAAGGCTTGTGTCATGAACACTTTAAACTTTAACGTTTCTCCTCCAAAAACGAACAGCTCGGTATTATAAACACTTTATTTTCCAACGGCTGGTATAACAAACAAACTTTCGAATAGACATTCAAAGTGTAATTTTTAGTCTAAAAAGTCAAGAAAACTAATTCCTTAATTCTGCCGTGGGTTAATGCGTAAACTTGAACACAAATAAAACTTCATTTTAAACAGGCTGAGTGTGAGAGCATTTTATTAATAGACAAAACCAATTTAATTTACATTTACCTTTCAGTGCGGACATACCATTACCATCATTCACTTTAAAGGAGACCTATTATGCCCCTTTTCACAAGATGTAAAACAATTATTTGATTTCCCCAGAGTGTGTATTTGAAGTCTTAGCTCAAAATACCCCACAGATAATTTTTATAGCATTTTAAAATTGCCAAATTTGGGCTTGTGCAAAATCGCACTGTTTTAGCATGTTTCCCTTTAAGAGCTAATCTTGAGCTGCGGCTCCTGTCCCACTTTCAGACTTATTTGTGTCTGTCTGGCAAGCAATATCTCTCGTTTGGCTGCTCTGTTCCGGTGTGCTGTCCTTTACAAATACAGATTCCACTATCAGCGCGATTAAAAAGCTGGACTCATGGTGCAATCACAAACTTTATAAGTCTAACATGTTATAATGAGCTTGACAAATTCAAAGGCAATTTGGAAAAAAAACGCGTAACTTGAAAACAAACAAGATTGTCATGCAGTTGCTTTAGAATTCATTTAAAAAGAATATGCTGTGAAGTATGTTGGTTCTTCAGAAACTTACAAATAGTTCTTGGACAGAGGCAAGAGTTTTGAGCGGTGTTGAGGTCAGCAGGGATGGTTCTTCACCTTCAGACGAGATTGGAGTCTGAAATGGCAAGTTCAATAACGTTACATAACATTTCGTAGAACTGAACTTATTCTGAAGTGAAAACAATGCGGGTTTTTTCGTTGACCAAATAAAAAAGCAATACCTCTAACATATGCACGTTTGAGGTTACTCACGGACATAGATCACAGATTTTACCAAAAGTGGGTGTCAATTTTATTTGTAAGCTTACAGTAATTAACATTATTTTGTTCTAGTCTGCACTACATCAGGGGTTCATCTCGCAAATGCATCTGTCTCTGCAGTCATCTCAACAATCCAATACAGCAACAGGTTTGTGGGGTAATAACGTTAGCATAAATCGACAAATATGCTAACTCAGTTTTACAGAACAGTGGCTTTACTTTGAGAACAGTCAACTTATATACAACTTATGTGTAATTGTCTATCTAACGTTACTTTTCTAAATTTGTTGTTTTACTGCTAACTAACTACTATAATAACACTTTATTACATGGCTTGGTTGAATTCTAATGTAGAATGCGCGGTCTGTTATTTCTTGATAACACCGTTGCCATGAAAAACAGAGCGTTGCCATGGACGCAGTTCAGAGACTGAACGGACTATTTTCTTTAGCGGAAGCAATACAATCGTTTTTAAATCAATATTTTGTGTAAAATTATCTCTTACATAGGCTACTGTGTGATCAGAAATAGAGTCGATTATTAGTGAGGCTTACCTCTCGGCGAATGCGTTTAGTCCCAGGCTGTTCGTCATCTGGGAAGGTGAATATAGATGGAATTGCGGTGTCCTTCAGAGCGGTTCTCCTCATTCGAAGGACATTCGGTTCATAGTCTTCCTGCTACGAGGCTGAATCCAGCTTCTTATTCGCAGCTTCTTATTGACGCTATCCGTTCCACCTTAAATGACGCGAACTTCCGCGTTTGCTGGCTTCTTATTGACGCTCAACTTAGGGACCGTGCGGTTTTCTCTTTTTCGCGTTTTTAAAGGGATTGTGTTACTTTTGGGTCTATATTCCGAATAAAATGATAATAAAAAATGTTTAAAAGCAAATAACACTGATGTATCAGCGAAAATGGACTGTACAAATATTAAAGCACATAAATATAATTAGGCTACATTATTCTTTAATTATTGTATGTCATCAGCTCAATTTAGGGACCGTGTGGTTTTTCACTTATTCACACTTATTAGAGACCCTGTTTGTATTGTTTATATTTTTCCAGAAAAGAATAATAAAGTATTTTGAAAGGTAAATAAATAATAATAACACATAAATGTCTGTTAAAATATAATTAGGCCTACATTATTCTTTAATTATTGCAAATAACATCATTTGAATGTATTCAATACATGTTTTTTTTAAATTATTATTATTATTATTACAAATTAGAATTTCACAAGGTACTGAGATTATGCTCCAGCTTGGATCCAGCCTCTTATGAAGACTTCAGATGACCCAGCACATTTGAATAGATGAAACCTACCCTTGCAAGGACTCCAGAACATCAAACATGAATGATTATACAAAATGATCTATTTATAATTGCTTTAACACATTAATTTTGCTTAGATGCATATATGATATTTGTAAATACTATAATTTGTGGTATCTTATAACTGTACTTTCTGATATCATCTCATTAAATCCTATTGTGGTTTTGTAACATAGAAACCTGCATTTTCTGTAAAGCTGCCTTGAAATTATATGTATTGTGAAAAGGGTTATACAAATGACTGTATGAATTAAATTCAATTGCATTGACTTGAAAGTGCCATTGCATGGTTACTGTACATTAGAAAGATATGGACCCAATCTGACAAAATACAGAAGAGTTATCACATTGTTGGCCTATTTGGTTTTACTGATGTTTTACCCTGTATCTGCTTGAATATAATCATGCACAATTTCACGTTTTACTGTATAAAAAGCCATTGCATTGTTGGCTCAATTGGGGGCTCTATATCTTAGCTGTATTTGATGGAATTTTTTAATTTTGCACTTTAGACAGTGCACAATAAGCCGCCTAATGCATTTTCTGCCCATTCTGCGGCGCTGTTTCTCGGCCGCCTCAGAGGGTGCGTTAAATTTGACAAAGTCCCATTAGACTAGAGCTCCTACTCTAACGAAATCCAAATTTTGAGCAGTTTTTACTGTAGATTTTTTTTTTAATGAATTTTTTGAAGTTTGCTTTTTACAGTGCACAATAAGCCGCCTAATACATTTTCTGCCCATTTCGTGGCGCTGTTTCTCGGCCGCCTCAGAGGGTGCGTTAAATTTGACAAAGTCCCATTAGACTAGAGCTCCTACTCTAATGAAATCCAAATTTTGAGCAGTTTTTACTGTAGAATTTTATTTTAATGAATTTTTGAATTTTGCTTTTTACAGTGCACAATAAGCTGCCTAATGCATTTTCTGCCCATTCTGCGGCGCTGTTTCTCGGCCGCCTCAGAGGGTGCGTTAAATTTGACATTGTCCCATTAGACTAGAGCTCCTACTCTGACGAAATCCACATTTTGAGCAGTTTTTACTGTAGAATTTTTTTTTAATGAATTTTTGAAGTTTGCTTTTTACAGTGCACAATAAGCCGCCTAATACATTTTCTGCCCATTTCGTGGCGCTGTTTCTCGGCCGCCTCAGAGGGTGCGTTAAATTTGACATTGTCCCATTAGACTAGAGCTCCTACTCTGACGAAATCCACATTTTGAGCAGTTTTTACTGTAGAATTTTTTTTTAATGAATTTTTTAATTTTGCACTTTAGACAGTGCACAAAAAGCTGCCTAATGCATTTTCTGCCCATTTCGTGGCGCTGTTTCTCGGCTGCCTCAGAGGGTGCGTTAAATTTGACAAAGTCCCATTAGACTAGAGCTCCTACTCTGACGAAATCCACATTTTGAGGAGTTTTTACTGTAGAATTTTTGTTTAATTAATTTTTAAATTTAGCACTTTAGACAGTGCACAATAAGCTACCTAATGCATTTTCTGCCCATTTCGTGGCGCTGTTTCTCGGCCGCCTCAGAGGGTGCGTTAAATTTGACAAAGTCCCATTAGACTAGAGCTCCTACTCTAACGAAATCCAAATTTTGAGCAGTTTTTACTGTAGAATTTTATTTTAATGAATTTTTGAATTTTGCTTTTTACAGTGCACAATAAGCTGCCTAATGCATTTTCTGCCCATTCTGCGGCGCTGTTTCTCGGCTGCCTCAGAGGGTGCGTTAAATTTGACATTGTCCCATTAGACTAGAGCTCGAACTCTGACGAAATCCACATTTTTAGCAGTTTTTACTGTAGATTTTTTTTTTAATGAATTTTTGAATTTTGTACTTTAGACAGTGCACAATAAGCCGCCTAATGCATTTCTGCCCATTTCGTGGCGCTGTTTCTCGGCCGCCTCAGAGGGTGCGTTAAATTTGACATTGTCCCATTAGACTAGAGCTCCTACTCTGACGAAATCCACATTTTGAGCAGTTTTTACTGTAGAATTTTTTTTTAATGAATTTTTGAATTTTGCACTTTAGACAGTGCACAATAAGCTGCCTAATGCATTTTCTGCCCATTTCGTGGCGCTGTTTCTCGGCCGCCTCAGAGGGTGCGTTAAATTTGACAAAGTCCCATTAGACTAGAGCTCCTACTCTGACGAAATCCACAGTTTGAGCAGTTTTTACTGTAGAATGTTTTTTTAATGAATTTTTGAATTTTGCACTTTAGACAGTGCACAATAAGCTGCCTAATGCATTTTCTGCCCATTTCGTGGCGCTGTTTCTCGGCCGCCTCAGAGGGTGCGTTAAATTTGACAAAGTCCCATTAGACTAGAGCTCCTACTCTAACGAAATCCAAATTTTGAGCAGTTTTTACTGTAGATTTTTTTTTTAATGAATTTTTTGAAGTTTGCTTTTTACAGTGCACAATAAGCCGCCTAATACATTTTCTGCCCATTTCGTGGCGCTGTTTCTCGGCCGCCTCAGAGGGTGCGTTAAATTTGACAAAGTCCCATTAGACTAGAGCTCCTACTCTAATGAAATCCAAATTTTGAGCAGTTTTTACTGTAGAATTTTATTTTAATGAATTTTTGAATTTTGCTTTTTACAGTGCACAATAAGCTGCCTAATGCATTTTCTGCCCATTCTGCGGCGCTGTTTCTCGGCTGCCTCAGAGGGTGCGTTAAATTTGACATTGTCCCATTATAGTAGAGCTACTCCTCTAACGAAATCCACATTTTAAACAGGTTTTACTGTAGATTTTTTTTACTGTGGAATTATTGTTTTATGAAGCTTTGGACTTGATTTTTCACAATGCACAGAGCGTATTGCGCCTTAGGCCCAATTGGTGGCGCTGTTTCTCGGCCGCCTCAGAGGGTGCGTTAAAGTGGACATTGTCCCGTTATAGGACAGCTGTTCTTAATGAAATCCAAATCTTGAGCAGTTTTACTGTGGAATTATTGTTTTATGAAGCTTTGGACTTGACTTTTCACAATGCACAGAGCGTATTGCGCCTTAGGCCCAATTGGTGGCGCTGTTTCTCGGCCGCCTCAGAGGGTGCGTTAAAGTGGACATTGTCCCGTTATAGGACAGCTGTTCTTAATGAAATCCAAATCTTGAGCAGTTTTACTGTGGAATTATTGTTTTGTGAAGCTTTGAACTTTACATAACCCAATGCACAAAGAGGCGTATTGCGCCTTAGGCCCATTTGGCTGCGCTGTTTCTCGGCCGCCTCAGAGGGTGCGTTAAAGTGGACATTGTCCCGTTATAGGACAGCTGTTCCTATTGAAATCCAAATCTGGAGCAGTTTTTACTGTGGAATTATTGTTTTGTGAAGCTTTGAACTCATAACACACTGCAGAAAGGCGTATTTGTGCATTGTGTAATGTGTCATGTTAATTGATTGATTGGTTAATGAGTGTGCTCCCAATTATTGTGGAATCCTCTCAGGTGTGTTTGTCATGTGTCCATGCCATGTGATGTTCTATTTAAGCTGCACCTGTAGCAATAATTGATTGTGTATTCTCACTGCAACCTGTGTAAAGCATGATTATTCTCTTTAACAGGTATCTAGTCAAGCTATGTTTAACATGTCAAGGTAAAAAATTCATACAAAAAAAAATTCTACAGTAAAAACTGCTCAAAATTTGGATTTCGTTAGAGTAGCTCTACTCTATTGGGACTTTGTCAAATTTAACGCACCCTCTGAGGCGGCCGAGAAACAGCGCCACGAAATGGGCAGAAAATGCATTAGGCAGCTTATTGTGCACTGTCTTAAGTGCAAAATTCAAAAATTCATTAAAAAGAAATTCTACAGTAAAAACTACTCAAAATGTGGATTTCGTCAGAGTAGGAGCTCTAGTCTAATGGGACAATGTCAAATTTAACGCACCCTCTGAGGCAGCCGAGAAACAGCGCCGCAGATTGGGCAGAAAATGCATTAGGCGGCTTATTGTGCACTGTAAAAAGCAAACTTCAAAAATTCATTAAAATAAAATTCTACAGTAAAAACTGCTCAAAATGTGGATTTCGTTAGAGTAGGAGCTCTAGTCTAATGGGACTTTGTCAAATTTAACGCACCCTCTGAGGCGGCCGAGAAACAGCGCCACGAAATGGGCAGAAAATGCATTAGGCAGCTTATTGTGCACTGTCTAAAGTGCAAAATTCAAAAATTCATTAAAAAAACATTCTACAGTAAAAACTGCTCAAAATGTGGATTTCGTCAGAGTAGGAGCTCTAGTCTAATGGGACTTTGTCAAATTTAACGCACCCTCTGAGGCGGCCGAGAAACAGCGCCACGAAATGGGCAGAAATGCATTAGGCGGCTTATTGTGCACTGTCTAAAGTACAAAATTCAAAAATTCATTAAAAAAAAATTCTACAGTAAAAACTGCTCAAAATGTGGATTTCGTCAGAGTAGGAGCTCTAGTCTAATGGGACTTTGTCAAATTTAACGCACCCTCTGAGGCGGCCGAGAAACAGCGCCGCAGAATGGGCAGAAAATGCATTAGGCGGCTTATTGTGCACTGTAAAAAGCAAAATTAAAAAATTCATTAAAATAAAATTCTACAGTAAAAACTGCTCAAAATGTGGATTTCGTCAGAGTAGGAGCTCTAGTCTAATGGGACTTTGTCAAATTTAACGCACCCTCTGAGGCGGCCGAGAAACAGCGCCACGAAATGGGCAGAAAATGCATTAGGCAGCTTTTTGTGCACTGTCTAAAGTGCAAAATTCAAAAATTCATTAAAAAAAAATTCTACAGTAAAAACTGCTCAAAATGTGGATTTCGTCAGAGTAGGAGCTCTAGTCTAATGGGACAATGTCAAATTTAACGCACCCTCTGAGGCGGCCGAGAAACAGCACCACGAAATGGGCAGAAATGCATTAGGCGGCTTATTGTGCACTGTCTAAAGTACAAAATTCAAAAATTCATTAAAAAAACATTCTACAGTAAAAACTGCTCAAAATGTGGATTTCGTCAGAGTAGGAGCTCTAGTCTAATGGGACTTTGTCAAATTTAACGCACCCTCTGAGGCGGCCGAGAAACAGCGCCGCAGAATGGGCAGAAAATGCATTAGGCGGCTTATTGTGCACTGTAAAAAGCAAAATTAAAAAATTCATTAAAATAAAATTCTACAGTAAAAACTGCTCAAAATTTGGATTTCGTTAGAGTAGGAGCTCTAGTCTAATGGGACAATGTCAAATTTAACGCACCCTCTGAGGCAGCCGAGAAACAGCGCCGCAGATTGGGCAGAAAATGCATTAGGCGGCTTATTGTGCACTGTAAAAAGCAAACTTCAAAAATTCATTAAAATAAAATTCTACAGTAAAAACTGCTCAAAATTTGGATTTCGTTAGAGTAGGAGCTCTAGTCTAATGGGACTTTGTCAAATTTAACGCACCCTCTGAGGCGGCCGAGAAACAGCGCCACGAAATGGGCAGAAATGCATTAGGCGGCTTATTGTGCACTGTCTAAAGTACAAAATTCAAAAATTCATTAAAAAAAAATTCTACAGTAAAAACTGCTAAAAATGTGGATTTCGTCAGAGTTCGAGCTCTAGTCTAATGGGACAATGTCAAATTTAACGCACCCTCTGAGGCGGCCGAGAAACAGCGCCACGAAATGGGCAGAAATGCATTAGGCGGCTTATTGTGCACTGTCTAAAGTGCAAAATTAAAAAATTCCATCAAATACAGCTAAGATATAGAGCCCCCAATTGAGCCAACAATGCAATGGCTTTTTATACAGTAAAACGTGAAATTGTGCATGATTATATTCAAGCAGATACAGGGTAAAACATCAGTAAAACCAAATAGGCCAACAATGTGATAACTCTTCTGTATTTTGTCAGATTGGGTCCATATCTTTCTAATGTACAGTAACCATGCAATGGCACTTTCAAGTCAATGCAATTGAATTTAATTCATACAGTCATTTGTATAACCCTTTTCACAATACATATAATTTCAAGGCAGCTTTACAGAAAATGCAGGTTTCTATGTTACAAAACCACAATAGGATTTAATGAGATGATATCAGAAAGTACAGTTATAAGATACCACAAATTATAGTATTTACAAATATCATATATGCATCTAAGCAAAATTAATGTGTTAAAGCAATTATAAATAGATCATTTTGTATAATCATTCATGTTTGATGTTCTGGAGTCCTTGCAAGGGTTTCATCTATTCAAATGTGCTGGGTCATCTGAAGTCTTCATAAGAGGCTGGATCCAAGCTGGAGCATAATCTCAGTACCTTGTGAAATTCTAATTTGTAATAATAATAATAATAATTTAAAAAAACATGTATTGAATACATTCAAATGATGTTATTTGCAATAATTAAAGAATAATGTAGGCCTAATTATATTTTAACAGACATTTATGTGTTATTATTATTTATTTACCTTTCAAAATACTTTATTATTCTTTTCTGGAAAAATATAAACAATACAAACAGGGTCTCTAATAAGTGTGAATAAGTGAAAAACCACACGGTCCCTAAATTGAGCTGATGACATACAATAATTAAAGAATAATGTAGCCTAATTATATTTATGTGCTTTAATATTTGTACAGTCCATTTTCGCTGATATATCAGTGTTATTTGCTTTTAAACATTTTTTATTATCATTTTATTCGGAATATAGACCCAAAAGTAACAGAATCCCTTTAAAAACGCGAAAAAGAGAAAACCGCACGGTCCCTAAGTTGAGCGTCAATAAGAAGCCAGCAAACGCGGAAGTTCGCGTCATTTAAGGTGGAACGGATAGCGTCAATAAGAAGCTGCGAATAAGAAGCTGGATTCAGCCTCGTCTTCCTGCTTGAAATGGCGACTGCAAATGCTACGGGTTTTCAGGTTTTCCATATCGGTGTCCTCTCCAAACTTCGGATGTTTGATAGCCCGCAGCCACTGTTTACATCGATCCAAACTTTTTATCGGCAAATGATGGAAACTTACTATTTGTCCTTTCCTGGTTTTGGTTGTACATCCCGGTACAACGCAATTTAGCACCATTTCGATGGAAATGTATCAACTAACTCACGATTTATAGAGTCACGATGTATCAAAGCAAGTCTAACGTTATTTTGTACCAATGTTTCGGACACTGCCGCCTGTAACCGGTAGGCGGGCAGCAAAACAAGTGCATTCTGGGAGTTGTTGTCTTTCAGCCACATGAGTAAAAAAATACATTTTCTGCATTTTCTCAGTCTAGAATGCTTCAATTTAAAAAATAATGTCACATTTCTACTATATAAATGACCAATATTAAATACACATTCATCTTCCCAGAGGTGAAGAATTAATTTAAGTTAATTAATTCTGCCGTGGGTTAATGCGTAAACTTGAACACAAATAAAACTTCATTTCAAACAGGCTGAGAGTGTGAGTATATTATATAATATATAGCATATTATATATATATATATATATATATATATAATATCTTGACATAACCAAGAATACAATTTAATTTACATTTTAGTGCGGACATACCATTATTTTACCATTACCATCATTCACTTTAAAGGAGACCTATTATGCCCCTTTTCACAAGATGTAAAACAATTATTTGAACGCACTGTTTTAGTGTGTTTCCCTTTAAGAGCAGCCACTTTCAGACTTATTTGTGTCTGTCTGGCAAGCAATATCTCTCGTTTGGCTGCTCTGTTCTGGTGTGCTGTCATATACAGATTCCACTATCAGCGCGATTACAAAGCTGGACTCATGGTGCAATCACAAACTTTAAGTCTAACATATTATGAGCTTGACAAATGAAAAGGCAATTTGGAAAACAAACGCGTAATACTAACTTCTAGATGTGTAGCTGGATCACGAACAGTTGGCACTGCTACATCCTTCAGGAGCAGGTTTTTTGCAAAACCTGCTTTATACGGAGCCTCGTTCAAAAAGCAGTCCGGTGTAAAATGATTCGAGCAGACATAACCGAATTTTGGTTGAGGGAGCATTTTCTTCAAAAACAAAATTAATCCACCTCGTTTTCAGCGCCTCAGATTTCGGGAGTAAATAGATAGAGCTATGTGGATTAATACATCCAGCTACACAACACCGACAACGCTTGGGAAACATCCTCGCCAGTGCAGCGATGGCGGATGTGTACAACTCTCAGCTGTCGACTCGATCTGGGCTGGTCCCGGAAGTGTCTGTCAACGCTCGTGGGCGGGGCCTGTGGCTGTAGTGACGTCACTAAAGCCGCGTTCTGAAAACAGGTCGTTGGGAGACACTGCTTATGATTTATGGGGATTTAAGAAGTGGATTTTTACCACTGTACGGTGGTTGTGTACACACACTGCCAAGTTCAACACACATTTATGTCCAAACACCAAAAATTTGCATAATAATAAATTATACAAGCGCAATTACACCAAGAAGTAAAAAAATAAAAATGTGTCACGATGTGCACGCTCTCAGTCTCACGACAAAATACGCATGCGCGGGCAAAACCGCTGTGGGTCAAAGCTCTGGAGATGGGTCAAAGCTCTGGAGATGGGTCAAAGCTCTGGAGATGGGTCAAAGCTCTGGAGATGGGTCAAAGCTCTGGAGATGGGTCAAAGCTCTGGAGATGGGTCAAAGCTCTGGAGATGGGTCAAAGCTCTGGAGATGGGTCAAAGCTCTGGAGATGGGTCAAAGCTCTGGAGATGGGTCAAAGCTCTGGAGATGGGTCAAAGCTCTGGAGATGGGTCAAAGCTCTGGAGATGGGTCAAAGCTCTGGAGATGGGTCAAAGCTCTGGAGATGGGTCAAAGCTGGAGATGGGTCAAAGCTCTGGAGATGGGTCAAAGCTCTGGAGATGGGTCAAAGCTCTGGAGATGGGTCAAAGCTGGAGATGGGTCAAAGCTCTGGAGATGGGTCAAAGCTGGAGATGGGTCAAAGCTCTGGAGATGGGTCAAAGCTCTGGAGATGGGTCAAAGCTCTGGAGATGGGTCAAAGCTCTGGAGATGGGTCAAAGCTGGAGATGGGTCAAAGCTCTGGAGATGGGTCAAAGCTGGAGATGGGTCAAAGCTCTGGAGATGGGTCAAAGCTCTGGAGATGGGTCAAAGCTCTGGAGATGGGTCAAAGCTGGAGATGGGTCAAAGCTCTGGAGATGGGTCAAAGCTCTGGAGATGGGTCAAAGCCCTGGAGATGGGTCAAAGCTGGAGATGGGTCTGTCTGCGGACTGCAATTTGTTTTGCTGAATGAATACTGCTGAATGAATGAATACTGAAGAAACACCGCTACCAGAACATTTCATATTAAAAAATAATAAAAATCTAAACGTGTTTTACACATGAACCCGCCTCTTCTTCTGTCATAAGGTGTGGGTAAAGGAGCAGAAGGACCTACAGAACTCGGTATCTAATCTCCTGTTGCGTTCAATGCAATTCTCTCCACAAAGACTGTGAAACGGCGAGAACTACACGGATTAGATGCCTCTGTTTTAATGTGGGATTTAATGTAACATTAAAGGGTTAGTTCACCCAAAAATGAAAATGATGTCATTAATGACTCTCCCTCATGTCGTCCCAAGCCCGTCAGACCTCCGTTCATCTTCGGGACACAGTTTAAGATATTTTAGATTTAGTCCGAGAGCTTTCTGTCCCTCCATTGTAAATGTATGTACGGTATACTGTCCTTGTCCAGAAAGGAAATAAAGACATCATCAGAGTAGTCCATGTGACATCAGTGGGTTAGTCCATGTGACATCAGTGGGTTAGTCCATGTGACATCAGTGGGTTAGTCCATGTGACATCAGTGGGTTAGTTAGAGTGTGTTGAAGCATCGAAAATACATTTTGGTCCAAAAATAACAAAAACTAGGACTTTATTCAGCATTGTATTGTGTTCCGGTTCTGTTGTGGATCCGCGTTCAGTGCCGCGGCTGACGTGTGTCTGGTGTGTGTGTGTGTGTTCCGGTTCTGTTGTGGATCCGCCTTCAGTGCCGCCGCTGACGTGTCTCTGGTGTGTGTGTGTGTGTGTGTGTGTGTGTATTCCGGTTCTGTTGTGGATCCGCGTTCAGTGCCGCCGCTGACGTAAGACGCTGCTGACGTGTGTCTGGTGTGTGTGTGTGTGTGTGTGTATTCCGGTTCTGTTGTGGATCCGCGTTCAGTGCCGCTGCTGACGTAAGACGCTGCTGACGTGTGTCTGGTGTGTGTGTGTGTGTGTGTATTCTGGTTCTGTTGTGGATCCGCGTTCAGTGCCGCTGCTGACGTGTGTCTGGTGTGTGTGTGTGTGTGTGTATTCTGGTTCTGTTGTGGATCCGCGTTCAGTGCCGCTGCTGACATAAGACGCTGCTGACGTGTGTCTGGTGTGTGTGTGTGTGTGTGTGTGTGTGTGTGACGTAAGACGCTGCTGACGTGTGTCTGGTGTGTGTGTGTGTGTGTGTGTATTCTGGTTCTGTTGTGGATCCGCGTTCAGTGCCGCTGCTGACGTGTGTCTGGTGTGTGTGTGTGTGTGTGTATTCTGGTTCTGTTGTGGATCCGCGTTCAGTGCCGCTGCTGACATAAGACGCTGCTGACGTGTGTCTGGTGTGTGTGTGTGTGTGTGTGTGTGTGTGTGTGTGTGACGTAAGACGCTGCTGACGTGTGTCTGGTGTGTGTGTGTGTGTGTGTATTCTGGTTCTGTTGTGGATCCGCGTTCAGTGCCGCTGCTGACATAAGACGCTGCTGACGTGTGTCTGGTGTGTGTGTGTGTGTGTGTGTGTGTGTGTGACGTAAGACGCTGCTGACGTGTGTCTGGTGTGTGTGTGTGTGTGTGTGTATTCCGGTTCTGTTGTGGATCCGCGTTCAGTGCCGCTGCTGACGTGTGTCTGGTGTGTGTGTGTGTGTGTGTGTGTGTGTGTGTATTCTGGTTCTGTTGTGGATCCGCGTTCAGTGCCGCTGCTGACATAAGACGCTGCTGACGTGTGTCTGGTGTGTGTGTGTGTGTGTGTGTGTGACGTAAGACGCTGCTGACGTGTGTCTGGTGTGTGTGTGTGTGTGTGTGTGTGTGACGTAAGACGCTGCTGACGTGTGTCTGGTGTGTGTGTGTGTGTGTGTGTGTGTCTGGTGCGCCCGAGCTTCGTCTACAGTCTGAGGGAGACGCACGCTGGAAACAAAACAATCTTCGCAAACATGTCTAAGGATTTCCACACAGAGGAAGACTTGCATTTTTTTGCCCAGCCATATTTATTTGAACCCGAATACACACACACACACACACACACACACACACCAGACACACGTCAGCAGCGTCTTACGTCAGCGGCGGCACTGAACGCGGATCCACAACAGAACCGGAACACACACACACACACACACACACCAGACACACGTCAGCAGCGGCACTGAACGCGGATCCACAACAGAACCGGAAGACAATACAATGCTGAATAAAGTCCTAGTTTTTGTTATTTTTGGAGCAAAATGTATTTTCGATGCTTCAACACACTCTAACTAACATGGACTACTTTGATGATGTCTTTATTTCCTTTCTGGACAAGGACAGTATACCGTACACACATTTCCAATGGAGGGACAGAAAGCTCTCGGACTAAATCTAAAATATCTTAAACTGTGTCCCGAAGATGAACGGAGGTCTGACGGGCTTGGAACGACATGAGGGAGAGTCATTAATGACATCATTTTTATTTTTGGGTGAACTAACCCTTTAAGCAAACTTGTAGGGTCGTTTAAAAAAAAAAAAACTCTGGACATCGTTTTTGGCCACCACTGTATATTTGGTGTGGTCAGTGTCACAACAGTGCTATTCAAGAGCCTGCTAACTGTGGACTGAAGGGCCCGAGTCATCACAGGTGCACTGCTGCATTTTTCCAGTCACCAAAAATATAATTATTATTACTTTTATTTCATTGCTATAAAATTTCTTAAAGGTAAGTTACAAAAAGAATACCTTGCTGATTAAACTTTTTTTATCGTTTAAATCAACTCATTTAACTACAATACATCATATTTTCGTTGAAAGTGCATATTTCGTTGTGTCCACTCCTCTCTGCTGCCATCGTGTTACTCTAGGTCAGGAGAACACCTCTCCAGTTCCAGCTGAGACCTGAGCTGCGTCCCAATGTGCATACTACGCCCTAAATAGTATTGAAAATTACTAATGTCACATACTATTTAGGATGGATAGTATGCACATTGGGACGCAGCTCAAGTCTTAACACTTAGGAACCTTTATGAATCACGCTTATTCTTAAAGTCCCACTCCGATCATATTTTGAGCTATTTTTAAACATTCCCAGTGGTCTTTAAATTATGATTATGCCATTTTTAGCCAAAATCACAAAACCTGTGCCGTTTTCTGGGACTTCGCTTCAGCAGAGCGGCAGTAGCTCATTAGCAATTCGCCTCTGCGTTGTGGGCGGAGCCGTTGGCACGGAGACGCCCCTCCCCCTCCCTCCCCGAGAGCTCTGTCTCTCCCGCTAGCAAACATGCGGGATCGTCGAACTAGCTCCCGACAGAAAAAAAATAAACTTACCGGTAAAGACACAGGCTGTCCAGTTGATGGTGTCTTGATGGAAGGCACTGCACCCGGCTTCAAAAACAATTTACTGACGAAGCCCATTTTTTTCTCCTGCCAGTTGGTGAAACAGTCTTCTGTGAAGTGCTGACCGCAAACCGATGTGTGGTTTTTAACATTGCCGTGACCAAGGAACGTAATCCATCTATCTCTCACAGCAACATGTTTTGGTAAAGCATGAAAGCTAATGCCACTATCTCTCCTCTTAGCATTGCAACCCGCTACCGCACATAGGTGTTGATCCGCCATCGTGGTCAGGGTATATTCTGGCAAACCGTCTAGCAATCGGCAAAGCAAGCTGTGGTACACGCCATTTACCAACAAGCGATGGGTAAATCGCAAAGCACAATGTTATTTTCTGTTTTACCGGCACGATACTAGAACGGCATAAAGTAAGAGGTTTGAGAAGTAAGAGGCGGGGCACCAGTTAAAACATTTCAAAGTTAAAGTTCAGGCAAACAGGTATTAATATTCAAGTTTTAGTCATATTTATTGTTTATAGCTGAATTAAGTAGAACGCAATTATATTTGGAACAATATAGCATATGAATCCAATAAAGAATCCAACAGTATAAGATATTGGCATGAGCATGACAACCCCATTCTTATGTAGCTAATATCTTAATAAAATATAGAATTTCTAATATTCTAAAATTTTTATGAGTCTGAAATAAACATGATAATATATTTAAGTTCACACCTCCATTGTGTAATATAATTGTAAAGTCCATTAACATAGATTTTAGCAGTGGTTCTCAAACTGGTGGCCATGCCCCCGGTAAGGCTGCCATATGGTACAGGGTGAGCCACACCAAGACATTTTATTAACTATAGACTTTTTCATAAATTCAGTGTAGCCTAATCATCAGAGAAATAAGACTTCCAACTAACAGAATTTATGCAAAAAAAAAAAAATTGTTTCAGTACTTCAAGAGGTACAAAGACAGACAAAATACTCCAATATCTCAATAAATGTGACAAAGTCTTATTGCTAGTGAAATTGTAATCACAACCAATTCAAAAAGAAAAAATACACCATTGGCAGATACACTCTTACAGAAGACCCACTAAGTGAAAGCTATTTTTCAGACTGCATGTTTTGCTAATAATGTTTTGTGGTATATTGTTTTCATAATTACATCTAGCAAACAGTTTTAGGCACTGAGCATGGACTCCTGTACCGTCACTACTGTAGTGTAAAACAAAGTGGAAAGATGCGGCTAGCATTCGTAGAGTCCATTCCCCGTGTTTACCTCGAAGCTAACGTTACATACAATAGCCGCATTAGTAGTTAGCTGCTGTTTGTTACACACAGTAGAGTAATAAAAACAGTCTTACCGTTTCAATTTCAGGCAAGTCCCTGATTGTAGGAATGGCACCTTTTTCCAAACGTAGCTTCGAGGCAAACTTCGCCTGATATTGCCCCAAATTTGTAAAGGATTCCTGTGTAAAATGTTTAGCGCAGACACCTAACGTTGAGCCAGTTGATAGGGTTGTTGGAACAGCGTCATTAAAAATGAATTTCATCCACTGGTCCCTGGTAATTTGGTCCGTTTTTGGTAGAGAAAACACATTTGAATGTTGATTCTGGCAGTCAACCACAGAGCAACTCACGTGTGCACTACATTTCTGCATCTTTCTTGAGTGAATATGAGGGGGAGAGGGGCAGGGCGGGCGGCTGCAGCATATGTCTGCGGTGTCCATATATGGTATATCCGGCCCCGTCTTGACGTCAAGTCGGGGGAGAAATTAAAATCTCGTATTTGAGTGCGCGTGCACGTGGGCTGGTTACGAACCCTGGGGTAAACAAACGCTTCGAATATCGGTTTCCCGGCCAATGTATAATCGTTAGGCAATCATAACATACATTGATTCTCGTGGAAAAGTGAAAATTACAGGTTATGACTCCTTTAAGTTTCAAATTATTTTGTGTGTTATTAATTGTGTTATTAATTCATATTAATCATCTACTGCTTGATCGTTTAATACGAGGCTATATGCACGGATCATCTTAAACGTCACCCGAATCGGCTGCTTCTAATTAATAATGCACCGCCAACCACCCGCAACATTGTCTCTGATTTATAGATATCCGCACCCGATCGCTACATTACATTTATTCTAACGCCGGTTTCATACCGCACGCCTGAGTGGTGCGTCGGAAGAGCGTTTGCTGCGCTGTGAAACACCGGCTGCACCGCGCACAGTAGGCCTATCCTACAATAGTCGCATTAGCAAGTTCTTTATTACTTTATTTTACATACATTTATAAACAAAACATTTTGACTGTCAATATGGTTTTAATAACTGTGATTTGTTTAATCCACATTGTGTTCGTGCTTTTCTGGTCCATGTAGCCTACAAAATTCACATATTTTGTATAACTTTTTTGTCTTTTCCTCACTCAGAGTTGCTCTCAGATCCGTAGAAGCTTCCTACGTAGAAGTTTTAAGATAAATTAGGAGCTTTCTGAGAGTATATTCTGCTTTGAGAATACGATTTTTTTTTTGCAGTCTATGATTATAAACCAATAAAATCGGTTGTGTATAATTGCGTTCTACTAATTCAGCTATAAACAATCAATATGACTAAAACTTGAATATTAATATACCTGTTTGCCTGAACTTTAACTTTGAAATGTTTTAACTGGTGCCCCGCCTCTTACTTCTCAAACCTCTTACTTTATGCCGTTCTGTGGTATCGTGCTGGGAAACAGAAAATAACATTGTGCTTTGCGAATTACCCATCGCTTGTTGGTAAATGGCGTGTACCACAGCTTGCTTTGCCGATTGCTAGAAGTGATTGGCAAACGGTTTGCCAGAATATACCCTGACCCATCGTCTTCTCTACTCCTCAGAACCTGAGCGGGCGGGGCGGAGGGGAGGATGAGCTTGTGGCCCCGCCCAGTGGAGTTACTACATCACAACTCCAGTCTATTTTAGCCGGCATTTTAGCGTCTGCTACTGATTGACAGCCATTTGAATGTAGAAATACAACTTTGAGCTTATTTTTCTCAAGATATGTCCTCTAACATCAGAAAAATGCCACAAGAACATGTTAACACCTAGAAAAACATTATTTCCATCGGAGTGGGTCATGTAAAATTATGTAATTCTTAGAATTTTGACAGACTTGAGACTAAAGTTTTACTCCGAGTGGCTTTATACATACGGGCCCTGATTTTCTATTGGATGTAATGTTGCAGCAGTAGCCCAGAACAGACCATATTAGTGCCAGAACATATTAGATTGGGTTTGCATAAACCCTCAAAAGATTTTGTTATGGGTGTGCTTGTTGTTCATTTTTGTCTCAAAAATATCATAAGATCTGTTTGTCAGCAGTGCATTTAGCTGATCATTAGTGCTGTTGATATCAGTCAACATTTTTAATCATCAGCAAATCAGGCATACAATAAAAAAAGACATCAAAAGAAAAAAATACAAATAAAGCCCAATTCCAAAAGGGTGCTTGCTCCACACTCTAGTTGAGGTGGGAAGAATAATTGATAAAACAATACATTGCAATATGGTTTCTTGCACTATAATCACTAGCCTACCCCTTGCACTCATGCAGATTGCAGCTTTTGTATACCAAAACAAACATGTCGGTTCTTGAACAGCTGAGAGTCAGTTTAATCAACTATGTTCAGTTTATGTTAAACTTGTGCGAGAGAGGTTCAAACGCATGTGAATTGTGTGTTCTCTACTCTCTAACTTTGATGTCATACACCAAAATCTGTGCAGCGCTGGTTTTAAGGCGAAAAAAAAAACAGTAAGCAACTTGAAGGGGCGTAACCTGAAGTCTTGCAGTCAGACCCTTCTCGGATAGGCTGAAATCACTCACGTGGTACGTGACGTGTCTCTCTGAGTGTGTGTGTGTGTGTGTGTGTGTGGCCGCTGCGCGAGGGACTCCGGAGAGACAGATCTCAACAATCACCACCACCAGTCAGCGACAGCTCCAAACTAAGATTAAACAACCAATATTTACTTAATTCGTATCAAATTTCCGCCAAACTCGGTCCCTGTTCCAGGCCAAAAACACCCGGGGGAGATTTAAATCGATCGGGACTCGAGCCTAATTTCTCTGGTCATCGTTGGCTAGAATAATAATAATAATGTCTTAGGCTGTCGTTTACAATTACAGTCTTATATTCAGTCATTTAGAGATTTTAAAAGGTTTATAAATACTATTAAGGTGATGATACACAGGGCAACTTTTTGAGCAATGTTGCTGGGCAATCTTGCCGAGCGATTGTTGCTTGAGGACTTTCTCGTTGAAAATGGCCAATACATTTCTATCTGGATCATTTAGATCGGTCGTGGGCCCTGTCTCTCATCTGGTTACCCGTTGACGGCAACATTGCCCAGCAACATTGCCCTAAAAGTTGCCCTGTGTATCATCACCTTTAGTTAATTAACTAATAATTAATTATTATACCTAACTTAGCAACATGACAAACTGAGTTACCGTCACAAACTCACAACTTCTGAGGTTTTTCCAGGATTATTATTACTATTACGTTATTATAATTCCTCACAGCAAAAGTAGGCTACATGAGTCTGACTAAACTTGACTTTTATCGAGTTGATGTGGCCGTTGACAGGTTTGCATGGGCATATTAGCAGATGAGTTGCCATGAGAACGTCTGACATCTCCATCTTTTTATACAGATTACATAAAGAATGTTTTGTTTTTGTTTTGAATTTGATTGGCCTCAAGAGGGTTAACTTTAGCCTAAAAGGAAGGAACATAAATTGTGATTAAAAATATATGCTCACTCACTTTAAGACGCCGCTGCGCTGATGCAGTCCCTGCAGGAGGAGGAGCAGCGTTTGGCACTGCGTCGCTTTTCAGCGCCAGCTGTGTGGAGAAGCCCATTTCCACCTCCATTGCGTTGGAGAAGCAATCCCGCGTGAAATGCAGGTTGCACACTCCAGCTCTAGGCGGGAACTCACGGTCTTCCAGGCCAAGTGCATGCAACCACTGGCGCCTAATATTCAAGTCTGCTGGAAAGCTATGCAGTCCAGCAGCGCTGTTGCAACCAGGAACACTACACCTACGCCCCATCCTAACCACTGGACTAAACACAGATAAAGCTAATGCTAACTTGAAGCTATCCTGATGCAATACTATGCTACTAGCTAACTATGCTTCTAACAATGCTACACTAACAACTATGCTAATTAAATGCTATACTAATATACACTATCCTGATCGTACTCACAATTCCAACTCCTGACTCGCTACTAGGGTTGCCACCTATGTCTGATAAAAAACCGGGACATATTACCCGCCCAACTGGGGGGGGGGGGGGGGGGGGGGACCAAAATTTCCAAAAATCAGACCAAAAATGAACGGTTGAACACCAAAATTTAAATTTTAACTGTAGGCCCGCCTATACACCAAATGCTGCGCAAAAATATATCCTATATTCGCGTATTTTCAGATTTTTGTTCATGATTTTTTTTTTGCCCCTTTAATAAGCATTTAAAATATTCACAAATTATATGGATAAAATGGTTTTCTAAGGCCAAACACTATATTTCTAAGGCTATAGATGATTTATAGGCTATTATAAATGTTTCTGAAAAAGTAACGAGGCATTTTAATTGTTTATTAATAAACTAGTATTTTCTAAATCGGCTGCAACATATCTCCATCTCCGCTGTAAAGCAGATGCGCCTTTAGAGAAGAAATTCATATGGATTACATAATCAGACTGTATTTTCTTTTGATTCGAATTTGTTCGTTTAAAAGTGGACATTTCAAGCTTTAGCCTATGGGCTTGTTTATTTTGAGACGCGATCCAGTTCACGGAGACCATAAAAGAGCGCGACTGATTGTTTTATTTTATTTTACAAAAGCACAACGTTTTCTTGTTATTGTGAGTTTACACAAATAAAAGTAGTTGCGAATGATGTATTGTTGCGAATGATGTTTATTTTCTATGACCAGAAATGATAGAGTAGTAGGCCTATTTTAAGTTGTTTCCACTGTTGATAGAAAAACGGAAGTGCTCGCGCCCGCGCCTCGTGCAGCAAGCGCGCTCCACACTCAGATTACATGCGCTTCTTATGCGCTTCTTGAGGCAGACTCGACTCACACTAGCACACACACGCAAGGTCTCTCGCTCTCTGCCGTTGCGCGCGCTACACAGTTTGAACATACATATTCACGTAGCCTTTCGAAAACCGGGACATTCAGTGTCCCGGGAGAGTGCGTAAATTTCCCGGGACAGGTTATTAAAAAGAAGGACAATCCCGGTAAAACCGGGACAGGTGGCAACCCTACTCGCTACAGTGGTTTTTGGACAGAACAAGATGTTTTTATACCAGGGGCTGAGCCTATGACAAGGGTGTGGTGAGCTGGTGCCTGCTTATGTCACATGGCACCACAACTTCCAATAGGAAAATTACACTGCAGTAGCCACCGTTCAACCTGAAGAGGGCAGCACTCACACGTTTTTACACCATGTAAATGAAAACAATTTATACACAAATGTCCAAAAAATGTACTCGAATCAATGAACAGCAGTCTTACAAAGCCCCAGTCTTACAGATCATTAACTAAAAAAAAAAGAAAAAGAAAATTTGTTTTAGGGTTTAGTTGCCCTTTAAAAACACTTACATGTTCCTCATCTGCAGCTTTGCCTCGTTCAGTTGGTACCGCTCCCTCGTTCAGGAACAACTTTGAAGCAAACCCTGCTTTATACTGCCCAAGGTTGCGAAAGCACTCCGGCTTGAAGTGACTCGCGCACACATGCAGGTTTTTGCTGACTGTTTCTGGGGGATTCCCGCTGAAAATAAAACAAAGCCACTGCTCTCTGGTCCTCTCTGAGGCTGGGACTCTGAGTAGTGTCCTGTGCTCGTCTTTGCAGCCAACGACGGAACAGTTCGCGTGCTTTGCTCGCACTTTTGCCATTGTGTCAGACAGGTTACTCGCTCGCGAAACCAAATGGCGGCTCCGTGGGTGAAACGTGCAGATTAATATAATAATAAGATCCTCTTCCTACGCCAGAAGGGGAGCGAAATCTGATCGGCTTATTTTTTGACATGCTTGCAGTCTCAGAGAAAGGCTCACCTAAACAAAGTTACTGGGTTAGGGTTAGGTTAGGTTTCTGGGTTGGTGCACCACCCTAGTGAAAAAAAGTAGCCTATACTTTATTGTATTTGAAATCTATTCCTTTTTCAATAGTACATTGCAAATATACAAACAAAAATTGTAATATCTCTAGATAAATTAAAAGTATATTAGCGTCATGCCTTTACCTATTTTCACAGTACAAATTTGAACACACTTTAAAATAATTGTACTTTAGTATATTTTCTAAAAGTATATTTAAAAAATATGAAAATTCAGTTTATTTTTTAAAAGTGTATTTATTTGCACTTTATTAAAAATATATTTTAGGTATATTTTAACTGTGTGGTGGAAATGATCATTGTAACAATGTATACTTTCAAAATACATAGTATATTTTGTACTAAGTATAGCTTTAAGTTAGCTTTAAGCATAAAGTTTTATTTATCTAATAATGTACATTTGTTATTGAAGACAAAGTATGCAATTTGTAGTATTTGGAATAAGCCAAAGGTATTAAGGAGCCTATAGTTTTTACTCAAATATATCACACCACGTTGACCAGTATAAAGTGTGGGAAATAATCATACGTTTGGTTAATAAATGTATAGGCCTACATGTTTGTTTAAATGTGGAAAGTTTAGAATCTCTAAGAATAATTTCTATAAAAGTATAAATGTTTTTGTAAAAAAAAAAAAAAATAGTACAAAAGGAATTAGCAAAATGTCAGTATGATAGAGTAAGGCAAGTCACACCGCAGGACATTTCATGTGTACTACCTATGTACACTATTTCTAAATAATTGCTTAAACTTTAAAAAATGACCACACTTTAGTTTAAGGTCCAATTCTCACTATTCACTAACTATTAACTACTTTTGCCTCAAACTCTTAATTACTGCTTATTAGTGGCTAAAAAAGGTTGTTAAGTTTAGCTATTGGGTGGATTAAGGGATGAAGAATATGGTCATGCAGAATAAGGCAAATATATGCTTTATAAGTACTAATAAACAGCCATTATCCTAGTAATATGCATGGTAAAAAACAACTATTATGGTTTATTTATTTAATTATTTTAAATCCAGTCACGAGTAAATCGTTTTTTGTTTTGTTTTTAAGGCATGTTATAATATTTTGAGCAGAAATGACATTATCCGCTTTTCCACAGCCGGGCCAGTGCGAGTCAGGGCTAACAGCGAGCCGGCGGGGCCAGTAGCCTCAGACCCCGAGCACTGAGGACGAACTCAAGCTGTGTTTCTACAGCCGGGCCAGTGCGAGTCAGGGCTAACAGCGTGCCTGCGGGGCCAGTAGCCTCGGACCTCGAGCACTGAGGACGAACTCAAGCTGTGTTTCCACAGTTGGGCCAGTGCGAGTCAGGGCTAACAGCGAGCCGGCGGGGCCAGTAGCCTCGGACCCCGAGCACTGAGGATGAACTCAAGCTGTGTTTCCACAGTTGGGCCAGTGCGAGTCAGGGCTAACAGCGAGCCGGCGGGGCCAGTAGCCTCGGACCCCGAGCACTGAGGACGAACTCAAGCTGTTATTCCACAGTTGGGCCAGTGCGAGTCAGGGCTAACAGCGAGCGGGCGGGGCCAGTAGCCTCGGACCTCGAGCACTGAGGACGAACTCAAGCTGTGTTTCTACAGCCGGGCCAGTGCGAGTCAGGGCTAACAGCGTGCCGGCGGGGCCAGTAGCCTCGGACCCCGAGCACTGAGGACGAACTCAAGCTGTGTTTCCACAGTTGGGCCAGTGCGAGTCAGGGCTAACAGCGAGCCGGCGGGGCCAGTAGCCTCGGACCCCGAGCACTGAGGACGAACTCAAGCTGTGTTTCTACAGTTGGGCCAGTGCGAGTCAGGGCTAACAGCGAGCCGGCGGGGCCAGTAGCCTCGGACCCGAGCACTGAGGACGAACTCAAGCTGTGTTTCTACAGCCGGGCCAGTGCGAGTCAGGGCTAACAGCGAGCGGGCGGGGCCAGTAGCCTCGGACCTCGAGCACTGAGGACGAACTCAAGCTGTGTTTCTACAGCCGGGCCAGTGCGAGTCAGGGCTAACAGCGTGCCGGCGGGGCCAGTAGCCTCGGACCCCGAGCACTGAGGACGAACTCAAGCTGTGTTTCTACAGCCGGGCCAGTGCGAGTCAGGGCTAACAGTGTGCCGGCGGGGCCAGTAGCCTCAGACCCCGAGCACTGAGGACGAACTCAAGCTGTGTTTCCACAGTTGGGCCAGTGCGAGTCAGGGCTAACAGCGTGCCGGCGGGGCCAGTAGCCTCGGACCCCGAGCACTGAGGACGAACTCAAGCTGTGTTTCCACAGTTGGGCCAGTGCGAGTCAGGGCTAACAGCGAGCCGGCGGGGCCAGTAGCCTCGGACCTCGAGCACTGAGGACGAACTCAAGCTGTGTTTCTACAGCCGGGCCAGTGCGAGTCAGGGCTAACAGCGAGCCGGCGGGGCCAGTAGCCTCGGACCTCGAGCACTGAGGACGAACTCAAGCTGTGTTTCTACAGCCGGGCCAGTGCGAGTCAGGGCTAACAGCGTGCCGGCGGGGCCATAGCCTCGGACCTCGAGCACTGAGGACGAACTCAAGCTGTGTTTCCACAGTTGGGCCAGTGCGAGTCAAGGCTAACAGCAGGCCGGCGGGGCCAGTAGCCTCGGACCTCGAGCACTGAGGACGAACTCAAGCTGTGTTTCCACAGTTGGGCCAGTGCGAGTCAGGGCTAACAGCGAGCCGGCGGGGCCAGTAGCCTCGGACCTCGAGCACTGAGGACGAACTCAAGCTGTGTTTCCACAGTTGGGCCAGTGTGAGTCAGGGCTAACAGCGTGCCGGCGGGGCCAGTAGCCTCGGACCCCGAGCACTGAGGATGAACTCAAGCTGTGTTTCTACAGCCGGGCCAGTGCGAGTCAGGGCTAACAGCGAGCCGGCGGGGCCAGTAGCCTTGGACCCCGAGCTCTGAGGACGAACTCAAGCTGTGTTTCCACAGTTGGGCCAGTGCGAGTCAGGGCTAACAGCGTGCCGGCGGGGCCAGTAGCCTCGGACCCCGAGCACTGAGGACGAACTCAAGCTGTGTTTCTACAGCCGGGCCAGTGCGAGTCAGGGCTAACAGCGTGCCGGCGGGGCCATAGCCTCGGACCTCGAGCACTGAGGACGAACTTAAGCTGTGTTTCCACAGATGGGCCAGTGCGAGTCAGGGCTAACAGCGAGCCGGCGGGGCCAGTAGCCTCGGACCTCGAGCACTGAGGACGAACTCAAGCTGTGTTTCTACAGTTGGGCCAGTGCGAGTCAGGGCTAACAGCGAGCCGGCGGGGCCAGTAGCCTCGGACCTCGAGCACTGAGGACGAACTCAAGCTGTGATTCTACAGCCGGGCCAGTGCGAGTCAGGGCTAACACGAGCGGGCGGGGCCAGTAGCCTCGGACCTCGAGCACTGAGGACGAACTCAAGCTGTGTTTCTACAGCCGGGCCAGTGCGAGTCAGGGCTAACAGCGTGCCGGCGGGGCCAGTAGCCTCGGACCTCGAGCACTGAGGATGAACTCAAGCTGTGTTTCCACAGTTGGGCCAGTGTGAGTCAGGGCTAACAGCGTGCCGGCGGGGCCAGTAGCCTCGGACCCCGAGCACTGAGGACGAACTCAAGCTGTGTTTCCACAGTTGGGCCAGTGTGAGTCAGGGCTAACAGCGTGCCGGCGGGGCCAGTAGCCTCGGACCCCGAGCACTGAGGATGAACTCAAGCTGTGTTTCTACTAGTGTTGTCAAAAATATCGATATTTCGATAAATATCGATACTGAAATATCTGAACGGTACCAATACTAATTTCCCGAAGTATCGATACCGAGCAGTCACTTTCACTTCTCTCAAAAGGCGCGTTGACAAACACCACACGTGACGCACTCGTCTCATTCGCTCTGGTTAAATAGCAAAAGTGAAGTGAATGGAAAGATGGCGAGGGCCGCGCCCCCGCAACCGGCTTTGGTTGTTTGATAAAGAACACCACGAGCGGGCATGTCGGAGAATAGCGCGGACACGCGTAAAAAACACACCGCGAGCGGGCATGTCGGAGTCGGAGAATAGCGTGGACACGCGCTACACACCGCGAGCGGGCATGTCGGAGAATAGCGCGGACGCGAGCGGGCATGTTGGAGTCGGAGAATAGCGTGGACACGCGCTACACACCGCGAGCGGGCATGTCGGAGAATAGCGCGGACACGAGCTACACACCGCGAGCGGGCATGGGAATAGCGCGGACACGAGCTACACACCGCGAGCGGGCATGTCGGAGAATAGCGCGGACACGCGAGCGGGCTGCGGGCACCCAACAGATTGTTTGACTATCAATAATCCCTCACATCACTCATTTTTAAAAATGATTGTATAGGTGAAAACAGACTTAAGGAACAGGCTCCAGGGGTAGGCTACTATTTAGCAGCATATGCTCAGCATCAGGGGTGTTTGTTGTTTGGACAGACCTGCCCCCACTGCTAAAAAAAAATCCTCAAGGAAACACTGTCACTCTTCCCATTTGAACTTTTCTGAAACATTAACCAAGATGGCCTATTGTTGTTGATAAGAGTCTGTGTTGTCTCGTTTTAATTCTTAAAGTTAACATAATCTGACTGAGGAATCTTAGACAAGTAAATATTGTAACTGTGGTCAAAACCGTCAAATGTAAATTAACTGGTGCCTATTTAACTTTATTCAAAAATTATTATTTAATTCTGCAATTTTCCTTCATTAGCTATCAATTTGATTACACAGATATTAATTAAACTAAACAGCTAGACAATGGCATCTCTAAATTCAATAATGACATGCCTTTAACTGAAAATTGAATGTTTAATCTTATTATTATACATTACTGACTCTCTATCCTCCAATTTGATACTGTTAAGTGCTTTTTTGTTACAGTATATTTTAATCTTTGATAACAGTAATAAAAATACATCATGTTGGCTCTGGTCCAATTAAAAAATATAAACAAATAGAACTCAGGACATTTTTGTTCATGTAAAATATACCTCATTGTCATGTTCTAGACTTGTTATATTTAGCTTTAAATTAAAAAAATACCCCCTTAATATTGTGGCAGTTTTTTCTCCGTGGTATCGAAAATGGTATCGAATATCGATATTTTTCAAGGTATCGTATCGAAGTTAGAAATTCTAGTATCGTGACAACACTAGTTTCTACAGCCGGGCCAGTGCGAGTCAGGGCTAACAGCGAGCCGGCGGGGCCAGTAGCCTTGGACCCCGAGCACTGAGGACGAACTCAAGCTGTGTTTCCACAGTTGGGCCAGTGCGAGTCAGGGCTAACAGCGTGCCGGCGGGGCCAGTAGCCTCGGACCCCGAGCACTGAGGACGAACTCAAGCTGTGTTTCCACAGTTGGGCCAGTGCGAGTCAGGGCTAACAGCGAGCCGGCGGGGCCAGTAGCCTCGGACCTCGAGCACTGAGGACGAACTCAAGCTGTGTTTCTACAGCCGGGCCAGTGCGAGTCAGGGCTAACAGCGAGCCGGCGGGGCCAGTAGCCTCGGACCTCGAGCACTGAGGACGAACTCAAGCTGTGTTTCTACAGCCGGGCCAGTGCGAGTCAGGGCTAACAGCGAGCCGGCGGGGCCAGTAGCCTCGGACCTCGAGCACTGAGGACGAACTCAAGCTGTCTTTCTACAGCCGGGCCAGTGCGAGTCAGGGCTAACAGCGTGCCGGCGGGGCCAGTAGCCTCGGACCTCGAGCACTGAGGACGAACTCAAGCTGTGTTTCTACAGCCGGGCCAGTGCGAGTCAGGGCTAACAGCGTGCCGGCGGGGCCAGTAGCCTCGGACCTCGAGCACTGAGGACGAACTCAAGCTGTGTTTCTACAGCCGGGCCAGTGTGAGTCAGGGCTAACAGCGAGCCGGCGGGGCCAGTAGCCTCGGACCTCGAGCACTGAGGACGAACTCAAGCTGTGTTTCCACAGTTGGGCCAGTGCGAGTCAGGGCTAACAGCGAGCCGGCGGGGCCAGTAGCCTCGGACCTCGAGCACTGAGGACGAACTCAAGCTGTGTTTCCACAGTTGGGCCAGTGCGAGTCAGGGCTAACAGCGAGCCGGCGGGGCCAGTAGCCTCGGACCTCGAGCACTGAGGACGAACTCAAGCTGTGTTTCCACAGTTGGGCCAGTGTGAGTCAGGGCTAACAGCGTGCCGGCGGGGCCAGTAGCCTCGGACCCCGAGCACTGAGGATGAACTCAAGCTGTGTTTCTACTAGTGTTGTCAAAAATATCGATATTTCGATAAACATCGATACTGAAATATCTGAACGGTACCAATACTAATTTCCCGAAGTATCGATACCGAGCAGTCACTTTCACTTCTCTCAAAAGGCGCGTTGACAAACACCACACGTGACGCACTCGTCTCATTCGCTCTGGTTAAATAGCAAAAGTGAAGTGAATGGAAAGATGGCGAGGGCCGCGCCCCCGCGACCGGCTTTGGTTGATTGATAAAGAACACCACGAGCGGGCATGTGGGAGAATAGCGCGGACACGCGTAAAAAACACACCGCGAGCGGGCATGTCGGAGTCGGAGAATAGCGTGGACACGCGCTACACACCGCGAGCGGGCATGTCGGAGAATAGCGCGGACGCGAGCGGGCATGTTGGAGTCGGAGAATAGCGTGGACACGCGCTACACACCGCGAGCGGGCATGTCGGAGAATAGCGCGGACACGAGCTACACACCGCGAGCGGGCATGGGAATAGCGCGGACACGAGCTACACACCGCGAGCGGGCATGTCGGAGAATAGCGCGGACACGCGAGCGGGCTGCGGGCACCCAACAGATTGTTTGACTATCAATAATCCCTCACATCACTCATTTTTTAAAATGATTGTATAGGTGAAAACAGACTTAAGGAACAGGCTCCAGGGGTAGGCTACTATTTAGCAGCATATGCTCAGCATCAGGGGTGTTTGTTGTTTGGACAGACCTGCCCCCACTGCTAAAAAAAAATCCTCAAGGAAACACTGTAACTCTTCCCATTTGAACTTTTCTGAAACATTAAACAAGATGGCCTAGTATTGTTGTTGATAAGAGTCTGTGTTGTCTCGTTTTAATTCTTAAAGTTAACATAATCTGACTGAGGAATCTTAGACAAGTAAATATTGTAACTGTGGTCAAAACCGTCAAATGTAAATTAACTGGTGCCTATTTAACTTTTTTCAAAAAATATTATTTAATTCTGCAATTTTCCTTCATTAGCTATTATCATCAATTTGATTACACAGATATTAATTAAACTAAACAGCTAGACAATGGCATCTCTAAATTCAATAATGACATGCCTTTAACTGAAAATTGAATGTTTAATCTTATTATTATACATTACTGACTCTCTATCCTCCAATTTGATACTGTTAAGTGCTTTTTTGTTACAGTATATTTTAATCTTTGATAACAGTAATAAAAATACATCATGTTGGCTCTGGTCCAATTAAAAAATATAAACAAATAGAACTCAGGACATTTTTGTTCATGTAAAATATACCTCATTGTCATGTTCTAGACTTGTTATATTTAGCTTTAAATTAAAAAAATACCCCCTTAATATTGTGGCAGTTTTTTCTCCGTGGTATCGAAAATGGTATCGAATATCGATATTTTTCAAGGTATCGTATCGAAGTTAGAAATTCTAGTATCGTGACAACACTAGTTTCTACAGCCGGGCCAGTGCGAGTCAGGGTTAACAGCGAGCCGGCGGGGCCAGTAGCCTTGGACCCCGAGCACTGAGGACGAACTCAAGCTGTGTTTCCACAGTTGGGCCAGTGCGAGTCAGGGCTAACAGCGTGCCGGCGGGGCCAGTAGCCTCGGACCCCGAGCACTGAGGACGAACTCAAGCTGTGTTTCCACAGTTGGGCCAGTGCGAGTCAGGGCTAACAGCGTGCCGGCGGGGCCAGTAGCCTCGGACCCCGAGCACTGAGGACGAACTCAAGCTGTGTTTCCACAGTTGGGCCAGTGCGAGTCAGGGCTAACAGCGAGCCGGCGGGGCCAGTAGCCTTGGACCTCGAGCACTGAGGACGAACTCAAGCTGTGTTTCTACAGCCGGGCCTGTGCGAGTCAGGGCTAACAGCGAGCCGGCGGGGCCAGTAGCCTCGGACCTCGAGCACTGAGGACGAACTCAAGCTGTGTTTCTACAGCCGGGCCAGTGCGAGTCAGGGCTAACAGCGTGCCGGCGGGGCCAGTAGCCTCGGACCTCGAGCACTGAGGACGAACTCAAGCTGTGTTTCTACAGCCGGGCCAGTGCGAGTCAGGGCTAACAGCGTGCCGGCGGGGCCAGTAGCCTCGGACCTCGAGCACTGAGGACGAACTCAAGCTGTGTTTCCACAGTTGGGCCAGTGCGAGTCAGGGCTAACAGCGAGCCGGCGGGGCCAGTAGCCTCGGACCTCGAGCACTGAGGACGAACTCAAGCTGTGTTTCCACAGTTGGGCCAGTGCGAGTCAGGGCTAACAGCGAGCCGGCGGGGCCAGTAGCCTCGGACCTCGAGCACTGAGGACGAACTCAAGCTGTGTTTCCACAGTTGGGCCAGTGTGAGTCAGGGCTAACAGCGTGCCGGCGGGGCCAGTAGCCTCGGACCCCGAGCACTGAGGATGAACTCAAGCTGTGTTTCTACAGCCGGGCCAGTGCGAGTCAGGGCTAACAGCGAGCCGGCGGGGCCAGTAGCCTTGAACCCCGAGCACTGAGGACGAACTCAAGCTGTGTTTCCACAGTTGGGCCAGTGCGAGTCAGGGCTAACAGCGTGCCGGCGGGGCACGTAGCCTCGGACCCCGAGCACTGAGGACGAACTCAAGCTGTGTTTCTACAGCCGGGCCAGTGCGAGTCAGGGCTAACAGCGAGCGGGCGGGGCCAGTAGCCTCGGACCTCGAGCACTGAGGATGAACTCAAGCTGTGTTTCTACAGCCGGGCCAGTGCGAGTCAGGGCTAACAGCGTGCCGGCGGGGCCATAGCCTCGGACCTCGAGCACTGAGGACGAACTTAAGCTGTGTTTCCACAGTTGGGCCAGTGCGAGTCAGGGCTAACAGCGAGCCGGCGGGGCCAGTAGCCTCGGACCTCGAGCACTGAGGACGAACTCAAGCTGTGTTTCTACAGTTGGGCCAGTGCGAGTCAGGGCTAACAGCGAGCCGGCGGGGCCAGTAGCCTCGGACCTCGAGCACTGAGGACGAACTCAAGCTGTGATTCTACAGCCGGGCCAGTGCGAGTCAGGGCTAACACGAGCGGGCGGGGCCAGTAGCCTCGGACCTCGAGCACTGAGGACGAACTCAAGCTGTGTTTCTACAGCCGGGCCAGTGCGAGTCAGGGCTAACAGCGTGCCGGCGGGGCCAGTAGCCTCGGACCTCGAGCACTGAGGATGAACTCAAGCTGTGTTTCCACAGTTGGGCCAGTGTGAGTCAGGGCTAACAGCGTGCCGGCGGGGCCAGTAGCCTTGGACCCCGAGCACTGAGGACGAACTCAAGCTGTGTTTCCACAGTTGGGCCAGTGTGAGTCAGGGCTAACAGCGTGCCGGCGGGGCCAGTAGCCTCGGACCTCGAGCACTGAGGATGAACTCAAGCTGTGTTTCTACAGCCGGGCCAGTGCGAGTCAGGGCTAACAGCGTGCCGGCGGGGCCAGTAGCCTCGGACCTCGAGCACTGAGGACGAACTCAAGCTGTGTTTCCACAGTCGGGCCAGAAGCCCCGCAGCACTGCCCTAAAACCAGTCCGTAAACAACACACACCCACACCGTTACACCGGCTGACGGAAAACTAACTACATCACAAAATGAGCATGGCAGAAGCGAACGATTGGTCTTTACTTATAGACTTAAGACTCCAGCATCGATATTTGACCAATGTTTTACAATAAAAAATGTTACAGTGACAGTAATTTATTTATTTCTGTCAGGAGTGCACATCAATCATGCGGAACCAAACTGGTAAAGTTTCACGTAAAAACAGAACACATAACTATTCAGCTTCACCTGCTTCAATTTATTTATGATCAATAGGCTTACACATTTAGAAAAATATTGATAAAATATATGTTTGTCGTCACATTTCTAGTGAGCATTTCTATTAATTTTACATGAAAGGATGCGATGTGATGAGGTTTAAGCGATCTCTCCTGTTATCCCTTCAGTCAGAGGAGGCTCACAAGAAGAAAACACCAGTTATAAGTTGTTCACTTTTTATCTGTATATATGGATGCATCATCCGGTATCAGGGAAGAGAGATAAAACATGAAACCAAATAAATATATAATTATAATTTTATATGATTTGTCTATTTTCTTCAACAGTAAACATATATGTATTTTTATATACGCAATGGTTAGCATAATCTGCTAAGAAAAACCCCCAGCTAAAACCAACCGGTCTTTCAGCTGGCCTTACAGGGGTTTTGGATCATTTTTTAGCTGACCAGGCTGATCTTAGCTGGGTATGCTGGGAGACCGTCTAAAACCAGCTGAACAACAGCTTGACCAGGCTGGAAGACCAGCTGAAACCAACAAAGATCATACTGCGATCATAATCCCCATCAGATCGCAAATAAGTTATTTCAAACACTCGCTGGTTTCTGAAGGAGAGCTTTGAGCTGGAAATGGTTTAAAATGTCTTATATGTTGAAGTGATCTGGTAGGCTGGTGTATAAGATGGGAAATGAGCAGCGGTGTCGAGCGTCTCCTGACTCAGATCAACTCCTCGAGCCCCAGGGGACACACTTTGGATGTAGATATTTTGGCCTTGGATTTTTTGGCCTGGCCTTTCACAGTGCAAACACAAGCCTGTCTAAATAAAGTTGTCTTAATTGAGAGAGAGAGAGAGAGAGAGAGAGAGAGAGAGAGAGAGAGAGAGAGAGAGAGAGAGAGAGAGAGAGAGAGAGAGAGAGAGAGAGAGAGAGAGAGAGAGAGAGAGAGAGAGAGAGAGAGAGAGAGAGGGCTCTGTAAGGAATATAGGGAAAATCTGTGA
>NW_026606555.1:397500-837500 GCF_029890125.1 Rhinichthys klamathensis goyatoka
GCCGAGCGTCACGTGACCAAGCCGGAAAACAGATCACATCGCTTCCGATTCAGGTCTTTTGTATGTGCTTCATGAAATTTTTTGCGGTTTTACTCGAGATAACTTAAAAGGAGCAAGCAAAAATGAGCATAACCAATGTCCCTCGCATGTGCAGATTGATATTTAAAAGTCTTCTTCTTCACACTAACGTTTAGATATTTAAATAGCATAAAACACCAATAACAAAGTGAACTTAGTAGGTTAGCTGATTACCTTAAAAATCCATAGATATCGTAGTTAGTTCTTACGGCCGTTAACACTTTCTCTGACAAGCGGATGCAATGAGACCTGTTTTCCGGTTTGGTATAAAGCCTATTACCCCTGGCTTAAAAGTTAAAAAGAAAATGACTGTGAAAAAATAGCAGTATAATTTAATTAAATGCATTTATGGTGGTGATATTGCTATATTTTCATGTCAATCACGTGCTCACTTTGACCACGAACCATGCACTGTCACTTTAATTGTGCACGCGCACCGCACCTGGGACGCATCGCCGGACCGCGTCCGCGTGCATTGCAGTGCGAACGCATAGCCTGTTGACATGGGTACGGGGAAAATACGCACTGCAAACGGAGAATGTGTGAAACGGGCGTTACAACTGAATAAAGACACAGATTCACGTAAGGAAGAGTAATAAAACACAACTTACATGTGCACTTAGTTCTGCCTGTGCTTTGAAAATGGATGGGACGGCCGTTTTCTTCAGACGTAGTACCATCTTTCTGGGTCCATATAGCATTTTTTCAACGTAGTCCTCCGGTGCAAAATGCTCTTCGCAAACACGATACTGGTTGATTTTGTAGAGAGGTGTTGAAGTACTGATGTCCAGAGCAGCTAGCCATTGATTCCCCAGGTCCACATTAGATGGAATTCTGTGAAACATTACATTCGTGTATTTCCTTGGCTTGTTCTCACAACCTTTTGCTATGCAGGTAATTACCATGTTTGCGGTAAAGTTAACTTCTCAAACTCGACACAATCCAAAATCGAAGATACTCGGTGCAGGTCACGCCGGTATGTTGACGGAAGTTGCGTGATATCTCTGCGCCCAAGTAGCAGTGCTTTGCCTGTGCTTCACCCCAATATAGTCCCAAGTCAATATCTGCCTGGTAAATCGACTTGTCTTAATCTGCATAGCTATTTGTACTCGTTTTGAATACGCAGGCCACAAGAAGTAATTTTTATTTTATTTTTTATTTTTTGGGATCACTTTTACTCATGACATGCTATCCGGCAACAAAGGATTCCATTCATTATGCTAAGCTAAGCTAGCGGCGGCGCTGCCAGACTGAGACAATGCTTGCACTGAGACAGAAATGCGTTTGCCCACCTTTATGTAGGGGACACGGTGAATAACCCCTATTTCAAAAAACGGTGGCGTTGTTCCTTTAACCAAAAACTTAAAGACAGCGATGTGAGAATAAACTTTAAAATATATAGTCACTCTCAGGAGTTTTGAAATATATCACCTACTGTCAAGTTTACATACACCTTGCAGAAATAAGAGGGATCACAAAAATTGCTTGAGCTACTTCCGAATCCAAAGAAATGGATTATTATAGATACTTTGCCCCCATAATGGTGTAGTGCAAACCAGCCAAACTCAGAGTCAAGTCTCTATTTCCCTGTCAACTTCTGTCCTGTCCTGTCTGATGTCCTTCATTCTAGATCAGGGGTCTCCAACCTTTTTTCATTTGAGAGCTACTTTTTAAAAATGAAAGTGGCCGAGAGCTACTCATGTAATACAATACTTAAATCTCTGAAATAATGTCTCATAACTCGCATATTAACAACTATCTAAACTGTTTTATACCTAAAAGGGTTTTTGTATGCCTATGTCACCCTTAAATGTCAGAGAAAAGAACAGAATCAGAGATTATTTTTTTTATAGAAATTGTACTTTGCATATTATATTGTAAAAACACATAATTATAGTTGATTTTATAGTTCATCATGACTAGATATGAAATGGCATGATAATTTAATTTCATTAGTGACCAAAATGATCACGGTAATCACAGAATCCTGTTCAAAAAGTACTAATACTACACAATGAAATCAATTCACTAAGTTGTATGTCGAAAACCAGCAAATAACAAATAAATCCGCATCAATATGCACTTTTTGTTTACATAAACATTAAAATAATAACATTAAAAATTATGGCTAGATTTTAAAGGAGTGTCTTGCAACATGTTATCTAGCCTACTGTACAAGTATGTACAAGTTCAAATAAAGTTTTGACAAAAAATGTTTTATAAAAATATAAACCTCACATATTTCAGCCTTTAAATCATTTTTATAAAAAGAATGAGCCAAAAAAGATAAATTACTGACTTTTACAATGCACATTAGCTTATCTTTTATTATTAAGAGTAAAATTCGATCTGATTTTCCCGTGGCGTCTGTCGTTGCTATGCAACCATGCACTGTGCTCTCCACAATGACAAAGAAGTTTTAGTAGCTAATAGATTTCCACCACCGAAAAACACTTGCTGTAGCTCTGCTACAAGATTTATTTACGGAGAAGAGAAAAACACCCGTAGTGTTTGGGTGCACCCCCATCCTTCATGTTGACTGAGCTTTCAATGTTGTTATGGAAAGGGTGAAGCTGATTGGTTGACCTGCGGTACGTTTGCGGCATACTGAATAGTTGCATTTTTTTCATCTCGCTGCACCTGGAAAAAAATAGCGCGTCGCTTTAATTATGAGCGCGCTTGCCTCGCACCTACATTTGAAATAACGAACTTGAGGACGCAAAAGACTCGATATGTGAACGGCTCCATGACGAGCAACCTCCAATCAGGCCACGAGCTAACGTTACTGGTAGCTCGCGAGCGACGTTTGGACCCCTGAACTAGAGTAAGTCAGAGTTCACCTAAACTTATCTAAACTCATGTATAATGAACAGAAGATATTGTCATTTTTAAATATAAATATATAAATATATGCTATATAAATGCAACAGGTGTGATTGAAAAAGAATATCAACAGAATACAATTACATTTCAGACGCAGCTCACTACTGAGTTGTGCTATTTTTAGACCAGGCCTGCGGGCGACTCATGTGGTCCCTGGGGGCGACCTGGTGCCCGCGGGCACCGTGTTGGTGACCCCTGTTCTAGATGTTTGACTGCATTAAAATAGTATCCCTTCTCTCCGGTGGATAAATATTTCAAGTAGTGTCGTCTTAAATGGCCCATCAAATAAGTTCATGAAGACCAGCTAGTCCTCACTTAGAATCTGACAAATTTACAAAAATATTCATGAAGTTGAAGATGTAATTTGTAAAAAAAAAAAAAAAACGCATGAAAGCTAACTAAACTCTAAACATAGATAGATAAGTAAGACAAGTAAGATGGTGCATTACTTTTATCCAATAGTGGCATTAGAGTAAAACAAAAAAGAGAGAAATTATATATTTTATATATAGTTATTATATTACATGTAATTATACTGTACTAAAAATGAAGTCTAAATTAATTTATGAATAATTTAATTTTTTATATTCATATCATTTTTTATATTTATATATCTTATATTTTATTGAAAATTATTTTTAACAAGGCTATACGTTTACAATAAAATACTATTATTTAGGGGTGTGACGAGACACTTATCTCAGGAGACGAGACACGAGATTGGGTTCACGAGAACGAGACGAGATTTTTATAGAAATCCTCAATGACAAAATTCATAACTGGAAAAATAGTCTGCAGCATTTTTAAATGTTTTAACTAACTATCTTGTAATGAATGTCATTTCAGTTCTACTTTATGAGTATGAATTATCAAATGGAAAGTAGTGCTGTCAAACGATTAAAATATTTAATTGCGATTAAATTGTCATAGTTAACTCGCAAGTAATCGCACATTTTTATCTATTCTAAATGTCTCTTGATTTCTTTTTGTTCCATTATTTTTCTAATTTTAATCTTATCAACATGAAAAAGTGGATCGGCTTGCTTTGTGCAAATGTTTTTTATTGAAAACAACATTGACAATACTGTGTTCAATTTCACACTAAAACTTTCTCACTTGGAGCAAATAATCTCTCACACAATGTAACACTGTCCATCAATAAAAGGGTGAAAGAAATACTGACGAGGTCCTGATATAGAGGGTATGCGCATGACGTCACCGTCGGCCGGAGTGAATGCGGTCACGCCCACAAGTGGCAAAAAGACTGAGCGGCAGCATTTGTTTTCAGCGTGAATGCCGTGAAAAACATACAAAACACATCTAAAACGGGAAAGAGCTTTGCGATTGACTGTACAACTAGATTTGACCAGAAATCTGAGGTACTGTATATTTTTACAGACTGCAAAAAGCTACAGAACAGACTATATTGTACATAATTTGATGTTTTTAAATAAACACTGACAAAAAACTATACAAGTTTTAGGGCTGGACGATATGATGATATACAGTATAACATTAATGTAAGTGATCACTCGGATTTAGACCTATCTATATTGTATTTATATCAAACGTTTTCAGGCACATTTTCTTAATTTATTTCCCCCGCGTCGAAATCAGGCACATATAAATGTCAGGAAACACGATTCCTGGCTGCATGTCAATATCTATGGATCACTGGATCTTTGATAAGTTGTAAGGAACACTACATCGAGTCCAACTTTTAGTTTAAACTGATAATAGTTTGTTCTCTTTCATAGGTTCACTCAACGCTGCGGCAAGCGCAGTGGAATATCCTCTGGATGTGCCGATTGCCTGAAGCCCTATAGAATCACGCCAATTCATTGGCTGATGGCGCTCGCGCAAAGCTGGCTCCACCCCGACGCTCTTACGTCGTAGCATGATGAACGCGCGCGCGCCATCCTCTCCTCAGATTTCTCTGCCTTCACGAAGCAGTCACATCTTGCCCTTCGTTCGGTTTTTCTGAGCCCGATTTCTTCAAATTCAACTTCAGCTTTCGTCTCGACACTTCAGCGACTGGTATAAGTGGAACTCTGTTCTCCTTACAGTGAAGTGTCATGGATTATCGGCGCTGCTCTCCGCCATGCGTTCGTTTTATCTCGAACGACAACCCTCACAGTAAGTGTGTTAAATGTATGGGTTTTTCGCATGCGCGTGAGGCTGTATTAGGATTGTCAAAATGTAAATTTTGTGACAATCTCCTTCTCAAAACCCTCTGCTCTAGACTCGCGGAGTCATTCGTTCCCCCCCGTCGCGCTCCCGAGACTGCTGAGGCCTCTCGTGGATCCGCGGCCTGGGGCTCGGATGTTGAGCTCGAGGATATTGAGTACGAGCAGACGGGCCTCGCCCTTTCTCTCCCTCCCGAGCACGCACGCGGCGCGGTTGAATTCGCGCATGATTATTTATGCCCCAGCCCGGGAGCCCGCGAATCGGTTTCTTTCGGTCTGGATGACGTGATTTACACTGCAGCCTCCGACTCCAAGGATTTCGGACCTGCTTTGATTGATGACGTTATCCCGCCTAGCGGCCAGGATGCGCGGCCTACTCCGGCCTACACTGAGCTTATTGACATGCTGTCGCGCACTACAGAGAAGCTCTCTATTGACTGGCCTGATGAGCCCAGCGAGTCTCAATCGTCCAAACTCGACGAGAGGTTCCTACGTGGCCCTAATTCTAGGCCAGAGCGAAGAAAGCTGCCCTTTTTCAGCGATCTGCATCACGAAATCTCCAGATCCTGGAAGCAGCCTTTCTCCGCACGCCTAACTAATGCGGCAGCCGCTGACTTCACCAACCTTGTGGGTTTTGTGGAGCAGGGTTATTCCGCTATAGGGTTTCGGAGCTGATCCCTCTGTTGGAATCCTCCCCCTGGGAGATCCCGGTCAGGGAGGACCTGCTTTCCCAGTTTCAGGGCAGGATATGGCACCCTCGCCCCGACATTTGGAAGCTGTACGTTTGGCCTATCAGAGGCCGTTAGCTTTAAGCTTTGATCTCCCAACCGACGTTCAGGAGACCATTGCGAATGCTAGAGCCCCTTCGACGAGGAGGCTATATTCCTCCAAGTGGAGGGTGTTCGAGGCATGGTGCTTAGCACATGATAGGAACCCAGTTAGCTGCCCAGTAGGCTCAGTGCTGGAATTCCTGCAGGAAAAGTTTGCTTCCGGAGCGGCCGCTACCACTCTCAGAGTATATTTCGCAGCTATAGCCGCTCATAGAGAATCAGATGAGATTCCCTTGGGGAAACTGAGGTTAGTTTCGGCCTTCATGCGTGGGGTTAGGCGCCTGAAACCGGCTCGCCCCCTAGTGTTCCCTCGTGGGACCTGTCAGTCGTCCTGGAGGGTTTGACAGAGGCTCCCTTCGAGCCCTTGGAGTCAGCCCCTGAGCGGATTCTGACTCTTAAGGTTGCTCTTTTGTTAGCTTTATCTTCACTAAAGCGGATGGGGGATTTGCAGGCTCTCTCTATTAGTGAGTCATGCTTGGACTTCGCTCCTGGCCTGGTTAGGGTTACCTTGAGGCCGAGGTCGGGGTATGTACCCAAGGTTCTTTCCACGGCGTTCCGCTCTCAGGTTGTTAACCTTAACGCTTTTCACCCTCCTCCTTTTGCCTCTGAGGAAGAAAGGAAACTTAACTTGCTCTGCCCGGTCCGTTCTTTGAAGTTGTATGTAGATCGCTCAGGCGGTTGGAGGAAATCAAACCAGCTCTTGGTATGTTTTGGTGCTGGCCGCCGCGGGCTTGCAGCATCAAAGCAGAGGATTTCCCACTGGGTAACGGACGCTATTTCGCTGGCTTACGAGGTGTGTGGTTTGCCTTCACCTCTTAGCATCAGAGCACATTCCACCAGAAGTGTGGCTTCCTCTCAAGCTCTCTTTAGAGGGGCCCTCTTGGAAGACATTTGTGTGGCGGCAGGTTGGTCCTCTCCGCACACCTTTGTGAGGTTCTATAATTTAGATCTTGACATGACTCCAGGTTCCCAGGTTCTATCTGCTTGAACCTATCATGGTTGTTATTATTATTTGGTCTGGTACCAGTTATGGCAGCGCTTAGCTTGGCGAGTTTGGTATTTCGTTCCCACTGCGCTTTCCGCAGCGTTGAGTGAACCTATGAAAGAGAACGTCTCTGGTTACTTACGTAACATATGTTCTCTGAATTGGGAACGAGACGCTGCGTTCGCTGCCAAGCTCCTCGCGCTGCCGACAGTTTTTCTTTTCGGCAGAGAAATCTGAGGAGAGGATGGCGCGCGCGCGCGCGTGTTCATCATGCTACGACGTAAGAGCGTCGGGGCGGAGCCAGCTTTGCGCGAGCGCCATCAGCCAATGAATTGGCGTGATTCTATAGGGCTTCAGGCAATCGGCACATCCAGAGGATATCCCACTGCGCTTTCCGCAGCGTCTCGTTCCCTATTCAGAGAACATAGGTTACGTAAGTAACCAGAGACGTTTTACTCGTGTTTTCGCAGTTTTCCCTATTAACACAGCAGCTCTTTTGCCACTCAGTCCGGCTGAGGGGGGCGTGTTCCGGCGGGAAAGTGACGTTAATGCATTCCCTCTTTTGACGAGGGGGCGGAGAATTCGCATCAGCTGTGTGTGTGCTTGGCCATCAATGATAGCTCAGTTCACAACGACAAAAAAAATAATTTGGCAACTTTTTAAAAGTAAACTTTCAATTCAGAATCTTATTGGCATCCATTTCGGCGTCTCGCGCTCGTCATCCATTTAAAACGTAACGTTAACCTACTATTTGGCCGGCTCGCAACAAGTGTGTTTCTGGTCTAGCTAGATCCGGTGCTTTCAGACAGGATGCGGAATGCGCGGCGCTACGCCAGTTTTCAAAACTTTTTGGATGCCAAAAAGTTTCTATTGGCCGCGCTAGTAATCGTCACAGCGGCAAAAGTTGAACTATTTAGAATTTTGACCGCGATGTGCGCGCCGCTGTGCTTGCACTTTGGTCGACGAAGCAACAAAACGTCCTCGCGCGGCGCAAGCCATTGAAATTAATGGGTTTCATAGCGCAGCGCCGTGCATGCAGTGTCCTGTTGCAAAAGCATGTGAAAAAAACTACAAAGTTTTCTAGGCCAAAAAGACCGTTAATCTTGCGATAAAAAAATTAATCGCGTTAAAATGGGTTTGCGTTAACGCCGTTAATAGCGCCTTTAACTGACAGCCCTAATTATATTATATGGATCTAAAACTGTTCTCGCGATTCTTAATGTAAACAATCAAACTTTAATTCATGTAATAATCTTTTATTTTTATCCTGATTATTTATATAGTTAAAGTGAAAAAAATAACATGTTTAGAAGAAATAACATGACATGAAGAGGCTCTGGCTCAGAAGGCCTGACGTGAAGAGACTCTGGCTCGGCAGGCATGATGTTTGGAAGCTCAGGTTCGGAAGGCATGATGTGAAGAGACTCAGGGCCAGATGTACGTACATTGCGAACGCAGCGTTAATAGCGCCATGGTCAAGATGCAGAAAGCGCTTGATGTGAAACCGCAGTGTGCGGATTATGTACCAAACCTGCAGTTCATCAGGTAATCAACGCCTGTCCCCACCCACTATACCATAAATTGTGTGTATTTAAACATGCAATTGAATGGGCCTCCTCCTCTCACTGCTGATGCTATGACTGTTTGAGATGATCCTTTTGCCAATAATTGTAATGTAGCGAGGAGTTTAACAACTGCTGGAAGGGAACGTGAACGCTGAGTCGGAGATTCGATGTCTTCTTTGATTTCTTCCAGTAACTGTAATATTGCGTAGCTGCTTAATCTGTAACGCTTAATGATTTAGTTTTCACTCAACTGAAAAAGTGTGATTCTTGTGGCAAAAAATCTTTTCAGCTCGTCTCCTTAGCTTATGTCTTCGTCTTGCCATTTCACCAGGAGGCGTATGCCAGGAAACCCGTTTCCTAAGTTACACCTGCTTTAACACTAGCCAGCAGCCATATCACCCTGTAGCCCAAGACTGGTTGCCCACTGAAGCTAAGCAGGGCTGAGCCTGGTTAGTACCTGGATGGGAGACCTTCTGAGAAAACCAGGTTGGTGCTGGAAGAGGTGTTAGTGTGGCCAGCAGGGGGCGCTCACCCTGTGGTCTGTGTGGGTCCTAACGCCCCAGTGTAGTGATGGGGACACTATACTGTCAAAGAGCACCGTCCTTCGGATGAGACGTTAAACCGAGGTCCTGACTCTCTGTGGTCACAAAAAATCCCTGCAGGAATGTCTTTCGAAAGAGTAGGGGTGTAACCCCGGCATCCTGGCCAAATTTGCCCAGTGGCCTCTGTCCATCATGGCCTCCTAATCATCCCCATATATATATATATACTGATTGGCTTCATCACTTTGTCTCCTCTCCACCAGTAAGCTGGTGTGTGGTGGGCGTTCTGGCGCACTATGGCTGCCGTCGCATCATCCAAGTGGATGCTGCACATTGGTGGTGGTTGAGGAGATTCCCCCTTCCATGTGAAGCACTTTGAGTGCCTAGAAAAGCGCTATATAAATGTAATGAATTATTATTATTATTATTTAAGAGGCGGAGAATTTTCAGCGCAAAATAGAGCCGCGCTTTCACCGGCTTTTTCTGTACATAACGCGGAATACATAATTAGGCGCAGTTTACGCATCCATCAATGCATATGCATGACACGAAAAGACATTTTGCCATTTTCAGTTCCCGCGACAGGCAGTCTGCGCTTTCATCTCGGTGCGTCCCGTTCGTACATACCTCGCCATGGTTTTATGCGCACTTTGCGAAACAAATACGCCTGAAGTGGGCGCAAAAGCATTAGTACATCTGCCCCTCAGACTTGGCAGGCATGGCGTGAACAGTCTCTGGCTCGGCAGGCAGGACGTGAAGAGACTAGAGCTGTCAACGAATATTCTAAATTTGAATATATATTCGAATAGTTTTAATAAACAGAAATTCGAATGTGAAAATTAATATTCGAATGTAGAAAAAACCCCCGCCCGCGGTAGCAGAGGCGCGGCTGTCTACTTCTCGAGTGGGCACGCTGCCCTAGGGATCAGGGACAGGTCACAGGAGAGTCGCACTGGCACAGCGTCACTGCTGAAAGTTGACAGAAAGTGCAGAGCCCAACTCGACCGCAGCAGAGAAAGTGATTTTAACCCCGGAAAATCTAAAAAGCCATGTCTGGAAGTACTTTGGATTTTGGTCGGTAGAAGGTAAAATTGTGGAGCCGTGAGATAAAGTAGTATGCAAGCTATGCAAGATACAGTTAGCATACCATTCGACCACTAGCAACATGAGGTCATATCTCGAAAATTTGCACCCAAATGAGCATGGCATAATGTGTGGAACTCCAGCTAAACAGTCGCGTCTTGACACTTATTTTGCACCACCCGCCACAAGCTCTTTGTCTGCAACACGACAAGAGGCCATCACACAGAAATGAATTTCGTTCATTTGTAAGGACATGAGACCGATCAGTGTCGTGGATGGGGCAGGCTTCAGGGAGTTCTGTCAAGCAATGGAACCGAGGTACTGTATCCCTAGACGTGGAACAGTCACCAATAGAATTGAAGTGTATAATAGCACCTCAGACAAAATAAAGGAATCAATCAAAGACAAAGATGTGGCTCTTACCACGGACGGGTGGACATCCCTAGCGACAGCATCCTATGTTACAGCAAAAAGCTAAAAACAAAAGAGCTTAACGTAAGCCACACTGCAGAGAATGTAGGCGAATGCATTCAAGTGATCTTGGATGTTTTTGGCATAGAAAGGGGATCTGTGATTGCCATCACAACGGACAATGCCACTAATTACGTCAATGCAGTGGAGAGACATCTTCAAACGGTACATATACCATGTGTGGCGCACACAATAAACTTGGCTGTGCGTAAAGGGCTCGGGGTCAGAGCCATTGAAATCCCCGTTAGTAGGCTGAAAGTGGCGGCCTCACATTTCAGCAAATCTTCCGCCGACAGCTACCTCCTTCAGCAGAAACAACAACTTTTGGGATTGAAAACTGAGAAGCTGATTAACGACTGTCTGACGCGATGGGAAGGCACATATGAAATGATCTGCCGGGCATCGGAGCAGCAAGCAGCTGTGTCTGCTGTCATCTTCGAGAAAAAACTGTCAAGAATGGAGCTGACCACAAGCGAATGGTCCCTAATGGAAAAGGTGAGCATAGCGTATGAAATATGTACTGAAATAGGCTGGACAAATGCAAAACTGTCCTAATATATTTTTTAAATAGGTAGAATGATGGCCCTAATTTACTTTGTGTGAATGTTAATAAGCTGGACAAATGCAAAGTAAACCTGTCCTACTATCAACGCATTATATTTACTTATTTATTGCAGGTGCAAGAGGACCTTAAACCCTTTAAAGTGGCAACAGAAGCACTTTCAACTGACAAATATCCAACAGCATCGGCTGTACTGCCTTTAATACATGTTCTGCTCCCTCAACTGAACAAGCGAACGCCAGACGAACCAGAACCACCTGCATTGTCAGAGATGAAGACAAAGATCGTCACAGATCTGGAGAAGCGTTATAGAGAGGAAAAGGGTGCATTTATGCTGCTTAACAAAGCGAGTTACCTGGATCCACGCTTTCATCGCCTCGTTCATTTGAAAGAGGAGCAGAAACGGCAGGTGCAGGTGGCTATACTGGAGGAGATGAAACAAGTGAATGTGACAGGAGGAGGCACAGGCAGTGAGGCTGCTGCCGGACAGCGCCATGATCAGCAGCCCGCTGAGAAAACTGCGTTATCTGCTATGGGGTGTCTCTTCGGAGACACGTATTGCACGGACAGCCCAGACCAGGACATGAGTCTGCTGCTTCAAAAAGAGATGTCGATGTATGAAGAAGAGTCTCCAATACCTGCTCAACAAAATCCTCTCATGTGGTGGAAAACTTTGGGCTCTGGGAGATACCCTCACGTCGCCCAGATGGCAAAGAAATATCTTTCCATCCCCGGATCCTCAGTGCGCTCTGAACGCGTCTTTTCCTCCGCTGGGAATATAGTAAATAAATAGAGATCAGCGCTGGCCCCTTTAAATGTGGACTGTCTTGTGTTTTTGGCAAATAACCTGTAAGCCTTCATGCCTAAGACCCGACGGTGACAGTGCACTAAAAAGACAATGGAATAAATTGCAGGGTTTTTCCCCCCCCCCTTTTATTAATACAAGCACCAAGAATGTAAGTAGCCTTTTTCGTTTTTAATCGCACTTTATTTTTTATGAACCTCAGGGTAAAAGTTCCTTGTTGTCACATTTCTCGGAATTGTCAAATATGTTTAAACTTAAATAAACTACATATACAAGTAGTTATGTCTCTTTGTATTAATTTGTCCTGTTATTGACAAAATGCGCGTCCATTGACAAAATGCGCAACCAGATATTCGAATAGTTTGAATATATGTTTTTTTTTTAGGGAATATTCGAACGTAATTTTTGAGCAATTTTGACAGCCCAAGAAGAGACTCTGGTAGGCATGACATGAAGAGACTCAGACTTGGCAGGCATGACGTGAAGAGTCTCTGGCTTGGCGGGTACTGTGGGGTTGCGCAAAACCCATAGTAAAAATTGAGCAGCTCAACAAAAGGGCATAGTCTATGTATTGGGCCAGGGAAAAGTGAATTTTCCCTCCTGGCAAACAAGACCGGATAGGTTCATTGAGACCCACTCTAAAATTGTCCTTGAGGGCAATCTCATTGAAGTCAACCTGGTGACACAGTTCACAAAAGTCTGCCATAATCCTTGATGGCCCGATTGTCTTGACGAAGACGAAGGAGGGCAATTGCTGAGTTAATTGTTATCGGTCAAGTATTCTGTAACAATGTCCACTGAAGGCAAGTTGCAGAACCCAATGCAGTTTTATTCAAAACATAAAACAAAGGCATGGCGTGGCATGAAACTCAAAACAAGAACATAGACATGGACATGACATGGAGCTTACCAACCGTGGTTACACGAAACAATACTTGACAAAGAACAAGGCAAACATGAGGGCTTAACTTGGCAGAGTGGTCGTCCCTGACCTCCCTGTCTGCCCTTACGCAACGACAGAGGAATCAGAGCTCTTTCATGATTCCTGTCTTGTGTGGACTTTTATGTTATTTCCTGTTTTGCGCCATGTTTTGTAGTCCTTTGTAGTTTTTCTTGTTGATTAGTTCCTGATCAGTGCTAGGAGTAAAGCATTACAAAAATAATTATATTATAGTAATATATAACTTTTTGCTTTAACGCAGTAATATAACGCATTACTAATAAAATTTGGGTAATATTATACCCGGTACAATCTCAGTAACACATTACAACAATGCATTTTGAAGTCCCCATGAAATCAAAATTGACCATACTTACTTTGTTTGCCTAAATTGATCGTTTTGTGGTGAACAATTCATCCATGCAAGTCAATCCACACCAAAAAATTTTTTGGCTTCGTAATCTTTAATCAAATTTTGAAAATGCCCCTCCCCTCTGCGTTGGAGGACCTTCCCTGATGACGTAGGCTTTACGGTTTGGGTGTCTGCTTAACATCCGTAACCACACCCCTCCAACTGACAGTAGACAGGCTGAATGAAAACACCTACTGTTCTAGATCCAATCAGGTGCTAGTTGGGAAAAAAGCCACGCCCACTATTTTGCCTCATTTAGTATTCCGTTTCTCTCGGAAATACGTCACAACAACACTGGAGAAAAGTCGTTTGCAACTTCCGGTTCACGGGGACTTTAACCCGAAATTAAGTGGTCTGTTTTTTTTTTGTACGAATTTACCAACACCGCAAGAAATTCCAGCACCAGAGAAACAATTCTGAGAGTAAAATAGCACATCTTTTTCCTGTAGCTGGAATTCGATGGTTGAGATGACTCCAGAGACAGATTCTACATTCATGAGATGGACATATTCCCATTATTTTCAGTTCGTCAGAGAAAAGGACAAGTGCAATAGGGAGGGACACCGAGGGAACTTTCTACATCGAGAAATAGCACGAGTAACTTGAATAAACACCTGGTCCGGTGCCATGCTAAGCTAACAAAGGAAGCTGCAGAGTTGGAGAAGAGAAGGAATGCGGCGGACAAAAGCGCGGGCAAGACCAAGCAGATGCAGAGATATCAGTGAGCTGAGAACATGTCACTGTAATCATCCTTCATTAAAGCTTTTTTAGCGACGCTGGTTATCTTTATCCATTGAGAGATGTAGTTTGCATATCCTGTGTTCATAAAGCGCTTGGGTGTTTTGAGCTGCAGTTCAGTCTGCATTTCTTACAGCGCGATGAGAAACGGCTTGGGCGGCTCCAAAACAATCAGAATATGGCCGAGAGAGTTGAGATTCGAGTTTTGTTAATTTTTTTAATTGAACGTATTAATAATACAATAATATTAATATATTTAAATTAATTTTAAGTTATCTTAAACATTTTTTTTAAGTTATCTTGCGTCCCCGCTGGAGGATCACTCGCCTACACGTGTATAAATACCCCAGTGTTTCTCATGTTCTTTAGCCCTATTCGCACTGGATTAGTATTATCTGGGGACCTTGTGTGATTTAGAAATTTTTGTTTTCGCTCTTCTGATGATTTTCAGCTTTCTTTTTCTGCAAATTGTATAGTTGTATGGTGTATAGCGATATGACCCAGCACCCAAAATACTATCAAAACACTCCATTCTTCGCGAAAGATGGATAAAGAGGCGCACAGGAAACAAAATCCTTGAAAAAATTATATACTACCCCGCCAAATCACAGAGATGCCGATTCGCACGGGACTAATATGATCACAGGACCTCGGTGTTCGGTGAAATATGGTAGGTCATTTGCGGGGGAATTTTTACTTTACAAATCACAGACATGGCCGATTCAGAAGGGATCACAGACAACCTCCACAATTATTACAAATGACCAGAGGTCACCAGGTAATACTTGTTTTCAGTAGGCCTACATTATTTGATTTGTGTATTTTGCCTTGTGTATTTTGATTTGGATACTTTATTTCATTGAATATATACATTATTGATTTGTGTATTTTGACTTGTATACTTTATTAATATTTATGATTTTGTTGAATTGTATATCAATATCCTTTTTTGTTCTCTCCTACACCACTATTATATTGTGTTTGATTTAACTTTATATTGTGTGAGACATGTTCTCTACGTATTTGTTGAACTTTCTCTCTTCAGGTTGCCTTGCACAGCGCGACCAGGTGATTGTTATATGACTAATTAACTGCTGCTCAAAATGAACTTGAGATTGTGTTTGTTACTCACACCCTGACGAAGGCTTGTAAGCCGCAACGCGTAGGTGTGTACTTGTCACCAGTTTTTAAATGATAAAGCCATGATGAAATAAAGGCTTTTTAACTTTTTCAACATTATTCGAGTGCCTTGGAATATCTTTATCTTTTGAGCTGAACCATCCCATACACCCAAAGAGCACCGAGATAAGGAATTCACACCCTGTGCAGCACTTTTTTGTATTCTTTGCTTTGTTGTTTTCAGTTCTGTTTCGCCCCTCTTTTGGATTTACTCTGGTTTTTGCCTGTGTCTCCTGTTGCTTGGATGTTTTCTTGTTATTGTGTTAATAAGCTGCTATGCTGCTCTTTCTCATTTCTGAAACACTCCGCATTACAAATGGATTGGATTGTTTTCCACACGGATTTGCTTTTCAGTTGTCATGGCAGCAGTGTGTGTAAATGATTTCAATGGTAGCCTGAGATGTCCAGGTTGACTTGCTCGCTTGCCATTACATGCCTGACTTTCTTACCAAATGAGATAAATTAATTAAAATCCCATTAAATCCCATTCAAAAATCGACCTGTCATTTGTATTAGTGTATGTTTGCAAAAACAAAAACAAAAAAAACATCTACAATAATAAAATGAATTATATAGGCTATAATTATGACATCTACTAGCAGGGATTAACTGGTCTATGCTATTCAGACAAAAAATTCAATTCTAAATTCAGTTCTCTGAAATTATTTTAGTTGTAATGTATTGATTTAATAGAATTAAGTTCCCCCCTGCCAATGATGAACTGAAGACAGGACATTAGAGCTCTTCTCCGTTTACGTTGTTTTAAATGTCTGTCCTTAACCTTCAGACCCCAGAGTCTACAATGCCTAACATTCACATACGAGTGTTTAAGCAGACAGCAGTGCCAGGAAAGGTCAGCTACAATTACTGCTAACCTGCACTCTGGATTTAAAAAATAGCGACATTAATTTGACCTGAAAATGGAGGTGTGTAGATGTACATTCTGTAGCAACTATACACTTGTGTGTTACTGATGATTCAGAATTCAGAATGATGATATACAATATTATAGCATATCGGGCTCTCAAAATGATAATTTTGCTATTCTCAATGTGTAGTATTTATTTACTTATTCGAAATTCTCCATGCCAGAGAAGCCGGTTCGAGTCCCGCTCTGAGCGGGGCGAGTAGGGCCAGATCAGGACACATCAGTTTGGAGTTATTGGTTCAAATCGTAATAATCCTGAATTGACCGAATGCCAGAACCAGAACACAAGAGAAAGAAACACAACAGCTTTGGATTTGCTAACATAAAGACAGCGCTGCACAAAAGACTGATAGCTTAAATACACAAAAACACAAGGGACTAAACAAGACACAGGTGAAAATAATAACCATATAAACAAACTAGAGACAGGAACAAAGGAAACAGGAATGTAATACAGACCAGGGAAAACAAACTTGAAGTGAACAGAAACTAAAACTAAACCAAACATGTCAGTACGCCAAAGAGAGCTAGAGTTTATGCTTCAGTATTTAAAAAAAAAAAAAATCAAAACCTTAAACTGTCCTTAAATACTGTATGCAGGGCTTAAAGTATTCCGGCACCCTGCCGGATCTCCGGCGTGCGGCCGTGAGGAAAAAATTATTATTTTCGCATGCGATTCATTTTTGTCCAGCTTTAACGTGTTAAAATATTTAACGCAATTAACGCAGCAACCGTTCTTTCTGTCACCCTTTAGCTAGGGTTATGATCATGCTCTTATTCACGCAAATGCTTTAAACCACTCATGCGCGACAAGACAAAAGAGAACGCGCACACACACGAGACGCAGTATCGAGTTCTCTTTCGCGCTTGAACGAACAATAACACACACATTTATGCCAAAATGTCAGTTTTGTCGAGCATCCTCACAAGAACAGTCTTAAATGAGTTAAATAAAATCTTAAATGGAAGTAAATAGTAGTGAGAGAATGAGATGCGTGAGATCCTGTCAGCAGCGACAGATCTTATGGCGCTTTTCCACTGCTGGTACGGCTCGGTTCAGCTCGGTACGGTTCGACTCGGCGCGGAACGGTTCGGCTCGCTTCGCTTTTCCACTGCGTGGTACGACTCGACTCGGTACGGCACGGTTCGGTTCGCTTTACCTCGGTTGCTTTTCCACCGCAGTTAGTACCTCTTCAAAGTGGGTGGGACTGATCGTTATTTTGTCCCTACACTTGTAGGTCCGGTGATAGCCGTGTGCGGCTAAGAGCTGAGCTACTTCTTGGAACACTTTTTCATTCCGTTTTGCCCCATCCAGCTCTCGCTGGATCCGCTCCTCGGCAACCAACGAGAGGAACGTCTGCACCTCGTCCACTGACCACGATTCAGCCATTTGTTTTTAAAGTTTAAAAAACAGATGCTACCGCGTTGGCTGTTGTCTACTGGTTATTTAAATCTAGCGGGTTTAGTGTCCAATGACGCTGGTAGTGACGATTCTGTCTGACCAATCAGTGATCTGCAGTGTTTTTACGTCACATTTTAGTACCGGTACGGTACGCTTGGAACCTCAACAGACCAGGTACCATTTAAAGCGAGCCGAAGCGAGCCGTACCGTACCGGACCATGCAGTGGAAAAGCACCACAAGTGAGCCGTACCGAACCGAACCGTACCGTACTATGCAGTGGAAAAGCGCCAAAGCGTGCCGTACCGAACCGAACCGTACCGTACTATGCAGTGGAAAAGCGCCATTAAAGAGAAAGGAGCCATTAATTCTGTATGTCAGTAAAGTTAACCTAAAAGAACAGAGGGAACAGAGAAAACTGCTCTTGACTAAAGAACGCTTGTAGCATTGATAAGGATTAATCTATATTTAATTTATAAAGTATGCAGTGCGGACTGTTTTATAACCTTATTCAATTTCTGTATGGTACAGGTAAATGACATTTATTATGGGTTTAAGTGAGGATTGTTCAACGCTATCTCACGACCAATTCGTCCGAATTTGACGAGTGATTAAAAGATGGCTAATTCGTACGAGTTCGTACGACCTCATTCGTACGAATTTGTACGATTTGTCTAAACCCACGTGATTGGTAGGTTTAGGGGCGGGGTCAGGGGTAGGTCATTCGTACGAATTCATACGAATTGGGCAACTCGTCAAATATGTACGTTTTAGCAAAAATCGTACTAATTCGTACGAGTGAGGTCATACGAATTGTTACGAATTAGCCATCTTTTAATCACTCGTCAAATTCGGACGAATTGGTCGTGAGATCGGGTTGGATTGTTTTAAGTTCACTTAAATTAAAGGTTTTTATATTTTTTGAAGCCTAATGTTTAAAATTTGGGGGGAAATTATTTTCATCGAGACATCAGTAGCAATAATATTAGTGATACTGGCTTTCATTTTATAAAAAGATGGCATTAAGATACAGCTGTAATACTTGAAAATAAATGGTGCCATTGAAGATAAGTCCGCCTAATAAGTCCTTTTGTAACTTGGAACAAGTTGGAAGGGTTCAACTTGAGCAGTCATCGGAGATTCAATTATTGTTGCGCAGAAAAATTATACTTACACTATTACATACCTCGATTTTACAAACAATTAATTAGATTTATTGCTTTTTTTTTTACATGCTTTCATAAAAACATTTCTTGTTATATTGTTTATAATGAATAGATCGAAGACTAATAAGAAGGTTGATGTCTAACTTTTAAAAATTTGAATGAATAAGGAATGTAAATGACGTCCTGGGTCGATAAAGACCTGAGGTGTGCGTTCAAGGGTTAAAATAACTATATGAAGGGCTGTTTGCCTCACTGTGATGTTTTCATCCACCAATATCACCGGTCTATTATACTGCACGTCAATTAACTTCAATTCCAAGGAAATAGGCTCTATATTATCTCCCATCCCAGCTTAATTAGCAGAGACAACTATAGGCAAGTCATTTGGGTTTGGTGCTGAGCTTCCTGTTGGACAAACACAAACTAGAAAAAAACTTGGATATGCTTTCCATTCCCATTCATCTATTGAAGAAATGGTGCAGAAATGACATACCTGTATACAGTAAGTGCTGAATGTCAATAAAGAATATTAATTTGAGATAGTTTCCTTCAAGGAGCTAGGTGTGCAACACAAAATCACAAATAAGACAAGAACAACATTGAACTAGATGACAGTTCTTCTACTAGTGTGGATGAATGTAGTGTGACGTTTGCAGGCGAGTGAGATTACTCGGCCTATCCTGATATTGTCATGGGTGAAACAGATGAAAGTTGAAACAAGATCCACTTGCAGAACTTTTCAGGCTTTATTTTAACAAAGAAGTCAGGATACATTGAACACGGGACAGAACAACCACTTAAACGCAACAATAACAGACAACTGAACTAAATACACAGGGACTAACGAGTTAATTGATTGAATTAACAGATGACAGGAATACAACAATCAGACACACTGGGAAACCAGGTCAAATGAACTGGAACACATGATACTGAATACAAAGAAAACTAATTCAAAACAGAATACAAAACCGTGACAGATAAACACCAGTGCCCGGTTGCATAAAGCACCTTAAGTTTTTCCCTTAAGTATGATACTTAAGGGGCGATTTACCCTTACCTAAGAGAACAACTTAAGGGTGTTGCATATAATCTCTTAAACGGTTCTCTTAGGTAAGGGAAACATTTAAGTGTTTCACGACAGCGATCCTGGATTCACGTTATAAAAGTCTGTTGTTGCCATAGATACGCAAAACACTAACATGTCGGAATATCACGTGTCAGTCCAGTGACGCTATCACGCAACACCGCGTTAGCTCCGAACGTGGCGGCAGTTTGTGTTGTTCACCGTCTCATGCTTTGGCATTTGTTTAGGTTTTGTGAATGCACTTCTGGCTCTGTGTCTCGAAATACAGCTGAGTATATTTCCATAGCATACCTGTTTTCTTCTGTCATGATTCCTTTTAAAACACAGAATCAGCTCGTTCTCCTGTAAATTTTTTGTCGGCCACACACTCTCCGTGCGCGCACTGACTTAACGCTGTGATAGTTTACATGCGAGTCGCGTGTAATGACAGACAGACAGCCGTCTAGTTTGATAGCGATGTCAAATATTGCGCGTCGATCAAATCGTTATTCTTGCAACAATTTTTCATGGCTAAATTGGTCCAAAGGGTTCTCCTTATTCCCTATGATCTTCAGCTGGTTTCATAAATTCAGCCATGTCGTCTTAATTTTGTCCGCGTTACTCTTAAGGTTACGATTTCCAAACCTTAAGTTATACTTAGGGAAATTACCGTTAAGGGGTTTTATGCAACACTTAACGATTACTTAAGTGAAAAAACAGCATTTAAGGGAAATTCTAAGTGTTTATGACGTTTCACTTAAAAAAACCGTTAAGTAACACTTAAGGGTATTTTTCTGCAACACCCTTAGGTTTAAGGGAAACATAAGGGCGACTTTAAGGGAAAATTACACTTAAGGTGCTTTATGCAACCGGGCACATATCTGCAACTGAACCCAAAGTGCCACTGAAGGCTGTAGCACCCGTCCTTTCTCTCTCCTTTCCCACCTGTCCTTACCCTCCCCGTCCCGCTGACCTTTCCTGTCCTCACCCTCCCCGTCCCGCTGACCTCACCTGTCCTTACCCTCCCCGTCCCGCTGACCTCTCCTGTCCTTACCCTCCCCGTCCTGCTGACCCCACCTGTCCTTACCCTCCCCGTCCCGCTGACCTCACCTGTCCTTACCCTCCCCGTCCCGCTGACGTCTCCTGTCCTTACCCTCCCCGTCCCGCTGACCTCACCTGTCCTTACCCTCCCCGTCCCGCTGACCCCACCTGTCCTTACCCTCCCCGTCCCGCTGACCCCACCTGTCCTTACCCTCCCCGTCCCGCTGACCTCTCCTGTCCTTACCCTCCCCGTCCCGCTGACCTCTCCTGTCCTTACCCTCCCCGTCCCGCTGACCCCACCTGTCCTTACCCTCCCCGTCCCGCTGACCCCACCTGTCCTTACCCTCCCCGTCCCGCTGACCTCACCTGTCCTTACCCTCCCTGTCCCGCTGACCTTTCCTGTCCTTACCCTCCCCGTCCCGCTGACCTCACCTGTCCTTACCCTCCCCGTCCCGCTGACCTCTCCTGTCCTTACCCTCCCCGTCCTGCTGACCCCACCTGTCCTTACCCTCCCCGTCCCGCTGACCTCACCTGTCCTTACCCTCCCCGTCCCGCTGACCCCACCTGTCCTTACCCTCCCCGTCCCGCTGACCCCACCTGTCCTTAGCCTCCCTGTCCCGCTGACCCCACCTGTCCTTACCCTCCCCGTCCCGCTGACCTCTCCTGTCCTTACCCTCCCCGTCCCGCTGACCTCTCCTGTCCTTACCCTCCCCGTCCCGCTGACCCCACCGGTCCTTACCCTCCCCGTCCCGCTGACCCCACCTGTCCTTACCCTCCCCGTCCCGCTGACCTCACCTGTCCTTACCCTCCCCGTCCCGCTGACCCCACCTGTCCTTACCCTCCCCGTCCCACTGACCCCACCTGTCCTTACCCTCCCCGTCCCGCTGACCTCTCCTGTCCTTACCCTCCCCGTCCCGCTGACCCCACCTGTCCTTACCCTCCCCGTCCCGCTGACTTCTCCTGTCCTTACCCTCCCCGCCCCGCTGAACCCACCTGTCCTTACCCTCCCCGTCCCGCTGACCTCACCTGTCTTTACCCTCCCCGTCCCGCTGACCCCACCTGTTCTTACCCTCCCCGTCCCGCTGACCTCACCTGTCCTTACCCTCCCCGTCCCGCTGACCTCACCTGTCCTTACCCTCTCCGTCCCGCTGACCTCCCCATCCCGCTGACCCCACCTGTCCTTACCCTCCCCGTCCCGCTGACCTCACCTGTCTTTACCCTCCCCATCCCGCTGACCTCACCTGTCCTTACCCTCCCCGTCCCGCTGACCTCACCTGTCCTTACCCTCTCCGTCCCGCTGACATCACCTGTCCTTACCCTCTCCGTCCCGCTGACCTCACCTGTCTTTACCCTTCCCATCCCGCTGACCTCACCTGTCCTTACCCTCCCCGTCCCGCTGACCCCACCTGTCCTTACCCTCCCCGTCCCGCTGACCTCACCTGTCTTTACCCTCCCCATCCCGCTGACCTCACCTGTCCTTACCCTCCCCGTCCCGCTGACCTCTCATGACAGCTTTTGTTTGGATGAACAGCATTCAAATACAGTCCTTCAGCTCCCATTAATTCTGTTTTGGTCCTTGAAATTGGTCCTTAAATTGTCTTGAGTGTATCCATGTTTTAGTATGTGTTTTTACGTTATCTGAGCCAGTCTTGTCAAAGACAAATTTCTGTTACCCTCCCCGTCCCGCTGACCTCACCTGTCTTTACCCTCCCCATCCCGCTGACCTCACCTGTCCTTACCCTCCCCGTCCCGCTGACCTCACCTGTCCTTACCCTCCCCGTCCCGCTGACCTCACCTGTCCTTACCCTCTCCGTCCCGCTGACATCACCTGTCCTTACCCTCTCCGTCCCGCTGACCTCACCTGTCTTTACCCTCCCCATCCCGCTGACCCCACCTGTCCTTACCCTCCCCGTCCCGCTGACCTCACCTATCTTTACCCTCCCCATCCCGCTGACCTCACCTGTCCTTACCCTCCCCGTCCCGCTGACCTCACCTGTCCTTACCCTCTCCGTCCCGCTGACATCACCTGTCCATACCCTCTCCGTCCCGCTGACCTCACCTGTCTTTACCCTTCCCATCCCGCTGACCTCACCTGTCCTTACCCTTCCCGTCCCGCTGACCCCACCTGTCCTTACCCTCCCCGTCCTGCTGACCTCACCTGTCTTTACCCTCCCCATCCCGCTGACCTCACCTGTCCTTACCCTCCCCGTCCCGCTGACCTCTCATGACAGCTTTTGTTTGGATGAACAGCATTCAAATACAGTCCTTCAGCTCCCATTAATTCTGTTTTGGTCCTTGAAATTGGTCCTTAAATTGTCTTGAGTGTATCCATGTTTTAGTATGTGTTTTTACGTTATCTGAGCCAGTCTTGTCAAAAACAAATTTCTGTTACCCTCCCCGTCCCGCTGACCTCACCTGTCCTTACCCTCCCCGTCCCGCTGACCCCACCTGTCCTTACCCTCCCCGTCCCACTGACCTCACCTGTCCTTACCCTCCCCGTCCCGCTGACCTCACCTGTCCTTACCCTCCCCGTCCCGCTGACGTCTCCTGTCCTTACCCTCCCCGTCCCGCTGAGCCCACCTTTCCTTACCCTCCCCGTCCCACTGACCTCACCTGTCCTTGCCCTCCCCGTCCCGCTGACCTCACCTGTCCTTACCCTCCCCGTCCCGCTGACGTCTCCTGTCCTTACCCTCCCCATCCTGCTGACCTCACCTGTCCTTACCCTTCCCATCCCGCTGACCTCACCTGTCCTTACCCTCCTCGTCCCGCTGACCCCACCTGTCCTTACCCTCCCCGTCCCGCTGACCTCACCTGTCCTTACCCTCTCCGTCCCGCTGACCTCACCTGTCCTTACCCTTCCCATCCCGCTGACCTCACCTCTCCTTACCCTCCCCGTCCCGCTGACCTCACCTGTCCTTACCCTCCCCATCCCGCTGACCTCACCTGTCCTTACCCTCCCCATCCCGCTGACCCCACCTGTCCTTACCCTCCCCATCCCGCTGACCTCACCTGTCTTTACCCTCCCCATCCCGCTGACCTCACCTGTCCTTACCCTCCCAGTCCCGCTGACCTCTCATGACAGCTTTTGTTTGGATGAACAGCATTCAAATACAGTCCTTCAGCTCCCATTAATTCTGTTTTGGTCCTTGAAATTGGTCCTTAAATTGTCTTGAGTGTATCCATGTTTTAGTATGTGTTTTTACGTTATCTGAGCCAGTCTTGTCAAAGACAAATTTCTGTTACCCTCCCCGTCCCGCTGACCTCACCTGTCCTTACCCCCCCCCGTCCCGCTGACCCCACCTGTCCTTACCCTCCCCGTCCCACTGACCTCACCTGTCCTTACCTTCCCCGTCCCGCTGACCTCACCTGTCCTTACCCTCCCCGTCCCGCTGACGTCTCCTGTCCTTACCCTCCCCGTCCCGCTGACCCCACCTGTCCTTACCCTCCCCGTCCCACTGACCTCACCTGTCCTTACCCTCCCCGTCCCGCTGACCTCACCTGTCCTTACCCTCCCCGTCCCGCTGACGTCTCCTGTCCTTACCCTCCCCATCCCGCTGACCTCACCTGTCCTTACCCTTCCCATCCCGCTGACCTCACCTGTCCTTACCCTCCCCGTCCCGCTGACCCCACCTGTCCTTACCCTCCCCGTCCCGCTGACCTCACCTGTCCTTACCCTCTCCGTCCCGCTGACCTCACCTGTCCTTACCCTTCCTATCCCGCTGACCTCACCTGTCCTTACCCTCCCCGTCCCGCTGACCCCACCTGTCCTTACCCTCCCCATCCCGCTGACCTCACCTGTCTTTACCCTTCCCATCCCGCTGACCCCACCTGTCCTTACCCTCCCCGTCCCGCTGACCCCACCTGTCCTTACCCTCCCCGTCCCGCTGACCTCACCTGTCTTTGCCCTCCCCATCCCGCTGACCTCACCTGTCCTTACCCTCCCCATCCCGCTGACCTCTCCTGTCCTTACCCTCCCCGTCCCGCTGACCTCACCTGTCTTTACCCTCCCCATCCCGCTGACCTCACCTGTCCTTACCCTCCCCGTCCCGCTGACCTCTCATGACAGCTTTTGTTTGGATGAACAGCATTCAAATACAGTCCTTCAGCTCCCATTAATTCTGTTTTGGTCCTTGAAATTGGTCCTTAAATTGTCTTGAGTGTATCCATGTTTTTGTATGTGTTTTTACGTTATCTGAGCCGGTCTTGTCAAAGACAAATTTCTGTCACTTGTGACAGACAATAAAGTTTTTCTTATCTTATCTTATCTTGACGACGATAAGAGATTTCCAGCGTGGAGCCTAGCAGAGCTAAATCTCAGCGTGACAGATCAGCGTTGAGGATCGGCTCTTCTGTTTTCAGTCGTGTTTACTTGACTAAGCTGAAATCTGCCATTAAATCTAGGCTTGTTCTGCTGGAATGACTGCATTTGTACCTTTTGCCCTGTAACATGCGTCATAACCATAAAAATTCATGAAAGGGAAATGAGGCATAATTATTTCATGCAGTTGGGGATAAAAAACACAGTGGGTAATTGGCAATTAATCCAGTGTTCATCAAATCTAGCTAAAGGTGGGGGTGGAGGTAGAAGATGGAGTCTGGCTGTGTCGCCATGGAAACGAAGGATGCGGACAGAGCATAAAAGAGTTTCCAGTAGCCTTATGTATATGTATCATATTCATATCCAACAAAAACAGTCAGTCCTATAGAGATCTTGCCGGACTACTTCAGCATTTTATCGTAAAGACAGCAATTTTACAGCTGAGTACAATTTTGTTTTAAGAAAAGTTTTTTGCCGCATTCATTTCTTGTTCTTTAGCTGATGAAGCTGCTCAAAGACAAGTTGAGCATAATAGTGACGAGGGAATTCAATAGCTCAGACACACAGGTTTCCTATCAAACCTGTACACTTTGTGATCACTGTGCTTTAATCTATAACCGGTCCATTTAATGACACACGGACTGATCTCACTGTACAGTAGCACACAGATGATGTCATGAGGTCACATTTGATGGCATAGCCAAAAAGACTGGTTAACAGTGCTGACACCTTGAGGCACTACATCTGAAAATGGGCAAACGTGAAGAAGATTTGAGAGCTGCGGCAGAGGAGCATAGCATATAATATATAACAGAGGACATTGTTTTCACAGTGAGACTGAGGGAAAAATAAGAGGTTTTTCCAGAGCTTTTTCTCATTCGTCCTGTTAGGTCTAAATGCCTATGTAGCACTGTTGACAACCCTGCTGAAAAAACTGCTAGAACCAGCCTAAGCGGATTAGCTGGTCTTTTAAACTGGATGTAGCTGGTCAAGTTGATCTCCCAGTCTGGCCAAGCTGGTGTTCAGCTGGTTGGTCAGCTAAAACTCCTCTAAAACCAGCCTGCTAAACCCACTGGCGGAGCTAGGGTTGGTCTCGTTTTGAGGAGAATTGGGTTGTAGCTCGTTGTCTAGGTTACTGTGATTGTAAATAGGTGTCGTTTGTGTTTTAACAACGTTTAGCTCAAGAATATTGATCCGGGAAGTTCGAATAGCCTATGTGAATATATTGCCAACTTCACTGAACTCTTTGAGTTAAGCACTGACCGCATTTCTTTATATTTGAGTCCAACACTATGAAACGCTCCATTAACGTACGGAGCACTGGCCTCCTAACACTGCCAGCGGGACATTAAACAGGAAGTGTCTGTCCGAGCTCACAACAGGTTTTGCGCGGGAACGCAAATAACTTTGCGAGGGAACGCAAAGAAATTTTGTGAATTTCTTTCTTCTGCTGGTCCATCAACTGTTTGGTTACCAACATTCTTTCAAATATCTTCTTTTGTGTTCAGCAGAAGAAAGAAATTCACACAGGTTTGGAATGTGAGTAATTGATGACAGAATTTTCATTTTTGGTTCATCCCTTTAAGTTAATACAAGTCTTGTGGTTAGTTAAAGTCATGTATTCAGTTAAACAGGCAACATGATGCTATCCTGATAAACTAAACATATAAAGCCACAAATGGAGAAAAAACAGGGGCCTGTATCAAATCAAGCTTTCCTCCAGCTAAGAAAAACAATCACTGTTTTATCTTCTGCCAGGCCCGACACACCATTTCAAATAACTTCCTTTGTACAGAGAGGTGCTCATTATTGATATCCATATATGGAGCAACTCGACATTAGTGATTGCTGATACTAGCATAGTCTTGCTGGCAGGTCATTACTGTAGATTCACCATCTAAATGGGAGATAACCATATAGCGCTGGTATATGCGCGTTAACATATATAAATATTTGTGAATCTGAAAATTGAGATGTTTGGATCAAATCCAATGATCAATGTTTTTTCTTTGTCCATGTTTTTTTGTACTCACCATCATTACTTCCCCCGCTGATGGTCATAAATAGATGAGAGGAAAAGTGTCTGAAACAGATGAATAGGTTTTGGAACAGGGCTTAGATGAGCTTCGATGTGCACAGATGTTATTTGTAGAAGTGCACCCAGGACTTCAGTAAATAATTAAAGGCACACCATTAGAAAGAGTCTGAACCCTGAGTGTTCCCGTGACCTGTGCTCCTCAGAGCTGTCGTTAATGAGCAGAGCTTCTCATGCATCGGTGTGCTGGGGATCATTGTCTGTTAGGATTGTTTATGGCTAGAGAAGGTCAAACTGTCACTGTGACACAGCTGACGCTAATCTAAGCACACTAGTTTCTCTCCTCCAAATAAAACGAAAAACATATTTTAAGTGCATTGACACACTTTAAAAGGAAAAAATGCCCTGTCCCGACTCCCAAAAAACCCAATCCAATGCTTTTTCTCAAAAGTATACGAAGAAATAACATTCTTGTCCTACAGGCCCAAATAGCCTATAATTTTTAATTAGAAACCGAAGATTTGGCCGTATTAATGCAGACTGTCACTATTTCAACATTGTAAAGCAGGAGAGCTGGTGCTCTGAATATCAGCAGCTCAAGCTACATGCTTTGACTGCACATGCCCACTCCGTCTGAAGCTCTCACGCCACCCAAATAAATCTCACACCAATGACAATGCAAAACAATCAACTGAATTTTTAGGACAGGTCTGAAGCAGCAAGACTGGTCAAATATCTTCGGGGTCCTGCCAAGCGCCTCTGTCCATAATGTCACTTACACTAGTGAAAAACTCCACAGAGCAAACTGCTGTGGGAATGAACATGAGAAGCTTTACATTAAATGCTTAAGAGAATTTAATAGAATATATTAGGCTGAAGTTTTTGGGTAATCTGATGATATTAAAAATGAATTGTTGGATTCTCAAAACCTCAAATATGTGCAAAATCGTACTCCAGCCAGGTAACCAAAATCGGCAACCCTGATATTTAGACCAACAGCATGCTTGCGATTGTGATATTGCTTTTATTCAAACATTTAATAAACAATGAGTTAATATTGAGCAGCTTATGTATTAGTCACACTCACAATATTGCCAGGTACATTGTCTATTTTTACTTTTCAAATGGAAATTTCCAAGCAAAGTCATGGCTGAATCAAGCATGCATCTCAGAGCAACACACAATGAATTGGTTGAGTGAATGATTCAATGACTCATAAACGAGTCACCTGCCGTAATCCTACCTGCATTGATGCAACCTGCAGATTTACAGTCTTTCAGCTGTTTGCAATGAACAAATCAAACAACGTTGAAATAGCTCAACACAACAAATGTTTCAAGTGGTTTCCCCAAATTGAACTGAAAATGCAACTTTATTTGACTTCTGCAGTCGCCGAGAAAGCATGGCATTTCATTTCATTGTTATGCAAACGACACACAACTCTATCTGCCATTGAAATGAAAGGAGACCAGCTTTTTAAAAATTATTGTAAGACTGCCTCACGGAAATTAAAGCTTGGATGGCCATGATTTTTTTTTTTTACATTTTAACGAGAGTAAAGCTGAAATTGAGAGATTTGGCCCTAAGAGTGCCCCTGTGGCCCTCAACACTGAATTGGGTTTATTACTTTCTTACCTTAAATCCTCCATTAAAAATCTGGTCATCATGGGCAGTGATTTTAAACTTGATAAACAGATACATTCTGTGGTTAAAGCCAGTTTTTATCAGTTAAGGCTTTTATCTAATGTCAAACCTTTTTTTTTCATTTAAAGACAAAATGTCTTCATCTCTTCTCCATTGGACTATTGTAATGCACTCTTTGCATCTCACGCCTGCAGTTGGTGCAGAATGCTACAGCTAGACTATTAAAAGGAATGCGAAAGCATGATCACATTTCTCCTGAATTCTTTGGCATATAATTCCGTTTGAGAGCTGTGTGTTTTGTTTTGTCTCCTTTGTTGTTGTTTACTTTATGATTCTGGATGTACAGCACTTTGGTAGACTTCTGTTTTTTTTATGTGCTCTAGAAATAAACTTGAGAATAAATAAACTTTTTAGAAATGTACATTTTTAGTGTGCTCCTAGTTATTTTTTTAAATGTCTTGGGATTTAACATTGTTTATGGTGTCATAGCAAAGTGAGTCAGTGCAGCTGAAATTACAGTGGTGTTCTGTTATAAGAATCCTGTCCTCTGGTTCTGAGATTCACTGTGGCAGTGGTTGCTCTAGCAGACAATGGTTTGAAACACGCACATAATAACAGCATTGGGTTGCCAAGGGTTACAGCCTCCGTTTTAAGTGAGGGCAATTACTGGAATTCTTAAAGTGCGTCTCCTTCTCTCTGTTAAAAAGGATGTTTTCTCATTCTCATCACTCAAACAGTCTGAGACATACATGATCAAGTGTTTAGAGCCGTCAAGGGACTTGTAAAACAAATGAGATTCCTTTTCTCAATTTAACCCGTAACTATTGAGTAAGTCCTATTTTTAATTGAATGTGCAGCTGTTGTTCTGAGATAAGATCATTTACCAACAAGCTGCGCCGCTCTTTCTGTTGTGGTATAGATGCACACTGCTGTGCTGATGTGATTTATTGTGGTGTAAGTGAGTAGCAGAGAGCTCTTCAGCAGCAAGACTCTAGCCTCGTGAGACCATCCTGATCTCGCGAGCTTTCAAGGTTTCACTCGCAGATCAGTCTGGATACTTTCCGTTAAAGAAAATTTGGGAGCAGTTCACCAAACGAACGTCCAATCAGCGTTGGCTTTGAGGCGGGTTGAGGTGTGACGCAACGAGAAGCGCGTCAGTTCAGTCTAAAGAACATGTCGGCTTCAGCGGATGAAACTAGCATCAGCGTGGCTATCGAGCAAGTTATATCGGAATTACAGAGTATTTCTTCACTGAAAGAAGAGCAAAACACTGCTCTGGAGGCTTTTCTCAGAGGAAAAGATACGCTCTGTTAGTACGTCATATGCTTCGTTGATCTGATTGGTTGATTTGGCCCGTCTATCACCAACATAGGCCAATCAGCTAACCAGTATTTTCGCCCCTTACCAAAACTACTTCAACGGAAGGTTTCCAGATGGATATGCGGAGCAAATCCATCTGGCGGAGTCAGGTTAGCGAGACTCCTCCGTGTGTGGAGGATATTAGATACTTTGATTAATGCACACTCTTTAGTGATGTTGTTTCAAGCACCAATGAAGTAGGTGGATAATCTGGCACAGATTAATCTGTGGTGTTTTCCTCGTCTTTATAGCACAGGGTCTGTTTAACCCTTTAAATGCTGTTTGTGATTATGTTTTGCATCATGTATACTTGGACAGAGAGATGGAGACTATAGCTTGACCACACAAAAACCCACAGTAGCTTGATTATAACAGCGAGTATAGACACTTAAAGACCACATTGTGACACTTCTCAGTCTTTTTATCTGCGCTAAACCCATTTTTAGTACTTTTATTAATTCCAAAAGAAACAAAATTCAAACAAAAACCACTCCATGTGGAAGAAAAAGAGTCCTAAAACAGATTGATGTTTTCAGGCTTGGGAAGGGGATCCTCACGAAGCAGGCTTGGAACAGGAATCTACCGAAAGACCAATATATTGAAATAATACTTTATATTGCATGTTACCCTAAATTAATCTCTTTGTCTGTATAGATTACTTTGGTATTTGATTATACAGGGATTTCATTATTGTAACGATGGCTGTTTCAGTAAATACAGGGCATTGGATCCATTGCAGTTTGACATTTATTATTAACAAAACAGTCAGAAAGTAAATCCAGGCAGAGCATAACAAGAAACCAGGCAAAGAAAAAAATCCAAATAATCCAAACACAGGAAAATCCAGAAACTGACACGACTCACACGAAACATCCAACAAAGGACAGGGGGGAGCACGCTGTGCAGAGGACCAGGATGCCAGGGAGGCGGCGTCAGTTCAGGGGGCCAGGGAGGCGGCGTCAGTTCAGGGGGCCAGGGAGGCGCCGACAGTTCAGGGGGCCAGGGAGGCGGGGTCAGTTCAGGGGGCCAGGGAGGTGCCGACAGTTCAGGGGGCCAGGGAGGTGCCGACAGTTCAGGGGGCCAGGGAGGCGGCGTCAGTTCAGGGGGCCAGGGAGGTGCCGACAGTTCAGGGGGCCAGGGAGGCGGCGTCAGTTCAGGGGGCCAGGGAGGTGCCGACAGTTCAGGGGGCCAGGGAGGCGGCGTCAGTTCAGGGGGCCAGGGAGGCGCCGACAGTTCAGGGGGCCAGGGAGGCGGGGTCAGTTCAGGGGGCCAGGGAGGTGCCGACAGTTCAGGGGGCCAGGGAGGTGCCGACAGTTCAGGGGGCCAGGGAGGCGGCGTCAGTTCAGGGGGCCAGGGAGGTGCCGACAGTTCAGGGGGCCAGGGAGGCGGCGTCAGTTCAGGGGGCCAGGGAGGCGGCGTCAGTTCAGGGGGCCAGGGAGGCGGCGTCAGTTCAGGGGGCCAGGGAGGTGCCGACAGTTCAAGGGGCCAGGGAGGCGGCGTCAGTTCAGGGGGCCAGGGAGGCGGCGTCAGTTCAGGGGGCCAGGGAGGCGGCGTCAGTTCAGGGGGCCAGGGAGGCGGCGTCAGTTCAGGGGGCCAGGGAGGTGCCGACAGTTCAGGGGGCCAGGGAGGCGGCGTCAGTTCAGGGGGCCAGGGAGGCGGCGTCAGTTCAGGGGGCCAGGGAGGCGCCGACAGTTCAGGGGGCCAGGGAGGCGGCGTCAGTTCAGGGGGCCAAGGAGGCGGCATCAGTTCAGGGGGCCAGGGAGGCGCCATCAGTTCAGGGGGCCAGGGAGGTGCCAACAGTTCAGGGGGCCAAGGAGGCGGCATCAGTTCAGGGGGCCAGGGAGGCGCCATCAGTTCAGGGGGCCAGGGAGGCGGCGTCAGTTCAGGGGGCCAGGGAGGTGCCAACAGTTCAGGGGGCCAGGGAGGCGGCGTCAGTTCAGGGGGCCAGGGAGGCGGCGTCAGTTCAGGGGGCCAGGGAGGCGGCGTCAGTTCAGGGGGCCAGGGAGGCGGCGTCAGTTCAGGGGGCCAGGGAGGTGCCGACAGTTCAGGGGGCCAGGGAGGCGGCGTCAGTTCAGGGGGCCAGGGAGGCGGCGTCAGTTCAGGGGGCCAGGGAGGCGGCGTCAGTTCAGGGGGCCAGGGAGGCGCCGACAGTTCAGGGGGCCAGGGAGGCGGCGTCAGTTCAGGGGGCCAAGGAGGCGGCATCAGTTCAGGGGGCCAGGGAGGCGCCATCAGTTCAGGGGGCCAGGGAGGTGCCAACAGTTCAGGGGGCCAAGGAGGCGGCATCAGTTCAGGGGGCCAGGGAGGCGCCATCAGTTCAGGGGGCCAGGGAGGCGGCGTCAGTTCAGGGGGCCAGGGAGGTGCCAACAGTTCAGGGGGCCAGGGAGGTGCCGACAGTTCAGGGGGGCGCCGTCAGTTCAAGGGGCCAGGGAGGCCCCGTCAGTTCAGGGGGCCAGGGAGGCGGCATCATTTCAGGGGGCCAAGGAGGCGGCGTCAGTTCAAGGGGCCAGGGAGGCGCCGTCAGTTCAGGGGGCCAGGGAGGCGCGACAGTTCAGGGGGCCAGGGAGGCGCCGTCAGTTCAGGGGGCCAGGGAGGCGCCGTCAGTTCAGGGGGCCAGGGAGGCGCCGTCAGTTCAGGGGGCCAGGGAGGCGCCGTCAGTTCCGGGGGCTAGGGAGGCGCCGTCAGTTCAAGGGGCCAGGGAGGCGCCGACTCTGGTTCGAGCTTATGGGCTCAAGTGAACTTAGCAGGCACTGGGCGGAACACTGGGGCTGGAGCCGGCATTGGGCGAAGCTCTGGGGCTGGAGCCATCAACGGCCATCAACAGGGGCTGGAACCGACGTGTATGCAGCCCAAATACACAAGACAGTCGTGGCCCATATGGTCAACACTGCAACCTCCAAGGAGTCATCTTGGTTGATGGCTCAGGCGTGGCAGCAGCCATCTTGTCCGAAGACACGGGCGTGGAGGCTGCCATCTTGTCCGAAGACACAGGCGTAGAGGGGGCCATCTTGTCCGAGGACTCAGGAAGGGCGGCCACTTTTTTGGTATGGACTAAATTAATTCTATCAAAAAAGACTCATTTGTGATGGCCCTCGAGGTTCACTCATTGAATTTATGGATTATGCTCTGTTGTTGGCTGGTTCCTCCTTCACTGTTGGGGAGGTTGAGGAGGACTCTTCCTCTTTCTCTGTTTCCAGTGCCTTCCGGTCCTGAGGTTTCTACACCAGAGCTTCTTCACGTCATGCCTGCCACAGTCTCCAGGTCCTTTTCCACTTCACAGATCTGACCCTGCATCCTTTCCCGTTCCTCCTTCGCTCCACCTCCCTCCTCGACTGTTTTAGGAGTGTCTGGAAGCCGCTCCTTTGAGGGGGGGCTATGTCACGATCCCTGTACTGTGTAGCAAATTAGCTCTATGAAATATTAATAATCAAATCATAACTTGTTATAATTGATTATGAATATTTGAATCAGTTAATCAGGTTAACTTGATGTAGCTACATTAACATTAAAACCAATTTCATCCCGTGAACACTCAATATTGGTTATTAATTAATTAATAGAAATGTACATTTCCGGGGCATGGGAAATGTATTTCTGACTAAGTACTACTAAGAGCAGGTAGTCAAGATCTATGATTAGTGACTCCAGATATGAGATTGAGACACGGACAACTTTACGTGTAATATGAAAAAGACTTTATTAATTAGACTAAACATTTAAACTACTCTAAAATACACATATATACATCCATACAGTTTACCAAGGGAAAGAGAGCTGAATCAGAATACAGGAAAGCAAGAAGTTATAGCATTGTTTGATGTTCAGCAGATCAACAGCCTGAGCAAACCATCAGTTTAGTTCTAACACACCCTTCTTAAAAAGGGGTAAGGATACTTAATGTATCAAATAATGAGACTAAGTTTGATACTTGCATGTCTCGTCCATTTGCATTAAACTGTCCTGATGCAATTTGTTGAGGCTACAGTTGATCTTTGCTGATGTGGTATTGATGAGAGAGAACCAGTGGGAGTCAGAGGATCTTTGGTGAATGGAAAGACAAGGCCGCAGCCTGGCACAAGCTTGGGAGTCTTAGGACTTCTCAGGAAGGACCAAGAGAGTCAGAGAGCAAGAGGCTAAGAGGACAACTTAAGAGAACAAAGAGAGAGCTGATCTTTTTATCAGTGATTTTTAAAGCGTGAAGATGTGACACCCTCTGGAGGTGTGTGAGCCAATACGAAGCCATCCCTTTGGAGGGAGTTTTTTACGACCCTTTGTTTCTTAGCAGGGTATTTGAATGTTTAATTTCATTGGGTGTTTACGAAAAGAATCTTCATGATCCTTATAATACTAATGCGTCATAAAGTTAGCAAAATGTAATGTAAATTAACAAATGGGGGACGAAGATTGGATTTTATAGAGACTAAACATGCTACACGTATGATTTTGGTTAACCATAGTATGCAAGTCATGTTTCAGACCAAAATAGTTTAGAAGAGAGAATGAAGACATAGGCCAAACCCCATAAAAGGAAAATTATGAGATGGAAAATTAGATACATGTTAATACATTTATCACATGGTTATATATATAGAATATATAGGATTAAAAGGGTTCATTTCTCCTTCTCAGCAAGAATTAAGTCACAATTCCCTGCACATTCTTTTGGGTCGTAAAACTCTTATCAGTCTTAAGGTGTCCTGTAACAGGACAATGGGTTCTGCCAGTGTTAGCTTTGTTTGTGGGGGAAGTTTCATAGAACTTTGTTGGAAGAGTGAGTTTGTTGGATTAATAATTAAATATCATAAATAATTTGTGTGTGTCTGATTGGTCCAGATGCTACAACTCTCTTGTGTTTTGTAGGACTTTTATGTTGAAGTATATTCTTAGTTCACCATTGTTTGTGTTCACTTCCTCTGTTTGGTTCCTGTTTTGCCTTGTACCTTGTTTGTCACCATAGTTACCCTCATTAGTTCCCATGACATCAATCACCAACACCTGTCCCTTGTCAGCCCCTTGTTAACCAGTCTATTTAAACCTCTGTGCTTCAGTTGTTGTTTGTCAGTCGTTACTGCTGTTTGTGTATTCCTGCCGTTGTTCTCATGCCTTCTCTTTATGGATTTTACATTTGTTCCTGGATTATTTTGCATTTATGTTTGTCTATTAAAACATGTGCTTGCATCTGGATTCCCTCTCTGCCTCATCCCTGCTTACACGTTACAATTATATTATCAACAATAGCGTTCATGAACAAATGTCCACTAGGAATAGTGTGAGAGAAGAGGGGAGGATGTTGACATGTCGTGTTTGCCTCGAGGACACAAGAACACTCATTAGAATTCCTGCAACATTCCTGTGGTCCATCTATAGACGTCACAAGAGCATAGCACTTAAAGGATGAGCATGGGGGAGAGTTAATTTAAGAGAGAGACTAGAATCACACATTTAATCCTCTTTACACTCAGTCATGAAGCAAATGCAGTTTTAAAACCAATTTCCCCAATTTACAGGCAGCAGCTGTTTCAATCAGTGTGATGATACTCCACTTTCATCATGTCAGAGGTGAGAATGGTGTCTGGAGAGGTAAAGAGTGAAGGTGAAAGGATGGGTGGAAAACAGAGAGATGAGAAAGTCTGAAGAAGAGGACAGATAGGGAGAGATGGAAAAAGTTTCATTCTGATGCTGTACAAATATCTGATTCAGAGAGAAATATCAGAGAGGATTAAAATTCTTGTACATGGTGAAACAATGAAGTTAAATAATAATTAATGATAATAAGATGATGAAGAACGAGTAAGAAGAAAACATTAACTCCAAAAAGTGTTGTGTTATATGTTATTGTTATACATGAATATTTTAAAGTCCCTGTAAAGTCAAAATTAAGTATGTGTTTTGAGTTTGTCACACCACAGAAAAATGTGTTATTAGTCACCCAGCCAAATTTGAATGATAAAAAAAGGCAGCAAGTACATAAAATAAGCTATCAAAATCTTGAAAAAATGAGCAGTAATCTCTGCTCTCAAACGCTGGGGGCGTGTCCACTGGCTGCGCTGAAACCACGCCCACTCGCGGGAAAGCTGCAGTCGACTCGCCACACTCAACTCTACAGCCGGAATGGATGCTCGCACGGTGGGCACGCACTGCCGAATGGCACCAGTTGTCGGCGCGACGGGAGGATGAAGGCTGAGGCGGGAGTCGGTTCGGCCCCATTCACCAGTAACAGCGGATTATCAGTGAATCCCAGACAGTTATCTCCGACGAAAGTTTATAAAACTATCCCGTGTAAAATGATCACTTACAGAGGCGGGTTTTGGCGGTGATCCTCAGCTCTCCATCAAGGTGGCTCTTCACAAAATTAATCCACTTCTTCTTGATGTAATCGTTTTTCGGAAATTTAAATAAGGACACCGATCTGTTTTGTACGTGATCCGGTGATCGCATCCAGGTAGTACGCATTTCCGTGACGAAGGCATAGCTAGCTAGCAATCTGTAGGCTGTGTTACTAATAATAGTACTGACAGTAACTCGCGATTGAGCGGCAAACTGATGTGAATGTGCTCTATAATATTGTTAGGAGCGGCCAGCCTCAGCGGCTCCAGTGCGTCATCAAGTAGGGGCGTGTCCAGGAGCTCAAGGGCTCCAGTGCGTCATCAAGTAGGGGCGTGTCCAGGAGCTCAAGGGCTCCAGTGCGTCATCAAGTAGGGGCGTGTCCAGGAGCTCAAGGGCTCCAGTGCGTCATCAAGTAGGGGCGTGTCCAGGAGCTCAAGGGCTCCAGTGCGTCATCGAGCCCTGTTTTAGCCCCGCCCAGAAAATCCGGAAAATAGCAATGGTGAAAAACTGTTTAACGATCTAACTCCACAATTCAGTACTTCACAGTTCACAGTCTTTGTAATATGTTTTAGCAATACATTTCTAACATTTATAATGTGTTTAGAATTTTTTTTTGAAATTGCCTTTACAGGGACTTTAATATATATTCGCTTTCATTGTTAAATTACTTTTTAAAGATCAGTATTATTATTTAAAGCTATGATTCCATGAGTTTTTGTTTGTTTAGTGCACTATGTGTGTTTATCTAACTTCAGAACATTCACCTTCCAGGCTCCTTCTGCTCCTCCTCCTCATTCTCTTCCTCCTCCTCCTCCTCCTCCTCCTCCCTCTCTTCCTCCTCCTCCTCCTTCTCTTCCTCCTCCTCCTTCTCTTCCTCCTCCTCCATCTCCTCCCCCTCCTCCTCCTTCTTCTCATTTTCCTCGTTCTCCTTCTCCTCCTCCTCCTCCTCCTTCTTCTCATTTTCCTCCTCCTCCTTCTCCTCCTCCTCCTCCTCCCTTTTCCCCCTCCTCCTTCTTCTTCTCGTTTTCCTCCTCCTCCTCCTCCTTCTCCTCCTCCTTCTTCTCTTCCTCCATCTCATTCTCCTTCTCCATCTCCTCCTCCTTCCCCTTCTCCTCCTCCTTCTCCATCTCCATCTCCTTCTCCTCCCCCTTCTCCAGTCGTTGTGTTCAAGGCTGTTTCAAGGCGGACGGATTTGGGAGTGCCCCATTTACTGCATTTACTGTGAATCAAACCTGAAAATGAACACAGTCCTGTGCTTTACTCTGAAACATGCAGCGCGTGCATCACAACCATTGTGATTTGATGAGCGCACTAAGCCATAACACATTCTCACAACCAAGCATTGTCAAAACTCATAAAAAAGTTACCGGACAACTTGCGAGAAACAGCGGTTCAAGGCCGATTTTTACTCTCATTTGGCGCTTTAAACCCTGGCTAACGTGCTGTCCTGCATATGGAGCCATGAGCTAGTGCAGCGCTGTCAGAAGCAATCTGTGCATGAAAGAAATGCATTAGAAAACGTAACGTCTTCCAGGTTATTTAGTAAATGTTTAAGGCCATTTCGCGATTTAAATCATCCTACAGTAACCAGCTGTTTTCTCTCAATTATGCAATTCACATGGGTCATAATTTTCAATAGGAAAAATCACATCACAAAAATCACATTGGTCAGATGACAAAATCCCTCTAATTTATATAATTCTTCTTCATTTAAAATTCTTCCCTGATTGTACTTTACTGTCAAGGTGAAACTCCTTTGCCCGGTGCCCCACAGACACAGCATCATCTGACTCTCTCAACATTCACCTTAAGTGACATGACCAAAACTCACTATATTCATTTGGTGCCACCTGAGACCCCCTAAATTCTGCATGCCATCTTCTGTACGCTGGGATGGGCCACTGTCCTGCTGTCCTGTCAACAAAGCTGATGTGTTGTAGCCTCATTGTTATTGATTGCAGAAGCACTGGGGAGGTGGGTGCCATTTTCTTTGCTAAAACATTTTTTCTCCCGTGTTGGGTTAGTAAGGAAGTCAGGGAAGAGTTTTGTTGTTTATTTGATTTTCTTTTGAACCAAATCTCCTACATTCTTGCTCTTTTGTTCTTGTAGGTAACTTGGTACATTTTTGAAATGCTACGCCCCTACTGCCCCTAGACACAAACGGGACGTAACAGTATGTTTGTGCGTGTGTATATGCATAATATGCTCAGAATCCATAAGAAACTTGCTCAGACAAGAGTGCTTTCAGCTTGAAATATTTACACAGTGATAAAATATTGAAACGGTGGCGTGATAGGGATTTATACTCAGTGGAGTTGGACCTGTCCTGGATCTTGTTCCTGTGTTGGGGATTTTCAGCATTTGAAATATTAATTATGATTCAGGACAAAAGTATGATCTCAGACATGCTGTGTTAGCATGAAGTGCTAACTTGGAATGTCTTTCTGTGTGTGATATGCATTAAAGTAACTGATTTTTGTCATGAAATACAGTTTTTTTGTGTGTTTGTGTCATAATTATTTCTGTCCACTAAATTAGTGAGGTTATAGAGTGCGCCATGTCACAAAAAACATTACTTTAAATGCTCTGACATGAGAGCTTTTTACCATTTTCAGGAAATACATTATGTCCATTTTCATAGCTTAGATATTTTAGAGATAAATTATTTCATTTTTGAGAGTCATCATAAATAGATGCAGACTAAATATTTGTACAATATGTATAGATATCTCCACCAAAGGTTTATATATAGAATTACAAATGCTGGATTGCTACAAGGAATGAATGGTATGAAATGAGAATGTTTCCACTGTGATGAACCCTGAGTCTGTCCAGATGTCCAAGATGTCCTTTGCAGCTGGTGTTTCCATTGTGAGGGCCTTTGACGTCACTTTGCTAACTGGCAGGGGTTCTTGTGTTGCTATGGTGAGATTCTGTAACCCCAGTCACAGCAGGTGTTGGTAAGACAGGACCTTAATGAGACACGCAAGCAAATAAAGGTTCTTCTCTCCAAGAGACAACTCTAATTATAGTAGTTAAAAAAAGAGAAAACGTCAAAGAATGACATTATAGGAATGCTAATGAAATAATTTTTTCATTAGCTCATTATTCATTTTAATTGCTGTCACATTTGGCTGTAAATGGTTTGATGGTACATGATATACAATATCAAATTTGCCGGAATTTGACACGGCGCAATAAAAATAAAGACTCTAAATAAGCTTTAAAATCCAAGTGTTTGTAACAATCGTACTTTGAATATGACATATGTAATTCAGAATGGCGGGCATTAGTTGAGCTCTAGTGCAGTGTTTCCCAATGCTTGGTCCTGGAAAACCCTAATCCTGCTCATTGTTAGATGTCTGAATTCGGTGTGTCCAATAAGGGACACGTACAACACGTGCAGTGCCTGGGTCGCTCCGGGACCATGATTAGGCAAAACTTCTCTATATCAGTACAGTTGGTGTTAGAGTGTAGAATCCTTGAAAATAACCTTGTTGTTATTACAGCTGTTTCCAAAGAGTTTGTTGAATATTCATGCAGAACATTTAATGTGAACTAGTAACACCACAGTAAGTGTGTAATGTTCGGTGAACGTGATTTCACCAAGGACCACATGTTCCTGGATCAACATCGTTGTTGATCCTGGATCAACTTTCCAATCAACCAATCAGATTTGAGGGACACGTTTACAGTTTATTTCACTAGTTCACACTTACAAATAAGTTAGATAGAATAAATGGTATGCATATTTGGCGTGCTGTCCGGGGAGAGGGCTCCGGGCTCGGATATTTGGCCCGAACCCAAAGTACTCCCCCCGTATTGCTGGTTTAAGTAGTAACCAGGTGAGTGTGAGGAGACGGGGTGGTGGAGGGATGCTGAAAAACTGTCGAAGAACATTGGTGAGTCAAATGTGTGTATATATATATAGGTCTCCAACTCGAGCTGATTGGATAGACATGTTGATTAATGATGGTCGACAGCTGGTTGGAATGATGTGATAATTGGATCAATTATTTGAACGTGCTCCTCCCGAACTTTGTTAATAAAACATCATGTCAAGTTTAGGCTTAGAACCAGGGTGAAGTACTTAAACATCAGTGCTATTCACCTATCATTACCCTCTGATTTTAGGGATAAGTTATGGGTAGGGTTAGGTTTAGGGGTAGGGATTGGGTAAGGACTACATTTTGGGACAGGAATGTTGATCCAGGATCAACAAAATATGTTGATCCAGGAACATGTCTTATGCTGGGTACACACCAAAAGATTTTTTACCCCTTATGGTAACACTTTATAATAACTACACGCTAATAATCATTAGTTAAGCATGAGTAAACAGTTAATTCATCATTCATAAAGCATTAATAGACATTAATAAGCAGTTTATAAATACAGCTATAAATGTTTTCTTCTTGATTTACAAGCATATCTATAATTTATTTAATAATTGTATTTTCATCCTTTATTAATGATTAATTTATTATTTCTAAATGAATAATTGCATTTTTATAAACCAGTTATTTAAGAGTTTTCAGTGGTTCATAAGATTACTTAGAACGTGTAAGTAAATGATTAATAAACTATTTAAATGTACATTCATACATCTTATTATTCAGACATATAGTGATGGTTACTCAGTGTGTTAATAAATGCTTTATTAACATGTATTTATGCTGTAATTCAGGGTTAATTCGGGTAGTTATAAAGCATTTAGTAGTGGTCAGTTAACTATGTTTGTGAGCTCATCTAAAGTGAGGACTATTCATGCCTTGCAAAGCATTTATAAAGGAGATTTAAAGGCTGTTAAATATTTCTATGTTCTGTATCACTGTGTTGTGTTTGTTACATTTTACTGTTTAGAAGATGGATGCGCCTTTAAATCTCCTTTATAAATGCTTTACAAGGCATGAATAGTCCTCACTTTAGATTAGCTCACAAAATAGTTAACTGACCACTACTAAATGCTTTATAACTACCTGCATTTACTACATTTACTTACACTTTCTAAGTGATCTTATGAATGACTGACAACTCTTGTTTGTAAATAATGCTATACTTCATTTAGAAATTATTAATTGATCATTAACAAAGTATGAAAATACAATTATTAAACGCATTATAGATATGCTTATAAATCAAGAAAAAAAGCCTTTATAGCTGTATTTACAAACTGCTTATTAATGTCTATTAATGCTTTATAAATGATGAATTAACTGTTTACTCATGCTTAACAAATGATTAATAGCATGCAGTTATTATAAAGTGTTACCCATCTGGGAAGATTTTCAAAATGTGATAGACCACAAACATGAGGACAAAAAATCCTAGATTTAAGCGTTTTGCTCCTAGTGTGTGGTGTGCCATGATGTGACAAAGACAGCACACCACACACGAACAAATTTTCAACCAGTCTCGACTGTGAACAAAGGAAATCTCACAAAATCTCGCGAGACTTCAGAATAAGCTTGGCGGACGATATGCAGGAAGAAATTGCGATGATAGTGTTTGGAATGATTTTCACAGAAAAACATTCGTGCTCTTGCCACAAATCAACAAGCTGATCCTCCATCTCTGCTTTCCACATCAGTTTAACTTTTTGCAACGCCATGACTGCGTTTGTTATGCTTCCGTCTTCCATCATCTCGCTTTCTGATTAGATATTGTTTCGTTTCACGTGATAATCTCCAGAGCGAGCGCGCGTTTGTCCTCGGGGTTCCCCCCACACATCAGGATTTCTGATCGTAAATATTCAACATGTTGAATATTTACGATTCGCGATCGGGGCGCCTCCGACGTTCTTCCGAGCAGGTTCGGACACTCTTAACACACCTCACACCAAGGGAGAATCTGATAAAATAATCTGTAGAACCATCAAGATAATCGGGACATAGCTAGGATTGTCGGAAGGGGGGAAATCGGCCCAAAATCAGCCCGATTATCTTTTGGTGTGTACCCAGCATTACTTGGCAAAATCACAGTGACCGTAATGATGCACTAACATCAAGCAATAACAAAATGTGGATATGTGTGGCTGTATCCAGGAGAATATTACCAAACATGAGCTGTAATGTGGAGTATCCTTTGATTTCCATGGAAACAGGACGGAGTGGATTGTCAGTCACACCCTGATTGGTCATATTACTCCAGATGGATCTTATTTGACTGGGAGCAGAATTTGGCAGTACTTTCAGTGATCCTCCTAGATCTGCCCCAGATGACCACACAAGAGCTGCTCGCTCTTCTCACAGGCCCTTTCACATTGACAGCTACTTTCAGCAAACATGAGCATGCAAGGAATTTAGGGCTAATAAAATAAGAATGTTTTTGTTTTTGTCTTTTCTCAAATATTCAATGTATTTTGGGGGCTGCTGCCTGGTCTTTTTACAGCAAGGTCATGGAGAAAAATGTACAGTGATGTACGGGATGACCAACACTGAATGTTGGACTGCTTAAAAAATAAAAAGGTACAGGTTAAAACCACATGTGAGTTTTTAGTAACATACAATTTAATCAAATACTATATTCAGAATTTAGTTTGCTCATTTTCTTTCATAACACAATAAGTGCATGCCTGCATGGCGCTAGCAATGGCAGTGCCATAGACTGAATTCACAAGAAATATACATGCTGATAAATTTTGGGTGAAAAAAGGGGTTAAATGATGTTGTTTTAAAAGTTTTTGATTATTTAAAAATGTTTGATGCTCACCCTGGCCTTCTTGATGCATTCTGGCCTTTTCAGACTGCCTGTGAGATGGTCGTAGAGAAGTTCACAGAGGTGTGGTCTCAGCTAGCAGCTTTTTAGTAAATTCCTCTCAGGGAATTTTCTCCAGAGATGGAGAAAACATATTTCTCTCTCGCTTTAGGCTCCTCCCCCAGACAGCAACATGGTGTCGGCCTAGATACGGCCCACATCTAGTACATGTGGAATCCACATTTACCGGATGTGAGCCATATCTGGGCCGACACTGTCGCTTTCTCGGCCCCCTCCAGCCTATGTTGATGTTGGGGTTGGCTTTCATGAACCTGCAGGGTTTTTCCTATGGTGAAGTTTAGGAACAGATAGAGATATTCTCAGCTCTGTTGCCCTTTTCATTCTCTTCAGTCATACTTGAAGATTAGAGCAAATACAGGTTATGTTCGCTCGCTTCTCTAGGAGAACCTTGCTTAACACTGGTTCCTGCTTGTGCAGGGGCTATGTAAGGTCTACTTTCTGCCTTAATAAATACGGAGAAAGGAGTGTATGCTTCATTCATATTCGCATATGAAGGGTTGTTAGACAGTTGAAAGAAGATGGTCTATTTCGCTTCTCGCTCCTCACTTCATCGGCTGTTGTCTCCCCAGTGGGCGAATTCGGAAGTAGTAGCTATATACTCTTTCTGTGTTTGTAGTTGTGCACTGGCTCGCATGGGTGAGGAAATATTGGCAATTCTGCTTCTCGCAACTCATTTCATCACATGCCACTTCTCCTTTATAAATACAGAGATGGAAGTGTATGCTCCTCTCATGTTCGCATATGTAGGGTTCCCAGACATACCTTAAAGAAGATGGGCTATTCCGCTTCTGGTGTCCCACTTCATCAGCTGTTGTCTCTCCAGTGTTGCGAATTCGGAAGTAGTACCAATATGCTATTTCTGTGTTCATAGTTTTGCTACTGCAAAACTACGAACACAGAAATAGCATATTGGTACTACTTCCGAATTGCCAACCATTGGCATCGGTGAGGAAAGATTGGCAACACTGCTTCTCGCATCTCACTTCCTCACATGCCACTTCTCTATTATAAATACTGAGATAGAAGCGCATGCTCCTTTCATGTTGGCATAGGTAGGGTTGCCAGACGTAGCTGAATGAAGATGGGTTATTCCACTTCTCGTGTCTCACTTCATCGGCTATTGTCTCCTCAGTGGGCGAATTCGGAAGTAGTAGCTATATACTCTTTCCGTGTTTGTAGTTGTGCAAAGGCTGGCATCGGTAAGGAAAGATAGGCAATTCTGCTTCACGTGTCCTACTTCTTAAAATGATGCTTCTCCTTAATAAATATGTGGAGATGGAAGGGTATGCAGCTTGCATATTTGCAATAGGGGTTGCTTGGCATAGCTGAAAGAAGGTGGGCTATTTCGCTTCTGGCATCCTACTTCATGAACTGTCGCCCCTCCAGAGTGGACATAGTGGAGTACTGTGAGGAGTATGAGGAGTATGAAGTAAAAGTGGCATTACGCTGTGGTGGCCTACTCTCTGTCCTTATTGCTGGAACAATGGGAATAGGTAACCATTGGCCGATGAGGCTAAAGGTTAGAGCTTGGCCCTCCCCAATCATTATTGGGTGAAAAAGGGGGGTTTATAGGCTCCCGTGGGTATGGGTTGCTCTTTGAGGTTCGACCACGGGGTGAAGGTCTCACGGCAGGCTTGAGTAACTGGTACTCGGAGCGTGCCCTGTTGCCATGCCCATCTCGGGACTCGATCGTGAAGCCAGTGGTGAAGCGTTCTCATATGAAGCAGTCCGAGCGGCGTGGCTGCCGCCGCTAGGAGCCTCTGAAATAACTTCAGTGAACCGCACTCTTGCCCTCAAATTGACTCAGGCAATTCAGCAGTGCCCATCAAAAGATAACACCTGTCTACTGCACCCAGAAATACATGGGCGAGACATCTTTAAAAAGACATGCCACGTGCTGCTCTTTTAGAGAGGAGAAAAAAACTCAGCAGTGTGTTGAAGCGCCTAGGGAGAAACACACATACTGTTGGCAGATCACGGCACAGACCAGCAGCAGGTGATGTGATCTCGCTGGAACACGCCGTAACACCAACAGCACTGGAGAGTCACTGGAGGGGTGAAGAATACTCTTGGCTCTGAAGCAAAAACATAATGCGAGATTGCCGCACAGCTTCTTTTATACCCACGCGGCGGGGTGGAGTTGCGCTATGCAAATTCCGGTAACGCTTCCTTTTACAGTCCTGTTACCCATGTACTTACTATGTACTTATTATAGTAATTATAATTACTGGGTAATAACTAGGTACTAACCCTGAACCTACCCCTAAACCTACCCCTAACCCATGTACTTACCTTATATTAGCCAGTACTTTCTAGGTAAGTACACTGTAAGTACACGTAAGTACTGTACTGTAAAAGGAAGCGTTACCCAAATTCCGCAGACCCATGGCATTGTTTTGCCATTGGCTCGTTTTGTAGAACTCGAAGGTGATAGGCTTCTAAGCAAGACCCACATTTCGTCAGTCACTGACGTAACTGGGAGTGACTGAACGAAAGGGAACCAGGGTTATATTCATAACCCATATATTCATAACCCTAAGCCTTCACCCAGGTTCAGGAAGCTGTCCTCCGTAAAATGCACTACACAAGGTAACTTTTGGGTTGTACTGCTCAGGTTATAAATATATCTTAACCACTGATTCCTAGTTTTATCTGTTTTTGGTTGGCCAACAAAAGTGGTTTTGCTTTCGCATCCAAACAAACAGTGTTTCCACAACATGAAGACAACACCTTCTTTCTTTGCGGAAGTATTATCTGGACTTGGATCAAGGTGTTTTAGGCAGGTCAGAATCAGTGTTGTCTTTTAGATAGAATAAATCCCTTTTTGGGTCACTATGAGCTTTGAAACTTTGCAGATCTTATACATCCACAAACAGATACAATACACTCTAAAGGAAAAGGAAAACAATAAAGCTTCTAGCCGCTATGTGCATAAATGTTTATGAACGCCATTTAATGTTGTTGTAATGATAATTGTTCTGTTTGAAGTCACCATTATTGTGATTAGAGTAATCGAAAAGTAAAAAAATGACTTCTATGCATCATTTGTTGATTGGATTTTAAGATAAGGATGTGGCACTAAAATGTGTATGCAGATAAGCATTTTACAAGAAGATCCAGTTATGACGTTTTGATTAAACAAAGACAAAACATTGTAAAAAAAAAAATTAAACATGCACAGATTGATTGTTCACGATAAGATTTATATCATGCATGAAAATGAAAGGTGAATTTTCATTTAAAACTCTGGTAACACTTTAGAATACGGTTCCTTCGTTAATGAATCCAACCCTAACCCTAACACAAGAACCAATGAGTAACACAATATTAACAATCTAGTAACTACTATTAACTAAAAAGAAACTCTGATTAACGAACTAGTAAGTAATAGCGCACAGATGAAAGTGGTAGTTCACTATTAACTAATCAATAAATACTATTTTTTAATGCTTCCCAGAGAACTACTGAAAAAGTTTCATAATTCATGCAAAACTAATCAATAACCAATGCAGTTTTACACTTTGCTTTTCATTAGTAACTACTGTAAGAATCATGGTAACAAACTAGTAATGACACAAGTGTTACTACATGATCTAGTCATGATTTGTGCAACCAAACACAAAAGTCATTTCAAGCATTTGAGATTTTTGGTGAACTTTTAGAAAATTTCTTTAGAAGTATGTAGTAACACTTTAGTCATTACTAACTAGTTCCCATGATCTTCACTTTAGAATACGGATCCAAATAATTAGTAATTCCCATAGAAGTATGAAGTAACACTTGTGTCATTACTAGTTTGTTACCATGATTCTTACAGTAGTTACTAATGAAAAGCCAATAAAGTGTAGAATCTTCTAATCACTCACAAGATATGCACACACACATATGAGCTAGGAGACATACATAAAAACATATTTTTTTAAGAGGTAGGTTAAGTCTGCTATGCTCTTACATATTGATGATGTAAACAACCTTGTGTATTTGTTTACAGTAGCAGTTAAAATGTTAATGTAGTGCTAGTCATTTGTCCTGCATTGGTTATTGATTAGTTTTTGCATGAATTATGAAAATTTTCAGTAGTTGTCTGGGAAGCATTAAAAAAAATAGTAGTTATTGATTAGTTAATAGTGAAGTACCACTTTCATCTGTGCGCTATTACTTACTAATTCGTTAATCAGAGTTTATTTTTAGTTAATAGTAGTTACTAGATTGTTAATAAACTTTTTCAGTAGTTCTCTGGAAAGCATTAAAAAAATAGTAGTTATTGATTAGTTAATAGTGAACTACCACTTTCATCTGTGCACTATTACTTACTAGTTTGTTAATCAAAGTTTCTTGTTAGTTAATAATAGTTACTAGATTTTCAATATTGTGTTACTCATTGGTTCCTGTGTAGTTATTCATTAACGAAGTAACCGTATTGTAAAGTGTTACCAAAACTCTTTCAGAAATGTCATAAGTGTTGTGTATGGTAGTTTACTGGCAACTAGAGTTGCAGAAAAATCTATCTTACAATACATTTTTTGCATTGTAAATTAAACCATGAGACTTAAATCTCATTATTTAGCTTCATGTCGTTCCAAACCTATATGCTATTTTTTTCCCAGTTCCAGTAGATCACAAAAGTCTTGTACCGGTAAGTGTTTTATACAAGCACAGTTCAAAGTGATGATGTCTGTCATGCTCCAAAAAGGACAAAACCCCCAAAACTATTAAAATAAAAGTAGTCAAAACAGGACATTATCTGAAAAGGTTGTGTTTATTCTGAGAAACAGGTAAATTATACATTGAAGAGTTCTCTTCAAAAATATCGGTGTGTGTGTGTTTTAAACAATAAATTATTTAAAGTAAAATAACTAGCAGTGCAGGTACAACACACATACTGTAGTACTCAAACAGACAATAGATCCTGTCTGAATGATAACAAAAACAATACAACCATATTTGAACAAGTTGCACTAACCTGTTAGTTACTGAATTATTCGCTCTACCCATACTTTCATTTAGCATTACGGCTCACTTTTTGTATTTCAAATTCTGGGTGAAATATCATTCTGAAATCCAGTGAAAGAACAAAACAAAAAAAGCAGCACAACTGCCTAAGCTATCTGTTCAAGGGCCTTGTGATTTGTATCTGTAAATTGAACTGTTTTTATATTGCAGCTGGACTGTGAAGGCCAAAAGCTCATGGATTGACATTTGACGCTTGCTCAGTTTTAAAATCTGGTCTCTGAGGTGCCTCTCTTCAGACAGTTCTCCATAAATTCATCATGCTCAAAGCTCAAGTTATTGTGAGACCTGGAGATCATAAGAAGTTTCTCCTTTTTAGAGTAGTCCTTCTTCACGGCCACTGGGGGCACTAAAAGCCTGTCCATAGGGTCCTCTTTGTCCTCCAGTTTAGTGTATCCTTTACTATTACTGCGGTCCAATCTGGGCCAACTAGGGTGTTTCCTCTGTTCGGGCTGGACAGTCAGCATTGTGGGCGCTCTCTCTAAATCCAGAGATTTGGAATGGGCTGACAAAATGTGGAGGGAGCTATTGGAGCCGAAGTCTTTACGCGCAGCACCAGGTGACAGGAACCTACCGCTGGTGGACCCAGGAGACAGTGAGGAACGGGAAGATGTGGAGGTAGGGGATTCGGTGGCTGAGTTGCTCCGGAGCAGCAGGGCGCCCGAAGGCTTGAAAGCTTTGGCGACATAAGGAACAGGTACCGTTAACGACTCCAATGACGGAGGTCTGGAGTGGACCCTGCTCTGCTCTAAGTCCTCCGTGATGCTATCGATGTCAGGCTCATCAATGACGCAGTTGTTGAGTTTGATGACGGGCAGTGTGAAGGCGCTGATGGAAGAGGAAACGATGGAGCGCGTTTGGCATTTCTTGAGCGCACCACGCTTGTCCTCCCACCGACGACCACCCTCATCATGGAACCCAAAGATACATTCAGAACGGTCCTTGTAAGTAGGCGACAACAGGCCAAAGCCACCTCGGGCCTCACTCATTAGACCCTCGTCATCCTCAGCCGAGCTGGTCCTGTGGGAGAACCGGGCGTCACCATCCAGACCGGAGAAGGACATTAGAGTGTTTGCTGCGAGCCTTGAGGCAAACTGGCCATCCAGTCCGAAAGAACGGATCTCTGTGTCCGTGTAGGGACCCATGTAGGCCCCATTCGTACACTTCTGCTCCTTAATCCGCAGGCTGTGAATGTCTATGACGGTCGAGTACATGTCCTTCATGTGGATAATCTTTGTCTCACGATCCCTGTTCTCATGTAAGATGGCATTAGCACAGATGAAGATAAAAATCCCAATTCCCATAGTGAAAGGACCCAACATCTTCATCTTCTCGGAATGCAGGTGCTTCTCCAAGAATTGCGCAATGGAGCCCACCTGCTCTTGGCCAACCTGAGTATCGTTCCTGGACAACTTGCTTTCTGGTGCCTTCTGGGGGTCCTTATGAGGCCAGTATCCAAGAACAGCCATTGCAATGCCTGCCATGAGGATCAGCACTCCCAAAACCAGAAAGAATCCTGAGGCCGAATACAGTCTGATCTTCCCTCTCACTACCACGACATCAGCTCTAGGTTTACGCTTGGTGCATTTCTTCTCAGGAGCAGGGCCTGGGCTCTGGATTGGCAGATGATACTGAGAGCGGGTGGAGTCTTGTCTTTTCAATGCTGCGAGCCCCGTGATCACCCCACCCGTGGCAATCATTGCTGTGACAATGCAAGCCTGCAAATAAAGAAATAAACAATTGTTTAAATAAGCTGGAGGCACTCCCACTTGATTGAAAACAATCTTTGATATCTGTCTCAGTCCAGGTGTTCGGGAATTTGTTTGCTGAATGCTGGTTTAAGCACTGTTGGGGCTATTGTGAATCTTTTCAATTGTTTTTTAAATGCTACCCTTGTCTTGCTTTATACACAGAGCAAGCAAAACAAAGTCATGATAGCTGCATAATTATGAGGTACACAAGAAAAAGAGAACAATCATAGCATAATGGAGCTTTGTTTAAGAAGATCTCTCCATGTCTTGATCCCTCCATGTCTTGATCCCTCCACCATTGTAAATGCAAATGTTTGAAATCAATGATAAAAATAAATTCTCTGAAAGTTTGATTCTATAATTAAAACACTGAAGCATTAGTCAAGAATGACAAGAATGGCAATGTGATTTAGACAGCCAAGGGATGATCCAAGTCTGCTGACCAAAAAAAAAAATATTATTTTGTCAAATCTAAGAGATATTGTGTATCAATTTACTAACATGGCTAATCTCAATCTTAGTGCTAGGAAAGAGCAAGTAAACTGAAATTTTTAGTATCCATATATGACATGAACAAGGATGTTTAGCATTAAAACCCAAAACAATGTGTAATTTCACAAGCATACTGTAGGCTAAATTATTAGGTCAAAGAGAGACTGAATAATTGCTAAGAAAGATGGTGAATTACAGTTTTCAGACAGAAGTTTCCCATTGTAAATGTAACTGTCATTTGAATGGTTAAAGTGTTTTATATACATCCCTGAGGCTCATTGCTCTCCTCTCTGCAGGGTGCAAGTATAGTTTTTGTAAAAAAAATAAAAAATAAAATTTAAAGTCGGGAGGACTGTAAGAAGTGAAAACCTTAACTTAACAATAAATGAGAGAGAAGCGGTGCTCTGTATTGTCTTAAATTAAACATTTTATATTTCAGAGTCATTAAGACACTTTAAATCACAGTATTCATAAACGCATTGAAATGAATATTAAAACATATAAATGCTTAAATTAAATCACAATAAATAAATAAAACCTAACAATATGTATACAGATGCTCCAATTGTCACAGTCCAGTTGAAATAAAAGGTGAGGAAAGGATCTAAGTGCAGCAGTATAAAGTTTTTATTAAACAAAGCACTCAAAAACTGAACATAACCCTGACATATCCCCCCCATCAAGAAGGTGCATCCTCACACCTCAATAATAACACAAAGTCCAACAGAGGAGGGCGGGAAGGGGCGTAGGTGGGGGACGCAGGGCAGGAACAGAGGGCAAGAGGGGTCAAGGCGGAGATTAAGGTGGGAGGAGCCAGGGTGGAAATTACGGTGGGAGGAGCCAGGGTGGAGATTAAGGTAGGAGGAGCCAGGGTGGAGATTAGGGTGGGAGGAGCCAGGGTGGAGATTAAGGTGGGAGGAGCCAGGGTGGAGATTACGGTGGGAGGAGCCAGGGTGGAGATTACGGTGGGAGGAGCCAGGGTGGAGATTACAGTGGGAGGAGCCAGGGTGGAGATTAAGGTGGGAGGAGCCAGGGTGGAGATTATGGTGGGAGGAGCCAGGGTGGAGATTACAGTGGGAGGAGCCAGGGTGGAGATTAAGGTGGGAGGAGCCAGGGTGGAGATTACAGTGGGAGGAGCCAGGGTGGAGATTAAGGTGGGAGGAGCCAGGGTGGAGATTAGGGTGGGAGGAGCCAGGGTGGAGATTACAGTGGGAGGAGCCAGGGTGGAGATTAAGGTGGGAGGAGCCAGGGTGGAGATTACGGTGGGAGGAGCCAGGGTGGAGATTACAGTGGGAGGAGCCAGGGTGGAGATTAGGTGGGAGGAGCCAGGGTGGAGATTACAGTGGGAGGAGCCAAGGTGGAGATTAAGGTGGGAGGAGCCAGGGTGGAGATTACGGTGGGAGGAGCCAGGGTGGAGATTACAGTGGGAGGAGCCAGGGTGGAGATTAAGGTGGGAGGAGCCAGGGTGGAGATTAAGGTAGGAGGAGCCAGGTTGGAGATTACGGTGGGAGGAGCCAGGGTGGAGATTAAGGTGGGAGGAGCCAGGGTGGAGATTACGGTGGGAGGAGCCAGGGTGGAGATTACAGTGGGAGGAGCCAGGGTGAAGATTAAGGTGGGAGGAGCCAGGGTGGAGATTACAGTGGGAGGAGCCAGGGTGGAGATTAAGGTGGGAGGAGCCAGGGTGGAGATTACGGTGGGAGGAGCCAGGGTGGAGATTAAGGTGGGAGGAGCCAGGGTGGAGATTACGGTGGGAGGAGCCAGGGTGGAGATTAAGGTGGGAGGAGCCAGGGTGGAGATTAAAGTGGGAGGAGCCAGGCTGGAGGCTTGGCTGCTGGATTTAGGGAGATGAGATTAAAATTACAACCAAAAGCCACACAATGTGGCATCGTATCAGTATTTTATATTCCGAGTTGTGTTGTGGTAAAAATAGCAACAGGTAGCACCAGTAGCTCACCGAGTGCAACCATTTGATGTCATCGACATAGAATGCACTGCACACCTAAAATAGTGCCCACATTGTACAAAATATGTATAAAACAATGTGGATTTTTAAAATAACGTAAATCTTTGATGGGTTATCTACTTCATATTTCAGTAAGAGACATCATTTACATTACATGCTCTGTACATGGTACCATTAGGAGATATCATTAGGAAACATGGAGTTAGCTTTCACTGTTATGCCGATGATACTCAGCTGTATATTTCTTCAAAACCTAACGAAACTTACCAATTCACAAAATTAACGGAATGCATAGCTGATATAAAAAATTGGATGACCAGTAATTTCCTACTACTAAATTCTGAAAAAACAGAGATTCTAATTATTGAACAAAAAACTTCCACACGTAATAACCTAGAATACTGTCTAACACTTGATGGCTGCTCTGTCAAGTCTTCGTCGTCGGTTAGGAACCTGGGTGTGCTCTTTGATACCAATCTTTCATTTGAAAATCACGTGTCTAGTATCTGTAAAACCGCATTTTTCCATCTTAAAAATATGTCTAAATTACGCCATATGCTCTCATTGACAACTGCGGAACAATTAGTCCATGCGTTCATGACCTCAAGGCTAGATTACTGTAATGCTCTACTGGGTGGTTGCCCTGCACGCTTAATAAACAAACTACAGCTAGTTCAAAACGCCGCAGCTCGAGTTCTTACCAGAACCAGGAAATATGACCATATTAGCCCGGTTCTGTCAACACTGCATTGGCTGCCTATTAAACATCGTATACATTTTAAAATATTGTTGATTACTTACAAAGCACTAAATGGTTTAGCTCTGCAGTACTTGAGCAAGCTCTTAACGCATTATAGTCCTTCACGCCTATTGCGATCTCGAAATTCCGGCCAGTTGATAATACCTAGAATATCAAAATCGACTGCAGGCGGTAGATCCTTGTCCTATTTAAGTCAAGTCAAGTCATCTTCATTTATATAGCGCTTTTAACAATGAATTGTTTCAAAGCAGCTTTACAGAGATAAACATATAATTTAAGGTAACAGATTGTTTTGGCGTTATAGCGGTTCTTGAATAATGTTACTTCCAGCTAAAGTTAACTTTGATTGATTCACCTCCGTCGAAATGATCAGACTTTAAACGCGAACCTGTGATTAACGCTGACGGCGTTCACATGCTCATTCAGAATTCTATAGTTATGTGCTTTTTAAAATATGTGCGCAGGTTTGTAATTCATACAACCCAGCCTAAACAAACTACTTTTCTTGCCTATAAATTTTGATACAGAATTTTGTTTTATTTTATCACTTCGGGGTACGCGAGCCGGAATTCACAGCGCTTTATCTGTAGAGTGGGAAAGGGATCCTCCATAGGGAGAGGATAGTGGATACTTCAGCACTGCATTGTCATCGGGTCCAGGCGAATCTCCTTCGTCAGATCTGGACACGGCCTGGATCCGGCAGGCTGCGGGAAAACCTCGGGATAAACAAAGACACTAATATTAGCGTAGATGCCATTCTTCTTATGATGTAGCGAGTACATCAAGATTTAAGGGAAGTGTTCCCAGTTCCCGCTGACCTAATCTATGCAGCCTAACATTGAATTTATAGAAGTCTATAATGTATTGTGTGTATGCTAGGTCAAAGAGATGTGTTTTTAGTCTAGCTTTGAACTGACAGAGTGTGTCTGCTTCCCGGACAATGGTAGGAAGACTGTTCCAAAGTTTTGGTGCTAAATAGGAAAAGGATCTCCCGCCAGCAGTCGATTTAGATATTCTAGGTATTATCAACTGGCCGGAATTTTGAGATCGCAATAGACGTGAAGGACTATAATGCGTTAAGAGCTCGCTCAAGTACTGCGGAGCTAAACCATTTAGTGCTTTGTAGGTAATCAACAATATTTTAAAATTTATACGATGTTTAATAGGGAGCCAATGCAGTGTTGACAGAACCGGGCTAATATGGTCATATTTCCTGGTTCTGGTAAGAACTCGAGCTGCGGCGTTTTGAACTAGCTGTAGTTTGTTTATTAAGCGTGCAGGGCAACCACCCAGTAGAGCATTACAATAATCTAGCCTTGAGGTCATGAACGCATGGACTAATTGTTCCGCATTTCCCAATGAGAGCATATGGCGTAATTTAGATATATTTTTAAGATGGAAAAATGCAGTTTTACAGATACTAGACACGTGGCTTTCAAAAGAAAGGTTGGTATCAAATAGCACACCCAGGTTCCTAACCGACGACGAAGACTTGACAGAGCAGCCATTAAGTGTTAGACAGTATTCTGGGTTATTACGTGTGGAAGTTTTTTGTCCAATAATTAGAATCTCTGTCTTTTCAGAATTTAGTAGTAGGAAATTACTAGTCATCCAATTTTTTATATCAGCTATGCATTCCGTTAATTTTGTGAATTGGTAAGTTTCGTTGGGTTTTGAAGAAATATACAGCTGAGTATCATCGGCATAACAGTGAAAGCTAACTCCATGTTTCCTAATGATATCTCCTAATGGTAGCATGTACAGAGTGAACAGCAGCGGTCCTAGTACTGAGCCTTGTGGTACGCCATACTGAACTTGTGATCGATAAGACATCTCTTCATTTACTGCTACAAACTGATAACGGTCAGTTAAGTATGATTTAAACCATGCTAATGCAATTCCACTAATGCCAACATAGTTTTCTAGTCTATTTAAAAGAATGTTGTGGTCAATGGTGTCAAATGCAGCACTAAGATCGAGTAACACTAATAGAGAGATACAACCACGATCGGATGATAAGAGCAAATCATTTGTGACTCTAATGAGAGCGGTCTCAGTGCTATGGTACGGTCTAAATCCGGACTGAAAATCCTCGCAGATATCATTTCTTTCTAGAAAGGAACATAGTTGTGAAGATACTGCTTTTTCTAATATCTTTGACGGAAAAGGCAGATTCGAGTTCGGCCTGTAATTGACTAATTCTGTAGGATCAAGTTGTGGTTTTTTAACAAGCGGTTTTATCATAGCCAGTTTAAAGGTTTTTGGTACGTATCCTAGAGACAAAGATGAATTAATGATATTAAGAAGAGGATATATGACCTCTGGAAACATCTCTTTCAGTAGCTTAGTCGGTATAGGATCTAACATACAAGTTGTCGATTTAGATGAATTAACGAGTTTGCAGAATTCTTCCTCTCCTATAGCAACAAATAAATCAAATTTTTCCTCATGGAGACTGCAATGCACTGTCTGATGCGATACTGTGGTAGACGGTTGCATAGTTATAATTTTGTCCCTGATATTATCAATCTTATAAGTGAAGAAGTTCATAAAGTCATCACTGCCGTGTTGCTTTGACACTTCTGAGCTTGAAGCTTTCTTTTTCGTTAGTTTAGCCACTGTTTCAAATAAATACCTAGGATTATGTTTATTTTCTTCTAATAGGTTTGAAAAATAAGCAGATCTAGCAGCTTTTAAAGCCTCTCTGTAAGCAATTGAGCTCTCTTTCCACGAAATCCGAAATACCTCTAGTTTAGTTTTCTTCCAGTTGCGCTCCATTTTTCTGGCTGCTCTCTTTAGGGCCTGAGTGTGCTCGCTGTACCACGGCGTTGGACTATTTTCTTTAATCTTCTTTAAGCGCAACAGAGCAACTGCGTCTAAAGTGCTGGAAAAGAGAGAGTTAAACGTTTCTGTTGCAATATCGAGTTCTTCTAAGCTATCTGGGATGCTGAGATGATGAAACTGATTAGGAAGATTATTGATAAAGCAATCTTTAGTGGCAGAAGTTATAGGTCTAACGTATTTATAACACGGAGTCGGCTTTGCAGCCTTGGCTAAATGTAATTTACATGAGACTAGATAATGATCTGAGATGTCATCGCTCTGCTGCAGAATTTCAACAGCATCAACATCTATTCCATGTGATAATATTAGATCTAGAGTATGATTACGACAATGAGTAGGTCCTGACACGTGTTGTCTAACTCCAATTGAGTTTACAATGTCTTTAAATGCCAATCCCAAAGCATCTTTTTCATTATCTACATGTATATTAAAATCACCAACAATTAGTACTTTATCTGCAGCCAATACTAAATCTGATAGAAAGTCCGCAAATTCTTTGATAAAATCTTTATGGTGCCCTGGTGGCCTGTATACAGTAGCCAGCAGAATTCTCAAATGTGATTTATCGTTTACACTATATATTTTTACATTAAGCACCAATACTTCAAAAGAAGTATATTTAAAGCTACATTTCTTAGTGGTTTTGAAAATATTACTATAAATTACAGCAACACCTCCCCCTTTGCCTTTCAGATGAGGTTCATTTTTATAACTGTAATCTTGTGGGGTTGACTCATTTAAAATAATGTAATCGTTTGGTTTTAGCTAGGTTTCTGTCAAACACAGCATATCAAGATTATAATCTGAAATCATATCATTAACTATAAGAGATTTTGAAGTAAGGGATCGAATATTCAGCAACCCAAGCTTTATCATTTGCTCATCTGTATTATATCTGTTTTTTATTTTTTGAACATCAATTAAATTTTTAACCTGACGTTTTTTGGATTTCCAAATTCGGGGAACAGACACAGTCTCTATATGATGATATCTAGGTGAAAGTGGCTCTATGTGATGGGATTTATCTGACCTTGGTGACGTGAGGCCGCTAGCAGACGGTCGGTTTAGCCAGTCTGTCTGCTTCCTGACCTGAGCCCCAGATTGTCATGTTTTAGCTCTAAGACTATGAGCCAAATTACTAGAGAGAAGAGCAGCACCAGCCCAGGAGGGATGGATACCATCTCTTTTCAACAGATCAGGCTTGCCCCAAAAACTTTTCCAATTGTCTATGAATTTTATATTATTCTGCGGACACCACTTCGACAGCCAACCATTCAGTGAGGCCAATCGGCTAACTATCTCATCACTCCTGCGTACAGGAAGGGGGCCAGAGCAAATTACAGTGCCTGACATCGTACTTGCGAGTTCACACACCTCTTTAATGTTAATATTTTAATTATTTATCACCAAAACTCTGGAACAATCTTCCTAATATTGTCCGGGAAGCAGACACACTCTGTCAGTTCAAATCTAGACTAAAAACACATCTCTTTGGCCTAGCATACACAAAACACACTATAGACTTCCTTAATTCAAAATTAGGCTACATAGTTTAGATCAGCCGGAACCGGGAACACGTCCCGTAAATCCTGATGTACTTGGTACATCATAAGAAGGATGGCGTCTACGCTAATATTAGTCTCTCTGTTTATCCCGAGGGACCCTCTATGGTGGACCTGCGCCTGGACCCATCCCAACTCATCCTGAAGTGCCAGCCTCATCAGCCCTGTGAAGGCCTCATCGACACGACGCCATCGGCACTGATCCTCAACAACTCGTCTCCATACCGGCGTGATTACTTCCACTTCCAAACAGATGGAAATGAATAAATACTCTAAATGTTCCGATCCAATCTGACTTGTAATGCTGCCCGAATCACACACTGTTCCATTTATTGGCCAGAGGAGAACTGGCCCCCGACTGAGTCTGGGTTCTCCCAAGGTTTTTTCCTCCATTCTGTCACCTGATGGAGTTTTGGTTCCTCTCCACTGTCGCCTTGGCTTTTGGGTTGCTTAGTTGGGGACATTTAATATTCAACAATATTACTGATCCGCCTTACTTCAGGTGGACGATGACGCAATTTTCTTCTAGAAGCAAACTTTGTTGTATTATTTTCATGTTATCACTGTGAAGCTGCTTTGATACAATCTGTATTGTAAAAAGCGCTATATAAATAAAGGTGACTTGACTTGACTTGACATTATATTAAGCCATTAAAGTCTTAATACGAGGGTTCACTTTAACATTGCCACATCCATCACCATGTCAATCTCTATTACCATACCAATCGTGCTAATAATATTATTATCCACGTGAGACATTTCCTAGCAATGTATGGAATACCAGGACACGACACACACACACACACACACACACGTGCGCGCATACAAAAACAAACAGACACACACACACACACACACACACACACACACACACACACACACACACACACACACACACACACACACACACACACACACACACACACACACACACACTCTGATCAACTTTCTTTGTGGGGAATGTCCATAGACGTAATGGTTTTTATACTGTACAAACTGTATATTCTGTCTTCTTACACTAACCCTACCCCTAAACCTACCCAACACACAACTTTCTGCATTTTTACGTTTTCAAAAAAATAATTTTGTATGATTTATAAGCTTGTGCACCTCAATTTAGGTCCTCACAGTGACATGAGTCCCCATTATTCTGTGTGCATTCTGGTTTAAGTCCCCGCCAGGATAGAAAAACATGTACACACACACACACTGCATAGATACGTCATTATTTAATCACACTGGCTTCACAGCAGGTTGTGTTGGCTGTAGTCTGATGAATTGAGCTGTTTTGTTTTTATGTTGAATTTTTCATCGTTTTTTCTTGTATACTTTTAAGTTCCATTTATTTAGTGCTTTGTTCAATCTCAAACCATTATTTTGTTTTTATTATTAAGATGTCTGCACAAGAGTTAACTGTAATCTGGGCAAACAGTAAACTTTGCTGAAATTAAGCGTCCCGCTTTGGTCTACACTGGAAGTGTTCTGTTTGCTCTGCTAAACTATAATTACTAAGGGTGTACTCACACTAGGCACGGTTGCCATGAACCGGGCCCGAGTACGATTGTCCCCCCTCCCCACTCCCCCTCTGGCCTGCACTCACATAGGGTTTCAGCATTCGTGCCGGAGCACGCTTACGTCATTATGGTGCGTGCGACGGTTTCGGGATAAACAAGAAGAGCGGCGCTCTCTGAACACAATGAAGTCCATCGCTCTGTTTTCTTTGTGGATAATTTTGTGTCGTTTGGTCCACGGTGGTCCACAGCCTGTTGTTAAACAGATGTGTCGCCTTAGTGGCGCGGAAATTTTCACGTAATCGTGCTGCTCGTATGAGGAGGTTTGCAAGGTACCAGCTGAAGTGCAGCAAGGACTTTGCAGCTTTGATTACGGACTGTGTTGGTTTTGGAGCGTCGCAAAACCATGACATGCACGGTTAGCGCTCACAACTGCATGCGAACCGCGCCCGAGTCCAACTGAACCATGCTCTGGCCCACCTCTTCCAAGCGGGCCAGGGCCGGCTAATCGAGCCGCGCCCGGGCACGGTTCGGAGCACTCACACTAGTCAAACGAACCGCGCTTTGGTGGTCAAACGCACTCGGGCACGGTTCAAACTGGCTAGTGTGAGTACACCCTAAAACTAAAACTGAAAGTAAATAAAATAAAAACTAAACAGAAATGTGTTTGCAAAATAAAAACTAAACTTAAACTAACAAAACCATTAATGAAACTAACTAAATCTAAACTGAAATTTAAAGCAAATTGAAAATGATATTTAAAATAAAAAGAAATTTAACAAAGCAAAACTATTATAACCTGGACGCTAGTATAGTTATAGTTATCTTTCTTGGTGTGGATGGGCTTTAACAAAAACCAGCAGACATTAGGAATGTTTTGGCCTTCGCTGTATAAGAACATTGCCATATATCTGATTTACCTTTGGTTGGTTTCAAAGTTCTGTATCTACAAGTAGCTTTCTTTAATAAAGCATTAACATCTGTAGCACAAAGGGATCTTATTTCATGCAGTGCTAATAGCCACATGCGTCTGTAGATTGTACTTTTTTCAGGCTATGCTGTTACATATTAATATTTGTATTCAAGCTGAAAAAGTAATTATATTATTTTTTGTCTGCATGTCTCTATCTTTCATATTTCATCAAATGAAACACCCAAAAGAGTTTATAGGCATAAGAGGTAAGCTTTTGTCAAGTGGTCATTTTGGATCAATCAGTCAGAGCAATTGATGACTAAACTGATCGCTTAATGTCAAAACACACAGAACAAATAAGATCCCGGCGGTTGAAGGTGATCCCTCTAAGCACACCCGCTCATTCTGTGTGTAGGAGGAGATATTGGTGGTGTTTTTCTCTTCTGATGTTGACTCTTTGGGTAACTCTCTTTATATCTGTGTATCTGTGTATATATCAATATCTGTGGCAGGGGGCAGAGAGAGAAAGGGGTGGAAAGGGTTGAGAGGAGAGGGATGTCTTCCAACCTCATCTAATAAATGAATGACTTGATGAATTTACAAAAAAATCAAATGGTCAGTCCACTATAAAATCATTAGGGAGGAGACAAAGATAAAACATTGTATTTGTCTACTTCCATTAGGATTTTTATCTCCATTGTTCCCATTACATTTTCACTGTATTTTAATCTCATCGAATCTTTATTAGCTTCACATCTAATTATATGCAAATTCATTTTAATCAGCACTAAACAGGTGGAGCCCAAGGCCATGTAATTAGCTGGTCCTAGTATGGTGTTGTAGTTATAATCCAAGAGTATGACGCTTGTGAAGTCAATGATTGTTGGTGTACAACACAAGGCGAGTGGTGCAATACATACACACAGTTATTCTGCTAAAAGGCAACAAAGCTGTTGGAAGTTGGAAGGTTGAGGATAGAAGAGGTGGAGATTACATAAACAAATATTAGAACAAAAGCACACATTATGAGATCATATAGCCAACAGTCTTCTGTTGTCGGCTACAGTCTGGAAACAGGTACTTTCCTCTAAAGAATGCTTAACTCTCAATGAGCCATTTCTAATTGCCTGTGCTGTGAGTTTATCAGCAGCTTTAAACAGCTAATCATCAAACATGTGATCCAAAAGACATTCACAATCGCTTGTTATCTCTTTATTGATATTTTATTTTAGGCATTGGTTTTCAGTAAAGCTAGAGAGGAACTGTGATACAAGAAAGCTAGTTTAGGAGCATTTCACAAAGTGCTAAAAACAGGCAACATCCCACTAGTTGATTTGAAACTCGATTTAGGTAGGAGATGTTACACCCAAGCAACAGATTTTGCTGAAATCCTGCTCTCCACAGATTTACACACACACACACACACACACACACACCAAAGTTATTATAGTTTTGCATTTTTCATTAGTTTTTATTTTTATTTCGTTTTGAATTTTTGTTTTCAAATTCAGTTTAGTTTTAATTCATTTTTAAAGTGGATTTGCTAGTTTAGTTTATTTTTTATTTTTTGAAAATGCTTAGTTTTAGTTTAGTTTTTATTAGTTTTAGTGTTAGTTTTAGTTTTTCATTGTAATTTGGGTTATTTGTCAGGGGCAAGATTCAAAAAGGTCAGAAAAAGAATTGTGTAATAATAACTCAACAAAAACATCATACAATTTTAGAAATATCTATTCAACAATAAAACCAGTACATAAAATGTAGCCTACAATGTGAAATTCCTTTACCTTACAAAATCCACACGCTGTACCAAAAATCTTCACATCTTCACATATAAAATTCACACCCTATACAAATCCCACAGCTGACATCGACAATCCAAGTGCATTTTACCTCAAATTTGCGACTAGTTAACTTTCTAAAGAAGTCACAATCGCTTCTCGGGTCGACATTAACACACTGACAAAATTGTATTCAGAATGTAAAATATTTTGACACCACTTTTTAACCCTCTGGAGACCAAGGTGTTTTTGGGGTCCTTGAGATGTTTTGACATGCCCTGACATTTGTGCTTTTTTCAGTTGCTTATTAACATATTAATGGCACAGGTGAAATTACACTCTATTTAGCACAAACAGGGCTACCATAATATGTGAGCAACATGTACATGTTTGTATTTTTGAGAGAATATTGTTTATGCATGGTTATTGAAAAAACTAAAAACTAAAGTTTCTGAAATAAAGCCACAAAACACATACTAAATATGTGTCCACAAGACTTTTGACTAATGGAAGTTGTGGCCTAGAGTTTTTGCTTCAAAATGATCTGAAAATCATCCTTTCTAATCATTCACATAACACAATGGATTCTTTTAAATTGTGAAAAACATTATTTTGTTAGCCAAGGCAATATGCGAATGGGCGTGAACGGCCCAACCCCATTGTGAATAATTAGGTGGTTGAGAAGACAAAGACCCTCATATTAATGAGCCTTTCATTCAGGTGTGTCACACAAGAAAGAATGCAAGGACAATATACACACACACACACACACACACACACACACACACATACATACATATACATATATATATATATAAAATCAAAATATAAATGAAAGTCAAAAGCACATTTTTAGTCATACCTGGAAACAAATCCTGTTCAAATAGGTTATATGGGCCATTCTACAGAATTGGTTCCAAGTTAGAGTTGGAAACATCTTGAAAAGAAAATTGTTTTTTTCCATAAATGTCTTAGTAGGCCAATACATTTTATCATACATATTTCAAAGTTAAGGATTCATTATTTTGATATAGCTTGCATTGGAACAAACACTATTCTTAGTTGATTAGTTTATTGACAAAACATACTATATATTTAACATATGAGCAGAAACTGCTAACAAAAGCTTATTTGATGTCTATTTTAGAGTTAAAACTTTATAATCTATCCAAAACTAGTCACACACACACACAGAAACATGATTCAAATTTAAACAGTAGGCTATTTTTGCGTTTACAGACACTAACGTTATTATATATCGCGATTAGAACAAACCACAAGAATAAAAACACTTACAGTTCAGCTCGCTCCTCGAAGTGAAAATACACCAGCACTTGTTCTGAGGTAGGTAAATGTCCCAGGATTATTCCTCACAGCCGCGCAAGACGACAGTACATTAATCTGACTAAATATAGTGTGTTTACAGAGTTTATATGCGCGTTTACACGTCTCAATGTGTTGCTTCAGATCATTAGCGTTTGAATAGCGCGCGCTCTCCGTGGGCGTGTCACATTAGCGGAATAATGAGATGCGAGAACGATAATGAGAACGGCTGACACCTCTCTCTTTTTATATAGATTACATAAACAGGGAATATTTATTTTAGTTTTAAATTAGATAATTTAAAAGTACAAACTTAAATTATCATAAACATATATTGCTCATGTCTGGGTGAATAGTATTAGCTGAGTTTTGTTTAAGTTTATAGACGTGCTCCAGAAAAAAAGTTCACGGACACGAAGAGGCAGAACGCACACCCTGTTTATTTTCTTTATTTTACAAAAGCACAATATTTTATTTCGATTGTAGGTGGGCACATAAAAAAGTAGACATTTAATAGTTTTTTTTAATATGTTTCATAACTCTGTATGACCAGAAATGATGGAGAAGCTTAAGACTATTTTTCTGCTATGTGAAAAAAATCTGCCAAAACGCACGGGTGCGTTCTTGGTCCCCAGAGGGTTAATGTGTGATTGTGTAAAGGTGTTTACGACATATCAACCTTTCGCGAACATGCTTTCAACGTCGAACCCTCGTTTTCATGGAGACGCGGTGTGCACGGAGGGGACGGGCTGTGTGTGTGCGTGTGTGTGTGTGTGACAGAGAGACGGAGGGAGAGCAGGGAAAGGAAATGCAGCTGAACGAATACACTGCGTGTTTTAAATAGCGTTAAAAAAGACATTGACAAAGATGAAAACTAAGGACATTTACTCTATAATTTTATTTTATTTTAGTTAGTTTTGCCAAACACACATTACAGTTTTAGTTAGTTTTCGTTTTTTTGTAATGCCTCGTTTTTATTTTTATTTCAGTTAACGACAATGTTTTTTCCCACCTAGTTTTTGTTTTTTCGTTCGTTTTCGTTAACGATTATAACCTTGACACACACACACACATGTTTGTATTTTTGAGAGAATAATGTTTATACATGGTTATTGAAAAAAAACGACAACGAAATAAGGCCACAAAACACATACTAAATATGTGTCCACAAGACTTTTGACTAATGGATGTTGTCGCCTAGAGTTTTTGCTTCAAAACTATCTGAAAATCATCCTGCCTAATCATTCACATAAAACAATACATTGATTTGAATTTTGTAAGACACTTTTTGTTTGGAAAGGCAATATGCGTGGGGGCGTGAATGATCATGAATAATGCTGTGATTCACACCTGAGAAGACAATGATCCGCTTAATGAGACGCATAATCAGCCTTTTAGTCAAGTCAGGTGTGTCACTGAGAGGGAACCACAAGAAAGAATGCGAGGACAAAAGAAAAAAAGAAAAAACTTTATATATATATATATACACTCACCTAAAGGATTATTAGGAACACCATACTAATACTGTGTTTGACCCCCTTTCGCCTTCAGAACTGCCTTAATTCTACGTGGCATTGATTCAACAAGGTGCTGAAAGCATTCTTTAGAAATGTTGGCCCATATTGATAGGATAGCATCTTGCAGTTGATGGAGATTTGTGGGATGCACATCCAGGGCACGAAGCTCCCGTTCCACCACATCCCAAAGATGCTCTATTGGGTTGAGATCTGGTGACTGTGGGGGCAATTTTAGTACAGTGAATTCATTGGCATGTTCAAGAAACCAATTTGAAATGATTCGAGCTTTGTGACATGGTGCATTATCCTGCTGGAAGTAGCCATCAGAGGATGGGTACATGGTGGCCATAAAGGGATGGACATGGTCAGAAACAATGCTCAGGTAGGCCGTGGCATTTAAACGATGCCCAATTGGCACTAAGGTGCCTCAAGTGTGCCAAGAAAACATCCCCCACACCAATTACACCACCACCACCAGCCTGCACAGTGGTAACAAGGCATGATGGATCCATGTTCTCATTCTGTTTACGCCAAATTCTGACTCTACCATCTGAATGTCTCAACAGAAATCGAGACTCATCAGACCAGGCAACATTTTTCCAGTCTTTAACTGTCCAATTTTGCTGAGCTCTTGCAAATGTAGCCTCTTTTTCCTATTTGTAGTGGAGATGAGTGGTACCTGGTGGGGTCTTCTGCTGTTGTAGCCCATCCGCCTCATGGTTGTGCGTGTTGTGGCTTCACAAATGCTTTGCTGCATACCTCGGTTGTAACGAGTGGTTATTTCAGTCAAAGTTGCTCTTCTATCAGCTTGAATCAGTCGGCCCATTCTCCTCTGACCTCTAGCATCAACAAGGCCTTTGCGCCCACAGGACTGCCGCATACTGGATGTTTTTCCCCTTTCACACCATTCTTTGTAAACCCTAGAAATGGTTGTGTGTGAAAATCCCAGTAACTGAGCAGATTGTGAAATACTCAGACCGGCCCGTCTGGCACCAACAACCATGCCACGCTCAAAATTGCTTAAATCACCTTTCTTTCCCATTCTGACATTCAGTTTGGAGTTCAGGAGATTGTCTTGACCAGGACCACACCCCTAAATGCATTGAAGCAACTGCCATGTGATTGGTTGATTAGATAATTGCATTAATGAGAAATTGAACAGGTGTTCCTAATAGTCCTTTAGGTGAGTGTATATATATATATATATATATATATATATATATTGTATATTCTACAGAATTGGTTCAAAGTTACAGTTGGAAACATCTGTTTCAAAACAAAATGTGTCTTTTTCCACAAATTTTGTATTCATGGAAATTGTATAATATCCAAGGTAAACATTTCTAGTAATTGTGCAGTTAATTCTCATACTGTATTTTCAGAAAGTTTTGGAATAAGTATCCTCTCCCCAAATTTGTCACTAAGAAAACACAATAAAAATAATTTGATGAGAAGGCTTATATTGACCGATTTAGATTTTTTTTGTTTAGTTTTACTTTGTAAATATATTTTTTGCTATTTTATTAAAAAGGTTATAATTACAACAACAATTACAATTTTAACAATATTTCAAGTGTAATCTTTCTTTGTAAAAAGTATACATTTTATCATACGTATTTCAAAGTTAAGGATTCATTAGTTTGAATATTGGAACAAACACTATAATAACATCTTAGTTGATAATTCAATATACCTACTTTATTTTTGACAAAACATCCCATACTATATATTTAACATATGAGCAGAAATTGGCTAACAAAAGCTTATTTGATGTGGCAGTAGTATTTTTTACAGTAAAAACTTTATAATCTATCCAAAACTAATCAACGAAATCTTGTCTAAACATTCATATTTCGTTTGTAACATATCGTTTTTATGATATATTAGCATATAAATGTTAATTTGCAATTTAAAACGTTTATTTTTATGTCTTATACAAAGACTCATACTCATCTCAGTATAGCAATATAGTTTGGTAAAAGCTTAACTAGTAGATGTGTTCATGTAAAAATAACATGTTTACTAATGTAAGTGCCAGTGTGAATGAACGGCACAGATGCGCGCTGTTGTTTACTACAGCTGAAGTAAACAACAGTGCGCATCTATGCCATTCATTCACTCACACACAGACATGCGATTCATATTAAAACAGTCTTGTTGCGGTTTACAGACACAATTGCATATCGCGATTACAACAAGGCACTTAAGAATAAAGAACTTACTATTCACAATCCTCAGCTGGATCCGTTGCTCCTCAAAGTGAAACTAAACCAGCACTTCTGAGGTAAATTTCCCAGGATTATTATTACGATAGTATTATTCCTCACAGCGTAGCAAGATGACGTAGAGTACATTAAGCTGATTAAACTTAATGTGTTTTATCCAGCTGATGTGGGCGTTCACAGGTTTGCATGGATTGCCTCAGATCTTTTGCGTTTGAATGGCGCGCAGTCTCCGCGGGCGTGTTCACATTAGCAGATAATGAGCTGCGAGAATGGTAATGTGAACGACTAACATCTCTCTCTTTTCATACAGATTGCATAAACAGAGAATATTGTTACTTCATTTAAAAGAAGAGAATTCAAGCTTCATAAAGACATATCTCTCGTGCCTGTTTGACTGAATATTCGCTGAGTTACAGTTCATTTTCGGACGCGTTTCAGAATAGACTTCACTGACAGAGAGAAGGCAGAACTCGCATCATGTTTGTTTTTCTTTATTTGGCGAAAAGCACAACATTTAGTTTTTATTGTGAGTATACACAAAAAATAGACACTTAACAGGATCGAATGATGTACAACACTTATATGTAAGATCAAAATCAACAGAGTATTTTGAGTCTCTTTTTCATTGATAAGAATAAAAGCTGGTATCGCCGGCGTGACCGCCGACCCCAGGGGGTTAAGACTAACATATTCATACTAAAAGCCAAAAGAACTTTTATACGATATATAATAATTATTAAACCAAATAATTATACGATTTGATTAATTTACATGACTTTTCCAGTTCTAGAAATCAGATTTTGAAAATTAGACTTCGTCATTTATGCAGTTTTTTCAAGACAGTGGAAATCCTGACTATTGCAGTAGGTCAGCGAACACCCGGTTTGTAAATCAACCCTCCACAAGATGGTGCGTCGAAAAGATATAGGCTAATCCAAACAGCACTGTGTTGTACTGTCTATTGAAAACCACAAATCTAGCTGTTAACAAAGTGCTTTTTTTCAACAAACCTATATTATTAATTTTAAATTAAAATTTGGTGCATTTTTAAAGAATCTGCAAAGTGTTTATTGTGAACTGAGCCACTCAAAACACTTTATTATGAGCCACGTCTTCCCTTTACAACACACAGCACAGCTTCAAAAATGCATAACGTAATAAAAAACATTTAATTAATGTTAATTTTGACTAATTTAGTTGACAAGAAAATGCAAAATCAAACCAAATATCCAAATATTTTAAATAATTTAAATGTATCAACATCTAACAAAAACGGGAAAATCATCCTTCCATCTTTTGCATTTGAATGTCAAAGTTCACATTTTAATTCCACATTCCTGAAAGGAATACTCCATACTCTCTTTTGCTTTAAATGCATGTTTCAGCGTCAGCGCCACGGGAGCAGTATGTGTAAATCTCACAATAAAGTGTTTTGAGTGGCTCAGTTCACAGTAAACACTTTGCAGACGCTATGATTTTGGATCGCTTTTAAAGTGCACCAAATTCAGTTTATTTTAAAATGTATAATATTTTTGTGAATATAAAGCTATAGCATTTCACCAGTTTTGTAATGAGAAGCAGTTTTCCACCAAAATACTATAAAAGCAGGCTTCTTGTCAAGCTATACCACAAGAAAGTGATGAAAATAAGACAGAGCTGTACAAAATTATTGCACTGAAAAGCAAAATCGCATTCAGCATACTAATTGTCAGTGAGTTCTTGGTTTGGCCTTGTTGTAGTATTGAACATTTGATTAGTTTCGTAAACTTTCTCAGGGCCATGTCTAAGCATACCGATCTCGCCACAATGGTAAGACAGCTACTGGTGTCGCTAATAACAAGGGTTCCCTATAAGTTAGTCACATTCAACGTTAATCGTCGAATTGGGATCTCGACTGAGAGCCAAATCCCCTTCAAGTGGTAACAGAACGAGCCAATGCATCGCAAACCGCACCCCCGCTTCCGGGTATATAAGGGCTCGCGTCCAATACTCACATCGAGCTTTTGCTTCAGAGACGAGCGGTCTTTTGTTTTACTCTGCTCTACATTCATCGTTGTGGTCAACGGATCGAGAAGGAACCAGTTCCAGTGTTGGTGTGGGGCCGTGTTTCAGCGGAGGTCGCAACTGCTGAGTGTGCATGGCCAGTGCAAGTGGCTTTCCCCAGGGAGCTTGAACACTAAAGAGCTTGAATTTCCCTAAATGGGGTTTCATCTTTTTCAAGATGTTGTTCCACCCGTGTACCTCTGGATGCGGTCGTTTCCTGGTCCCGTCTGACAGCCACACTTTTCCGCCTCACGTGTCTGGGCCGGAAGCATGCTGAGGTAGAGTTTGTAGATGAGTCATGCACCCACTGCGGAAAGATGACTATCGCGATGTTGAGGTCGAGACTAAAATACCTCGAAAGAGGTGGAGGGTGACCTGAGGATCACAGTAGGGGCTTCCCCGCAGGGCCTTGCCTCTTGCGCCTTGGAGTCAGAAGTGACTCAGGTTGCTTTATGCATTTCACATCAATCGTGCAGCCGACAAGGTCTCACGACAGCATACGTCCATGGAAGAGTGGTGACTCCACCCCTGGACAGTCCAGTTGATATGGGACCACTTTGGACTCACTCAGGGGGGACCCTCAGCACAGATGCACTGGCGCACAGCTGGCCCCCGGGCCTACGCAAATATGCGTTTCCCCCAGTGAGCCTACTCACACAGACCCTGTGCAAGGTCAAGGAGGACAAGGAGCAGGTCTTCATGGTTGCGTCTTAAGGGCCTACACGGACCTGGTTCCCAGAACTCATGCTCCTCTCGACAGCCACTCCCTGGTGGATTCCACTGAGGAAGGACCTGCTTTCTCAGGGACGGGGCTCCATCTGGCACCCGCGTCCAGATCTCTAGAACCTCCACGTGGGGTCTATGGATGGGACACGGAGGGTTTAAGTGACCTACACCCAGCGGTAGTAGACACTATTACTTTAGCGAGAACTCACTCTACGAGGCAAGTCTGTAGGGAAACACGACTTGGTTGTCAGGTTCCTGAGAATCGCCAGGAGGTTGAATCCCCCTCTGCCATCCCTCATATCCCTCTTGGGACCTCTTCGTGGTCCTGACGCACTTACAGAGAGCACCCATTGGGCCCTATCCTGCACCCAGCGCAATTGACTTTGTACACCGACGCATGTATCATTCGTATTTTGCACCCGTGCAAAGCGGACTTTTCCCTCCACAGACGCACGCCGGCAAACGAGGGAATGAACTTGCGCTCCCTGGGCGGTTCAGCGTAAAAAAGGAGGCGTGTTCTGGCGCAAACAATCCCTGGTGCTATTTTGCAGTTCCAGAAAACAATTGCGCCACTGACCAGGAAAAACCTAGTCTAAAGTCAGTGGCGCGTTGCGCGTACATTCAGATGCTATTTTAAGCGCGCATGCTTGGCCATAATACAGAGTGTGAACAACGCGCATACACTGTAGATGATTCTCTCATCTACACAGATGCATTTTACTTTTTGCAAATGATACATTATTATAAGGAAAAATATTAAAACATGAGGTAAATCATTGTTGTGTCCATGACGATGGGAAAAATAGGCATAAAGCTTACACATTTACCCAAATTATTACATGCATGTTTAACCGAAGCTAATTTGGGTGGGTTTGTCCCATCCCCAATGTCACTTCTCTTTCTTTTACGGCCCTGACGAGAACATCGATCTCCTTTGCTGTGAACCGATTCTGAAGCGCGCCTGGTAAATGCGCCGTTATAATAGTATTGCGCCATGGAACAAGCGCACCTCGTTCATCATGCTCTTAAAGGGAATGTGATATGACGCTCTTATTGGTTTGTTTCCCGTTACGCCCAAACCACACCTATGAATAATGAAGCTACTTTAGACCAACCCCTTTTAGATTTGCGTCGAGCGCAAGAGTCATTTATCCCGCCGATTAAATAGCAACAGCGCCGAGATCCGCCCACAAAGTTACTTGCGCTTTGCGCTTGACACTTGCATTTCAGATCGTTAAAATAGGGCCCATTGAGTCTTTGCAGTCAGTGGAGATTAAAATCCTGTCCTTTAGGATAGCACTCCTGGCTGCACTCACTTTTATTAATAGCCTGGAATTCAGGCCGGCTAACTCTCACATCACCCCGAGACCCCGGCCTGGATACTTGGCCAAAGTTCCCACCACTCCTTTTCAGGGACCAGGTGGTGAACTAACAAGCGCTGCCCCCGGAGGAGGCAGACCCAGCCCTTGTGTTGCTGTTTCCCATTCGCGCCCTGTGTTGTACGTGGACCACACACAAAGTTTCAGGACTTTGCAACAGCTCTTTGTCTGCTATGGAGGACAGCAGAAGGAAAAGGCTTGGGCAGGATGTGGCCTCCGCAGCATCCCTTTCTAAAACTGGAATAAGCACGCTTTCCCAGTGTTATCCAACAGTCTCACTGTATAGGGTGAAAGGAACTCAGTGATTGACAATCTTTGTGATTAAGCAGTAGGGATGGGAATTGAAAACGATGGTTCCACTCGAGAACCATCGATATTGTATGCCCTCGACATTAAAGAGTCCTTTTATCGATGCTCCTGCTCTGAGTCAGCCATAGTATGTACAGACCGTGGACTCACAACTGTCCCTTTTGTCCTTTATCGAGCACCATAGCACGGCGTCCAAAGCGAATTTTTGTCCTGCCAAAGTCTTATTTGATCGGTGAGTAATGTAGATGAACTGCTGCGCTTGTGACAGGGCGCATGTTAAACTGAACAAGCAGAGAGAGAGAGAGCCCCGGTCGCGCGCGCGCATTCTCTTTCTCTTGGAGCAAGGCGAAAGTATAAGGCTCCACCGTCTCAAAACTAAGCGCTGTCTTGCTCTCTCTCCCTCGCACATATTAATCAAAATAAATCGACACGATGGTAAGGTCGGAAGATAAAGTTTCATGTGGAGCATTCTGACATTTTATTTTCATGAATTACCACTGGGTGTGAACTGTGCTAAAATACGTTAACTTATCTTCTCTGAAAAGCGTTCCGCACATTCAGCTGACATAAACCACACTTTAAACAAACGAAAAAAAAAACTATCCAGTGATGAAATGTTTTCTGTGATGACACAAATCTTGTGGGATGTCCCAACCGCCGGGATAATCACACAACGCGCACACGTACGATAATGACATGTCCAATTCGCGAACTAATGACTCATTTGAACCGATTCACTTTAATGAATAGTTAAAACAACTGATCTTTCCAACACTGAACTCACGAGATGTCTGATTCGGTGTATAATAAATCGGTAACACTTTACAATAAGGTTCCATTTATTACATAAATTACATAAAAAGTACTGTTTGCTTTCTCAAGTGTTAGCTATAAAACAAATAAAACCACTTGGTTTTTTTCCCCTAAAAAAAGCACATGACTACTTTTTCCCACACAGTCCTATCAGGAATCGATAAGAGAATCGTTAAAGAATCGGATCGATAAGCAGGATCGTCAGTGGCATTGATATTGATAAAATCTTATCAATTCCCATCCCTATTAAGCAGTCCCCTTCTCTACCCCAGCCAGCAAACTCAGAGCGCTAGAAGGAGTCAGTAGTTGTGGCGACTTCCATAGGGATCCCAATTCGTCAGTCACTGACGATTAACATCGAACGTGACTGACTGATAGGGAATGTCTAAGTTATTAATGACATTAATACCCGTCGCCACAACTCCTGTGCCTTCGCTGACAGCCAGGACACCGTCTCGGCTCCAAAGCAAAAGCTTGATATGAGTATTGCACGCAAGCCCTTATATACCCGGAAGCGGGGGTGCGGTTTGCGATGCAAATCTCACTAGCCAATGTGCATTGTAGGGATGCACCGAATCCAGATTTGTGGGGTTCGGCCGAATACGGAATCCACTGGTTAAGATTCTGCCGAATCCGAAACCGAATACCGAATCCTACTCTCATCCTCAGTCCATTAACACAGTAAACACATTAATGAAGTAAACAAAGTGGATTTTTCATTTAATTTTATTACTGTAAATAATAAACACTACTTTTACTTTTATATCTGTAAAAAAAAAAAAAAGAAAGAATAAGCACCATTATGCATTTTAACAGCGGCGATGTTGTGTAGCCTATTGTTTCCTTGCCACCATGAGACAAATCGGCATTGCAAATTGAACATGTAGCTCGACTTGAATTGCCTTCTTTTCACTAAAAGTACTGCCAAACAACACTTTTTCTGCTCACGAGTTCCATTTTCACTTTCTCACAGCCTACTGCATTCGAACGGTGCACCTACTGTAACGGGTGGAAATAAGGTGTGGCCCTTTTAAGAACTGCGCGCTCCCTCTTGAACTGTCTGCAGTCTGTATTGTATGTGCCGTGCGCCTCGAACACATGCCCATGTATGCGGGTTATTTCTGTTTGATGCTCATTTTTTACCTTATTTTGTTAAGTAACGCTGTGGATGGTACGTGTGACAGACAGTTACACAAGTTCGATTGCGGAATAAAGTGCGAGTTGTGAGATGCCAATCGCCTCCGTGAGTCTGTCTGTCCTCTGCAATAACTTTAGCTGTGAGCTATCCCAATTTTTCTTCCTGACACAACACGTTACACAACAGGCTTGTTCGACTTGAACCGGCGCTGCACAGACAGATCAGTTTATGACATCAAAGTATCGCGAGAGCAATTCAAAAGCATAAGGAGCCGTCTGCTCTCTATTCGTTCACGCGGTACTCTGATGTCATTCACTGATTGGTGACTTCGACGTAGCGCGCGTAGTGCAAGCCTAGGGTTCGGTTCGGTGGAAAAAAATTCTGAGGTTCGGCAGAAACCGAACCCCGTTAAAAAGCCTAATATTCGGCCGAATCCGAATCCGAATCCTGGATTCGGTGCATCCCTAGTGCATTGGCTCGTTCTGTTACCACTTCAAGGTGATTGGGCTCTCAGACGAGACCCCAATTTGTCAGTGTCATGAGTTTAGTCTATGTTTTTGTCTTGTTTCATGTGTTACAGCTATCTTTCATGTTGTTAGTGTTCCCAGGTGTTTCCCATTAGCCACACCCTCTTGTTATCTTGTTTAGCTTGTCTACCCTTGTATTTAAGTCGGTGTGTGTCGTGCAGTCTTTGTTGAGTTCTTAATGTTATGTGGCTGGTTGTTCAGTTCCTGAGTCCTGTTTCCTGTTCCTGAGTTTTCGTGTGTGTATCTGAGTTTGTGTATTAAACAATACTGCAAATGGATCCTACTGCCTTGTCTGCTTCACCCGGCAGTGACAGAAGAACTCAACCAAGAATGAATCAGGCAGATTGTCACATTTAGCAGAGGAGGCTGTCCCTGAGTCTGCTGCAGAGGAGGCTGTCCATGAGTCGGCTGCAGAGGAGGCTGTCCCTGAGTCTGCTGCGGAGGAGGCTGTCCCTGAGTCTGCTGCGGAGGAGGCTGTCCCTGAGTCTGCTGCAGAGGAGGCTGTCCCTGAGTCTGCTGCGGAGGAAGCTGTCCCTGAGTCAGCTGCGGAGGAGGCTGTCCCTGAGTCAGCTGCGGAGGAGGCTGTCCCTAAGTCTGCTGCAGAGGAGGCTGTCCCTGAGTCTGCTACGGAGGAGGCTGTCCCTGAGTCTGCTGCGGAGGAAGCTGTCCCTGAGTCAGCTGCGGAGGAGGCTGTCCCTGAGTCTGCTGCAGAGGAGGCTGTCCCTGAGTCTGCTGCGGAGGAAGCTGTCCCTGAGTCTGCTGGAGAGGAGGCTGTCCCTAAGTCTGCTGCAGAGGAGGCTGTCCCTGAGTCTGCTGCAGAGGAGGCTGTCCCTAAGTCTGCTGCGGAGGAGGCTGTCCCTGAGTCTGCTGCGGAGGAAGCTGTCCCTGAGTCTGCTGCGGAGGAAGCTGTCCCTGAGTCAGCTGCAGAGGAGGCTGTCCCTGAGTCTGCTGCAGAGGAGGCTGTCCCTGAGTCTGCTGCAGAGGAGGCTGTCCCTGGGTCTGCTGCGGAGGAGGCTGTTCCTGAGTCTGCTGCAGAGGAGGCTGTCCCTGAGTCTGCTGCTGAGGAGGCTGTCCCTGAGTCTGCTGCGGAGGAGGCTGTCCCTGAGTCTGCTGCATAGGAGGCTGTCCCTGAGTCTGCTGCAGAGGAGGCTGTCCCTGAGTCTGCTGCGGAGGAGGCTGTCCCTGAGTCTGCTGCGGAGAAGGCTGTCCCTGAGTCTGCTGCTGCGGAGGCTGTCCCTGAGTCTGCTGCGGAGGAGGCTGTCCCTGAGTCTGCTGCAGAGGAGGCTGTCCCTGAGTCTGCTGCGGAGGAAGCTGTCCCTGAGTCTGCTGCGGAGGAAGCTGTCCCTGAGTCTGCTGCAGAGGAGGCTGTCCCTGAGTCTGCTGCAGAGGAGGCTGTCCCTAAGTCTGCTGCAGAGGAGGCTGTCCCTGAGTCTGCTGCGGAGGAAGCTGTCCCTGAGTCAGCTGCAGAGGAGGCTGTCCCTAAGTCTGCGGAGGAGGAGGCTGTCCCTGAGTCTGCTGGAGAGGAAGCTGTCCCTGAGTCTGCTGGAGAGGAAGCTGTCCCTGAGTCCGTTGCCGAGGAGGCTGTCCCTGGGTCCGCTGCAGAGGAGGCTGTCCCTGAGTCTGCTGCAGAGGAGGCTGTCCCTGAGTCTGCTGCAGAGGAGGCTGTCCCTGGGTCCGCTGCAGAGGAGGCTGTCCCTGAGTCTGCTGCAGAGGAGGCTGTCCCTGAGTCTGCTGCAGAGGAGGCTGTCCCTGAGTCCGTTGCGGAGGAGGCTGTCCCTGGGTCCGCTGCGGAGGAGGCTGTCCCTGGGTCCGCTGCAGAGGAGGCTGTCCCTGAGTCAGCTGCAGAGGAGGCTGTCCCTGAGTCCGTTGCGGAGGAGGCTGTCCCTGGGTCCGCTGCGGAGGAGGCTGTCCCTGGGTCCGCTGCAGAGGAGGCTGTCCCTGGGTCCGCGGAGGAGGAGGCTGTCCCTGAGTCCGTTGCCGAGGAGGCTGTCCCTGAGTCCGTTCTATCGACCTGGCCCTCCCACCTTCCCCAAGATCACTTCCGGGTCACTACCACCCTGGACTCTGAGAAGCGTCTGGAATCCGCTTTTTAAGGGGGGAGTTCTTAATGTTATGTGGCTGGTTGTTCAGTTCCTGAGTCCTGTTTCCTGTTCCTGAGTTTTCATGTGTGTATCTGAGTTTGTGTATTAAACAATACTGCAAATGGATCCTACTGCCTTGTCTGCTTCACCCGGCCGTGACAGTCAGTCACTGTCGATTAACGTGGGAATGGGAGTTAAATTAGTGACCTAGACATTTCTGAATTCTACATATAGCACCTTTACTGTTTTTTTAAATTGCTTATACACAATTTCTTAAACTATGGCCCCATTTCTAGAAACTACACACAAAGCCACAAAACTTGAACACAACATGCAAAATGTCACACATCTCGTGCAAAAGCAAACACTTCATTCATAACTATTTTAACTCTTCTAAAAATTTTGTTTTTGCTTGTTCGTGTGCAGTGGAGTGTACAGGAGTTTGTCACACATACATGTACGAGAACAAATACACTGTATACAGTATGTATGCACAATTGATGAATTTTACACAGTAATGGAACTGAGCTGAATCAACACTGAACTGACTTGAGCTGTATAATGACACTATTGACTTGTTAGAGCTGGTTTTCAGCAGAATTTGAATTTGTTACTATTGTAAAGCTGCTTTGAATCTCAGCTAAACTTCACATCATTCACAGATAAACTCCATGCGCATGGGCGCCAGACGGACCGCAATAGAATAGGAGCGCAATAATTCGGACTAAAATATACATATTGCTAAAATATTTTTTGGTGGACAATAAATGTGCTATAAGTAGAATTTTAAACTTACAAACTTGTTTTCATTTTTAGTTTAGTGAATTTAAAAATAAAATCATTATTTTAGTTTTTTAGATTTTACTGTGTTCGAATATAATGCGATTGTAACCCTTTATTTGCACATAATGCATACCAGAACCTATATGGTTACATTCACTATGTTGGGTTTTTTCATAGCCTTCAATATGAACATTGTTTGTAGGACAACATTGGGCAGATTGTGAAATACAGTATATATTTTAAATAAATACAGATATTTTTTTATTCAAGTAAAAACCATAGAAAATACAGAGATATATTCATAGATTTCATGTGACGTCACACAGTGGAGCGGCCGCCATTTGTAGGACCGAATTCCAACATGCCGTCTATCTGCTGTGCTGTAAACTGTGATAACAGCAAATCACAAAGATATGTTGAGAAATTAACGTTGACCTGGAAATTTAAATAAAAGTAAAATTAGCAAATTACAGGTTAGCTAGCTAAATTAAAACATGTAGTTTACAATTGGAACACGTATTCTCTATATACAACCTTATTCTAGACCGCTATATTTACATTATAACCTTATACGTTTGGCTGAATTATGTTGTTGTTACCTGCTTCAGTATGCTAAACTACAGCTCACTGTTTCTGCCTTAATGCATTGTTTAAATTAATAGATTATTAGCTAACTGCATGATTTATATACATTGCTGAAATGCATAACTCGGACACTCTAAATTGTAATGTAGACACATGCATTTTCTAAAAAAGCTGCTTTGATTGTGAAAAGCGCTATACAAATAAATGAGAATTGAAAATAAAGGTGTCCAAACGTCACTGATAATACAAGAGATATGTGCTTTACCAACATTATTAGCAATTACTGGTGTAACGTTAATATTGCTTGATTAACAGAGTGCCACTTACCCTTCCTGTTATCAAGAAAATTTTCTTCATGGGGGCATTTAATACAACACTAAATCATAAATCAGATATACCTGTACAATAACATTACGATGTCAAGCAATCAATGTAAATAGTCCATTGAATTTAATTTGTTGTTTAATGACATTCAACATCAGACAATTTTACATATGTACTTTGATGGTCCAGTGGCGGAACTTTTGCCAAGCGTGTCAGAGGTTCTGGGTTCTAATCCGCCCTCGTACCCTTTTTTATTAAAAAACCCTTATTAAAATCGATTGTGTTTATCAGTGGTTGTATATCAGTCAGGAACACATTTTGTGTGCATTTTATTTTGTGATTTCATTAAAGCGCGCGTCCGTGTGAAGACTGTGCGGTGTGCGCGAGTCACGAGAGAACACTGTTTCTGCACCACTGATCCAGAGTCAACAAGCACTTTGATCACTTGATTTAAAAAACAACACATTTCAGCGTGCTAGATCACCTCTTATTTTACTTTTATTTATGTGTATTGGTACATCCGTGCCGCGAGATGTTTCAAAAGTGGTGGGGACATGGAGAGGGATTGTGGACGAGGTAACGTTAGATGTTATGTCAGCAAACGTAAAATTTGGCAAGTTTTTACTAGACTTTAGTGGAGTCAGCAGTTCGTTTAACAGTAAATACGGATCTATACCTAAAGTATCTATTTTATTTAAATACCGTTGCTTTTCATCTGTGCTATTTAAGTGTGCAACATCTTTCCGATCACCAGGGAGAGATTATGCGATTTAACGCAATGGTCCTAAAGATGGCGGCCACAACAAAAAAGTCACGTGACTGAAACCCATGAATACCGTATATCGGCATTCAACCAAAAGATACAGAGATTCGATTTTTTTGGCCATATCGCCCATCCAGTGAGTGTTATTTTATATGTGATTACTTTATTCAGTTTCTGTAGTATTTCTGTACCTGAAAAGACTTAGAACCCCCCCCCCCCACACACCCATAAAAAAAACTTTTCTCTTTTGTCTCTCTTTCTTTCATTTGTATCTTTATTCTACTCATTATTCTAACATCCTAAGTGATCAATTTATGTAAGCATTTTCACACAAGATCATTGGGTGTAGGCAATCGGGAAATGATTGTGGGATTTAATTGGCAGTGTTTTCTAAATGAAACACAAGAGCTGTTAGTTTTGAAGGATCTGTCTAATGTAGAGAACTGTGTTGAGCATTTAGCCAATTTGTGTAAAGGAGATAATGTGCTTGTAGTTTTGAAGACTTGATCTGAAGATTAGATACATTAGTGAATTTTTTCACTGAGTGAGCTTCAAGTACCACTTTTAGTGTGTAAGCAAAAAACAGTAATATGTAAGCTAAATGTATTCATACATGTATATGTGTAATGTATAATTATACTGTAAGTGTATATTTTTCTTTTAATATTTTGTTGTGAGTTAGAATCAAGAATATATTGAGAGATTGTCTTGATGGTGCCTAGATTTATGTATGAATATATGACTACCCACGATCATCTGTTGTTCATAAACAGATCAGTGGGTGTGTGTGTGTGTGTGTGAGAGAGAGAGAGAGAGAGAGAGAGAGAGAGAGAGAGAGAGAGAGAGAGAGAGAGAGAGAGATAGAGAGAGTTTGTGTGTGTGTGTGTGTGAGCGTGTGTGTGTCTGTGTGTGTGTGTGTGTGAGACAGAGAGAGAGAGAGTGTGTGTGAGAGTGTGTTTTGAGTGTGTATCTATGTGTGTTTGTGTGAGTGTGTGTGTGTGTGGGGTGGGGTGGGTGGCAGAAGTAATAAAGTACTCTCCAGCCCAATGATCATATCGATCATACATATGCTCTCCAATATTGGTCTTGTGTTCATCTGCTCATCTGTCTGATGGATAGATACCAACCTTTAACAAATGCTGAACATTTCCTTTATCGCATCATGCACATAAACAGAACCACTCAAATGTAAATACAGAAAAATACTTGTGAGACGTGAATAAATACATTTTAAGTCTAAGCGTAACGACGAACATTACATCCATAAAACATTCATAAAAAAACGACCACCAGATCCATATATTTGTACTGATTTACGATTCAGTGATAAACCCTGACACTGATTTTTACTGACCAATAATACACACCTGTATGCTGAGATCCTCCTCCTGATGTTATGTGTCCATTACGCAGATCTCACGATCATCATCATCATCATATTTCCACTCCACCGAAGAGGATAATTTAACTAATACTTTGCTTTAAAAGCTGTTTTTTTGTAGTTTCATTATTCAGTCCATCGGATTCTCTCTGTTTGGATGTTTGGAGAGAAAACTTCCATCTGAGCGCGCGCGTCCTCTCCATCTCAGCCCAGCTTGCGCCAGCTGCTGGATACGCGCTCGAGACAAACTTCACGATTCTTAAGCAAAAAACATGAGGTCTGAATGAGAATATCTCAAAACGAAATAAGTTCGTCTTTCTTTCTCTCCTTCCTTTTTTCTTTCAGCTCCCCAGTCGAACGTTTTTCCTCGTCTATAAATCCACAATAAACAATTCAAAGGCGAGCGTGATATCCGTGATTTCACTCAGATGTTTGAATAATCCCATCAAATAGACGAGTTCGTGTCGATAAAAGTCACTCATATTTGTTTGCATTATTTTAGTAAATAATAAACGCTAGTGTTCTTTGTGAAGTATCTCCTCAGAGGCGCGGTCTCGAGACCGAGGCGCGAATCGTTTGTAAGGGGCAGAGCGCGAGCGTTGGCTTTGTACTCCCACGTGACGCCTTTCCAGATGACGCACAATGACAGAGAGAGAGAGAGAGAGAGAGAGAGAGAGAGAGAGAGAGAGAGAGAGAGAGAGAGAGAGAGAGAGAGAGAGAGAGAGAGAGAGAATTTTAATCATTTGCGTGGGATTGAAAAAAACAACAACTAGAAAACACAGTATGTTACACCAAAACAACACCGACACGATCATTTCTTGGATGTAAATATTTCTGTAGGATACACGTGAAGGGTGTTTAAACAACCACAGCTGCTGTCATTACAATCTCTCAATGTGTGCATCTTTTATTAAAGAGGATGCACGTTGTGCATTTGAAATATAGACAGTATTCTCGCGCAGCCAGACTTTCAACACGTTCAGTGAGCGGAGTGTGGGCGTGACGTCTGCGGCTGAGAGACTGTGCAGACAGTGACAGGGTTTCTAACTTTAAGCTGGAGTGAGATTTTGATGAAATGGAATCAATTACACGCCACTATTTGGGTCCAACAACTCATTTGTAAAGCTACAATATGTAAGATTTTTGTAATAAAATATCCAAAGATATATTTCCTGCAGTTGTGTACTTACAATATCCCAAAAGTTCCCAAAGATTTTTAATTTCAGAGAAATTACAATTTTAAATTAAAGCTGCAAGCAGCATTTAGCGGTGTTCAAGCAGTTAAGGCCTTTAAGGCCGTTAAGCACAAAAGCATCAAAAGACATTAAGTTTTATGTAGCAAGCATTTAACCATTGACATCATAGATGGAATAGACCATGTTTTAGCATGATTTACCATGATATACCACATTTAGTGTGATTTTTCATGATCTACCATGTTCCAGTATGATTTACCATGAATCTAGCATGATTTAACATAGTTTACCATGATTTACCATGTTATAGGATGATTTACCATGATATACCACATTCTAGAATGATTTACCAGGATTTTAGCATGATTTACCATGATTCATCACATTGCTAGCATGATTTGCCATGATCCACCATGTAATAGTATTTTTTACTATGATTTACCATGTTTCTATCGTGATTTACCATGATTTACCACATTGCTGCATTGATGTGAAGTGCCAATAAAAATGAAGTGATAAACTGACAAAAAATGATTGTGTTATAATAGTTAACATGGAAAAACTGGTTTGCTTTAGTGCTTTGATTTACTGTTGAAAATCAAGTGTGTCAAAATGAGAGTGAGCCAATAAGTGGTCTTCTACTGCCCTCTGCTGGCCACTGTACTTATTAATAAAGTGTTTTCACAGGTGCTTTTGCACTCATATGTAGACATTTGCTCACACACACACACACACACACACACACACACACACACACACACACACACACACACACACACACACACACACACACACACACACAGTCATTATGAAAATATATTTTAATGGTCTATAAGCATTTAATGTCTTTGCAAGCTATTAATCAGATTATTCAGAATTTATTCAGAAACTTGGGACTACACACACACACACATTCTATTGTAGATTAAACTGTCTCATTCAGGGTTCACATTTGTCAATGTGACAATGAATTTTGACTAAATGTGATTGTAAATGTTAAAATAGTGATTATGTTAATTCTAAAAATGAATTATAGAACAATGATAGTCAGCATTATGACAAAATTACTATTTTAAACAGCAGGGGGCAGTAAAACACCACTTATTGGCTTAATATGCCACTATATTCATATCATTTTCACCTTTTTAACTGTTATAGAGGCAAATTTTGTCCGATCTGTCTAAAATTTGTCAAGCTTGTTTAGAGTGATAGAGTGATATGTCCTGACCTTTTTTTAAGAAGATCTGAGCATTCATTGAAGAGATATAGGTTTTTGGGGACATTTGGTCAAGGCTACATATTGAAGTGACCCTATTATAGCCATCCAAATTAAGAAGTTATACCTTTTCTGATCATTATTGATCTAGAGAGTCCAGAGAATTGTACTGCACTGGTTTTAAAAATTATGATATGAAAAGTATACGATCATAGATGGAAAAGACAATTTACAGCCAATACAGGCAATTTACCATAGGAAATGTATGGTTTTAAAGCTTTTTAACAGTTATAGCGCCACCTATGGTCCGATCTCCATGAAACTTTGCATGCTTCCTCACCATGGTATGACACATATGCTCATCAATTTTTGTCAAGTTCTGAGTTTTCATTTATGATTTATAGGCTTTTGAGTGTATTTTGACACGCCCCTTTTCTAAATGACCCTGTTACAGTGAACCAAAGGGCAAAGTTCAACTTTTTTTTGATAATTATTGATCTAGAGAGTCCATAGAATTGTCCTAGACTGGTCTTTTTCCGATCAGGCAAAAAACCAGGGACTAGTTCGCAAAAGTAGGTTTTGGACAAAATTGGCCAAAATTGCTCAAATCGAGGATCCGAGATATACATCTTGTCCGTCGTGAGCCAAGGAACGCAGTGGTGTAAGAATCTTGATTCTAGGTCAAACTGTCTAGGAGTTATGGGCAATTTAGTACTTTTGGTTGCTGTAGCGCCACCTATGGGCCAATCGGGGTCATACTCTGATAGGTTCTCCCCAAACTGAGGCCCTACCACCTGGCCAGGTTTCGAGTCTCTAGGCCTCATGGTTTGGGCTGCACGATGCGTTTTAGGTTTTTTTTTTTTTTCAAATAGCATTTACAATAGGTTTTCAGCACTTCGTGCTTGAACACCTAATAATAGGCGACCTTTTTGCCCGTTATAGCGCCACCTATGGTCCGATCTCCATGAAACTTTGCATGCTTCTTCACCATGTTATGACACATGTGCTCATCAATTTTTGTGAAGTTCTGAGTTTTTATTTATGATTTATAGGCTTTTGAGTGTATTTTGACACGCCCCCTTTTCCTAATGACCCTGTTACAGTGAACCAAAGGGCAAAGTTCAACTTTTTTTTGATAATTATTGATCTAGAGAGTCCAGAGAATTGTCCTAGACTGGTCTGGTTCCGATCAGGCAAAAAACCAGGGACTAGTTCGCAAAAGTAGGTTTTGGACAAAATTGGCCAAAATTGCTCAAATCGAGGATCCGAGATATACATCTTGTCCGTCGTGAGCCAAGGAACGCAGTGGTGTAAGAATCTTGATTCTAGGTCAAACTGTCTAGGAGTTATGGGCAATTTAGTACTTTTGGTTGCTGTAGCGCCACCTATGGGCCAATCGGGGTCATACTCTGATAGGTTCTCCCCAAACTGAGGCCCTACCACCTGGCCAGGTTTCGAGTCTCTAGGCCTCACGGTTTGGGCTGCACGATGCGTTTTAGGTTTTTTTTTTTTTTCAAATAGCAATTACAATAGGTTTTCAGCACTTTGTGCTTGAACACCTAATAATAGGCGACCTTTTTGCCCGTTATAGCGCCACCTATGGTCCGATCTCCATGAAACTTTGCATGCTTCTTCACCATGTTATGACACATGTGCTCATCAATTTTTGTGAAGTTCTGAGTTTTTATTTATGATTTATTTTATAGGCTTTTGAGTGTATTTTGACACGCCCCCTTTTCCTAATGACCCTGTTACAGTGAACCAAAGGGCAAAGTTCAACTTTTTTTTGATAATTATTGATCTAGAGAGTCCAGAGAATTGTCCTAGACTGGTCTGGTTCCGATCAGGCAAAAAACCAGGGACTAGTTCGCAAAAGTAGGTTTTGGACAAAATTGGCCAAAATTGCTCAAATCGAGGATCCGAGATATACATCTTGTCCGTCGTGAGCCAAGGAACGCAGTGGTGTAAGAATCTTGATTCTAGGTCAAACTGTCTAGTCTAGGAGTTATGGGCAATTTAGTACTTTTGGTTGCTGTAGCGCCACCTATGGGCCAATCGGGGTCATACTCTGATAGGTTCTCCCCAAACTGAGGCCCTACCACCTGGCCAGGTTTCGAGTCTCTAGGCCTCACGGTTTGGGCTGCACGATGCGTTTTAGGTTTTTTTTTTTTTTCAAATAGCATTTACAATAGGTTTTCAGCACTTCGTGCTTGAACACCTAATAATAGGCGACCTTTTTGCCCGTTATAGCGCCACCTATGGTCCGATCTCCATGAAACTTTGCATGCTTCTTCACCATGTTATGACACATGTGCTCATCAATTTTTGTGAAGTTCTGAGTTTTTATTTATGATTTATAGGCTTTTGAGTGTATTTTGACACGCCCCCTTTTCCTAATGACCCTGTTACAGTGAAGGGCAAAGTTCAACTTTTTTTTGATAATTATTGATCTAGAGAGTCCAGAGAATTGTCCTAGACTGGTCTGGTTCCGATCAGGCAAAAAACCAGGGACTAGTTCGCAAAAGTAGGTTTTGGACAAAATTGGCCATAACAAATCTGGTTTCCGCTAGTTCTGCCATAGTAACCATAGCGACAGACGTGGACAACTGCGTTACGTCTAGTGGCACGCTCACGCGGTTCTTGTTTCTTTCAAACATTATGGACCATGGCAAGCAGACTTTAGGACAAAATGAGAACTAAAACGAGGATCAATATTAGCGTGGCATTTTCGAGAAGCCGAGAGCTAGCGTCCGTGACTAACTTCGACTCGACAGAGACGCCACTCTTGCATGTGCTTTATTAGACAGGCGAGCTAATGTACATAAAACCAATCAATGTTATGTAGCTCAACATGATGAAATGTTATAATATGATCTGTATGTTATTCTAATTTGAACTAGCTTACTGCTAGTCTCATACAGCCAAACTAACACATAGAATAACATTACAACTTTCAGCACACTCAAATGCAGTTTAGTGTGATGGTGTAGAGCAAGTGAAGCAGCGCTGCGTTACCTTACACGCTTCATTCGTTGTATAAACTGACCTGTGTGAGTAATCCAGCACTCGCGGGTAACGTTAGTTCGGTAGAATGAAATGTTATTCCTTTATATCCGCAGGATTTGCGTATGGCGCTGATATCTGTCTCTCATTAGCAATCGCGACCTGCTTCACACCACAGTCATGTTAAAACATCAATGTATTTACTCATCCATAAAAGATCCATCAGCTTGACGACAAGATCCATAATTCCGCTTATTCACTGCGTCATCAACCTACGCCTTTGTTATTGTAAGAGGTTAGCGACCTCCTAGCGGTGAAATTTTTTTACATTTTGTAGCTTTAATTTACAGCAAATTACCCCATGCACAATGAAATAAAAATAGACAATGATTTTTTTTTTACGAAATATTGCAGTATTCTAAATGATTTACCTGACATCATTATTAAGTTGGCTTGTGAGAGCCAACTTACTGATGTTGTATTTAAACTTATTATTATTATTAGTGGTGCTTGCCAAAGGCAAAGCAACACTAGTGTTATTGTGCATACTTATTAGTGGTGCTTGCTGAAAGCAAGGCAACACTATTGTTATTGTCCATACTTATTAGTGGTGCTTGCCTATGGCGAAGCAACACTATTGTTATCTCACATACTTATTATTCTTCTTCTTCTTCTTCTTCTTATTATTATTCTTCTGGCCACTTTTTGACGCGCTACTCCTCCCGCAGTTTTTGTCACAGACCCATGAATGAGGTGTCAAAACGTGCGGCCTGTTCGGGAATGGTGTGCTATGACTTTTCTAAGAGATCGGGGGTACGATGGTCGCCCCAGGGGCGAAAAACGGCCCAAAAAAATCCCATAGACTTAACATTGCGAAAAACTTTGACGAGCCGTAGCTCGGAACGAGGATGTCGCAGAAACGTGAAATTTGCCACATTTGAAGAGGCTGACAGGCTCTGTAAGAACATACCACACAATGGGGTAAAAGTTGCACCCCTGAGGGGCAGGAGGGGCCCAAAGTTGCCCCATTGACTTACTATGGTGTAGGACGGCCCATGAAATGGGCCGTCCTACACCATAGAAACCGCTTTTGTATTGAACATAACTCTGGATCACAGTGTCATAGAGACAAGAGGGCGGGCTCATTTTACTCAGACAACCAATCAGTCTCTCAGGATCATTGTGAAGCTATTAAGCCACGCCCTAGCAACCATTTAGAGCACCTTAGCAACAACTCCCATAGACTTCCATTGAAAGAGATCGAACGGATATCTCTGGACTCAATTGTCATAGAAACATGAGGGTGGTCTCGTTTGACTCGGGGCAGCAAACAGCCAATCATGAGTCACCTCAACACTTCCTAGCCACGCCCTAGCAACCATTGTCGAGCACCTTAGCAACCAAAATCCAAAGAGGAATATCGTCCATTCTGAATGTCACAGAGGCATGGGAGTTGGTTTATATCATTCATACTGACAAGCAGCCTTTGGAGTTTCATGATTGGCAGCTGCCAAGCCACTCCCTAGCAACCAAACAGAGTACCCTAGCAACCATTTTGCAAGACCTACATCTCTGCATCAGAACATCGTATAGAGATGGGGGTTGGTTTATACATTCACATTGACTTTGGAGCTTCATGATTGGCAGCTGCCAAGCCACTCCCTAGCAACCAAACAGTGTACCCTAGCAACCGTTTTGCAAGACCGATATCTCTGCATCAGAACATCGTATAGAGATGGGGGTTGGGTCTTTTGACTCATGCTAGCAAACAGGACTTGCTACATGCTACACATGCTAGCAGTGAATAGCTACATGCTAATATTGATTAGCTAAGTGCTAAATCATGCCAATAAAATGCTACAAACTCAACAGTAACCATCTTTGACAACTACCAACCACCTAGTAACACCATAGCAACCACACAGATTACCCTAGCAACCACCCAGAACACCCTAGCAACTGCCTAGCAACGCCCTAGCAACCACCCAGAACACCCTAGCAACCGCCTAGCAACCACCCAGGATACCCTAGCAACTGCCTAGCAACACCCTAGCAACCACCCAGAACACCCTAGCAACTGCCTAGCAACGCCCTAGCAACCACCCAAATTACCCTAGCAACCGCCTAGCAACCACCCAGGATACCCTAGCAACTGCCTAGCAACCACCCAGAACACCCTAGCAACCGCCTAGCAACCACCCAGAACACCCTAGCAACCATCCAGAATACCTTAGCAACAACCTAGCAACACCCTAGCAACCACCCTGAACACCCTAGGAATGCCCTAGCAACCACACAAATTACCCTAGCAACCGCTTAGCAACCACCCAGGATACCCTAGCAACTGCCTAGCAACGCCCTAGCAACCACCCAGAACACCCTAGCAACCGCCTAGCAACACCCTAGCAACCACCTAGTAATACCTTAGCAACCATGCTAGCAACATGCTAAACATGCTAGCATCATGCTAGCAACATGCTAATCATGCTAGCATAATGCTAGCAACATGCTATTCATGCTAGCATGATGCTAGAAACATGCTAATCATGCTAGCAACTAGCTACAAACATGCTAGCAACAGGCTAATCATGCTAGCATCATGCTAGCAACATGCTAATCATGCTAGTAACATGGTAGCAACATACTAATCATGCTACAAATATGCTAGAAACATGCTAATCATGCTAGCATCATGCTAGCATCATGCTAGCAACATGCTAATCATGCTAGCAACATGCTAGCAATATGCTAGCAACATGCTAATCATGCTAGCATCATGCTAGCAACATGCTAATCATGCTAGCATCATGCTAGCAACATGCTAGCAACATGCTAAACATGCTAGCATCATGCTAGCAACATGCTAATCATGCTAGCATCATGCTAGCAACATGCTAGCAACATGCTAAACATGCTAGCATCATGCTAGCAAGATGCTAGCAACATGCTAACAACATGCTAAACATGCTAGCATCATGCTAGCAACATGCTAAACATGCTAGCATGATGCTAGCAATATGCTAATCATGCTAGCATGATGCTAGCAATATGCTAATCATGCTAGCATGATGCTAGCAATATGCTAATCATGCTAGCATGATGCAAATAATGCTAGCATCTAACTAAAACATGTTTGCAACATTCTTATTTTTGCTAGCATCATGCTAGCAACATGCTAGCATAATGGGAGAATCTAACTAAAACATGCTAGTAACATGCTTATAATGCTAGCATGATGCTAGCAACATGCTAATCATGCTAGCATGATGCTAGCAACATGCTAATCATGCTAATCATGCTAGCATCTTGGTAAAAACTAGCTAACCGCACGCTAGCAACCGAGCGGCGAGTTTTGCCACTGCAAGCACCACTTCACATTTTCTTCTGGAAATGTACATTCTAGTATTGTGATTACTATTCACCTAGACAAAACTTCGGCACGCTACTCCTCCCGCACCTTTTGTCGTAGACCCAAGAATGAGGTGTCAAATCGACCGGTTTATTGAGGAGAGGTGTGCTATGTCTTTTCTAAGCGATCAGTTGTACGATGTTCGTCTGGCGGGCGAAACATTTGCCAAAAAAAGTCCCATAGACTTAACATTGGCACAACATTTGTGAGATCATATCTTTTCACCAGAAGGTCATAGAGACTTGAGGTTGGGCTCTTTTGACTCGGCCTATCAAGAAGCCAATAAGTAGTGATATAATAACTTCATAGCCGTGCCCTAGCAACCACTTAGGGCACCCTAGCAACCATAAAACTACATTTCCAAGCCATATTTCAGCTCCTGAAAATAGTAGAAACATGGAGTTTGGCTTTTTTGACTTAGACTGTCAACTAGTCTTTCAATATCATCTCATAAACTGTATAAGCACACCATAGCAACCATATAGAGTACCCTAGTAACCACCTGAACACATGAATAAGCCATATATCAGCACCAGAACATCGTAAATACGTATTTTTTGTCTCGTATGCAATCATGTACCACACCCTAGCAACCGAGCGGCGAGTTTTGCCACTGCAAGCACCACTTCACATTTTCTTCTGGAAATGTACATTCTAGTTATTCTTATTTTTCTTCCGGACAAAATTTCGGCGCGCTACTCCTCCCGCAGCTTTTGTCACAGACCCATGAAAGTGGTGTCAAAACGTGCGGCTTGTTCGGGAATGGTGTGCTATGACTTTTCTAAGAAATCGGGTGTACGATGTTCGCACAGCGGACGAAAAAGCGGCCAAAAAAGTCCCATTGACTTAACATTGCGGAATTTTCAGAAATTTAAATCTCAACTGCCACTTTCACACACACCCACAGAAAAGGGCCTGACAGCCCTGCTGTCAGGCCCTCTCTTTCTCCCTCAGAGGATTTATTTTATCAAGCAGCCAATAAGTAATGGCCTAAAATCTTCATAGCCACACCATAGCAACCAGTTACAGCACCCTAGCAACCGTAGGCCATAGGCACGAGGCCGCAGGCCGAGTGCCATACTAAATAACTCTATAAAAACTCTATAAAACTCTATAAAAACTCCAAATAAAAACTCCACAGTAATTATCTGTTAAAAAATACACGCCGACATCACACACCCCTGATTGAGGCGTCAAATTGTGCGGATTATTGAGGAGAGGTGTGCTGTGACTTTTCTTACCGATCGGGGGTACGGTGTTCGCCCCAGGGGCAAATAATTGGGTAAAAAAATCCCATAGACTTAACATTGGCACAAAATTTGTGACATCATATCTTTTCACCAGAAGGTCATAGAGACTTGGGGTTGGGCTCTTTTGACTCGACCTATCAAGCAGCCAATAAGTAGTGACATAATAAATTCATATTCCCGCCCTAGCAACCACTTAGGGCACCCTAGCAACCATAAAACTACATTTCCAAGCCATATTTCAGCCCCAGAAAATAGTAGAAACATGGAGTTTGGCTTTTTTGACTTAGACTGTCAACTAGTCTTTAAATATCATCTCATAAACTGTATAAGCACACCATAGCAACCATATAGAGTACCCTAGTAACCACCTGAACACATAAATAAGCCATATCTCAGCACCAGAACATCGTACAGACGTATTTGTTGTCTCGTATGCAATAATGTACCACACTCTAGCGACCGAGCGGCGAGTTTTGCCACTGCAAGCACCACTTCACATTTTCTTCTGGAAATGTACATTCTAGTATTGTGATTACTATTCACCAAGACAAAACTTCGGCGCGCTACTCCTCCCGCACGTTTTGTCGTAGACACATGAATGAGGTGTTAAATCGACCGGTTCATTGAGGAGAGGTGTGCTATGACTTTTCTAAGCGATCGGTTTTACGATGTTCGTCCGGCGGGCGATAAATTAGCCGAAAAAAGTCCCATAGACTTAACATTGGCACAACATTTGTTATATCATATCTTTTGACCAGAAGGTCATAGAGACTTGGGGTTGGGCTCTTTTGACTCGGCCTATCAAGCAGCCAATAAGTAGTGACGTAATAACTTCATATTCGCGCCCTAGCAACCACTTAGGGCAGCCTAGCAACCATAAAACAACATATTCAAGCCATATCTCAGCTCCTGAAAATAGAAGAAACATGGAGTTTGCCTTTTTTTGACTCAGACTGTCAACTAGTCTTTAAATATCATCTCATAAACTCTATAAGCACACCATAGCAACCATATAGGGAACCCTAGTAACCATACAAACACATGAATAAGCTATATCTCAGCACCAGAACATCGTACAGACATGGTTGTTGGCTCGTATGCAATAATGTACCACACTCTAGCAACCGAGCGGCGAGTTTTGCCACTGCAAGCACCACTTCACATTTTCTTCTGGAAATGTACATTCTAGTTATTATTCTTATTATTCTGGACACTTTTTGACGCGCTACTCCTCCCGCAGTTTTTGTCACAGACCCATGAGTGAGGTGTCAAAACGTGCGGCCTGTTCGGGAATGGTGTGCTATGACTTTTCTAAGAGATCGGGTGTACGATGTTCGCACAGTGGACGAAAAAGCGGCCAAAAAAGTCCCATTGACTTAACATTGCGGAATTTTCAGAAATTTAAATCTCAACTGTCATTTTCACACAGACACAAAAGGGCCTGACAGCCCTGCTGTCAGGCAGACCTCTCTCTCTCACTAGGAGGATTTATTTTATCAAGCAGCCAATAAGTAATGGCCCTAAATCTTCAAAGCCACACCATAGCAACCAGTTACAGCACCCTAGCAACCGTGGGTGATAGGCACGAGGCCGCAGGCCTCGTGCCATACTAAATAACTCTATAAAACTCTATAAAAACTCCAAATAAAAACTCCACAGTAATTATCTGTTAAAAAATACACGCCGACATCACACACCCCTGATTGAGGCGTCAAATTGTGCGGATTATTGAGGAGAGGTGTGGTATGATTTTTCTTAGCGATCAGGGGTACGGTGTTCGCCCCAGGGGCAAATCATTGGGTAAAAAAGTCCCATAGACTTAACATTGGCACAAAATTTGTGAGATCATATCTTTTGACTAGAAGGTCACAGAGACTTGGGGTTGGGCTCTTTTGACTCGGCTTATGAAGCAGCCAATAAGTAGGGACATAACAACTTCATGGCCACGCCCTAGCAACCACTTATGCCACCCTAGCAACCATAAAACTACATTTCTAAGTCATTTTTCAGCTCCAGAAAATGGTAGAAACATGGAGTTTGGCTTTTTTGACTCAGACTGTCAACTAGTCTTTAAATATCATCTCATAAACTGTATAAGCACACCATAGCAACCATTTAGAGTACCCTAGTAACCACCTGAACACACGAATAAGCCATATCTCAGCACCAGAACATCGTACAGACATGGTTGTTGGCTCGTTTGCAATAATGTACCACACTCTAGCAACCGAGCGGCGAGTTTTGCCACTGCAAGCACCACTTCACATTTTCTTCTGGAAATGTACATTCTAGTATTGTGATTACTATTCACCTAGACAAAACTTCGGCACGCTACTCCTCCCGCATTTTTTGTCGTAGACCCATGAATGAGGTGTCAAATCGACCGGCTCATTGAGGAGAGGTGTGCTATGACTTTTCTAAGTGATCGGTTGTACGATGTTCGTTCAGCGGGCGATAAATCGGACGAAAAAATTCCCATAGACTTAACATTGGCACAACATTTGTGAGATCATATCTTTTGACTAGATGGTCATAGAGACTTGGGGTTGGGCTCTTTTGACTCGGCCAATCGAGCAGCCAATAAGTAGGGGCATAACAACTTCATGGCCACGCCCTAGCAACCACTTATGCCACCATAGCAACCATAAAACAACATTTACAAGCTATATTTCAGCTCCAGAAAATCGTAGAGACGTGGAGTTCGGCTTTTTTGACTCAGACTGTCAACTAGTCTTCTAATATCATCCAATAAACTGTATAAGCACACCATAGCAACCATATAGGGTACCCTAGTAACCATACAAAAACATGAATAAGCCATATCTCAGCACCAGAACATCGTACAGACGTGTTTGTGGTCTCGTATGCAATCATGTGCCACACTCTAGCAACCGAGCGGCGAGTTTTGCCACTGCAAGCACCACTTCACATTTTCTTCTGGAAATGTACATTCTAGTATTGTGATTACTATTCACCTAGACAAAACTTCGGCACGCTACTCCTCCCGCACGTTTTCTCGTAGACCCATGAATGAGGTATCAAATCGACCGGTTCATTGAGGAGAGGTGTGCTATGTCTTTTCTAAGCGATCGGTTATACGATGATCGTCCGGCGGGCGATAAATTAGACGAAAAAAGTCCCATAGACTTAACATTGGCACAAAATTGTGAGATCTTATCTTTTGACCAGAAGGTCATAGAGACTTGGGGTTGGGCTCTTTTGACTCGGCCTATCAAGCAGCCAATAAGTAGTGACATATTACCTTCATATTCGCACCCTAGCAACCACTTAGGGCAGCCTAGCAACCATAAAACAACATTTACAAGCCATATCTCAGCTCCAGAAAATAATAGAAACATGGAGTTTGCCTTTTTTGACTCAGACTGTCAACTAGTCTTTAAATATCATCTCATAAACTGTATAAGCACACCATAGCAACCATATAGGGTACCGTAGTAACCACCCAGAACACCCTAGCAACTGCCTAGCAACACCCTAGCAACCACCCAGAACACCCTAGCAACTGCCTAGCAACACCCTAGCAACCACCCATAATACCCTAGCAACCGCCTAGCAACACCCTAGCAACCACTCAGAACACCCTAGCAACCGCCTAGCAACACCCTAACAACCACCCAGAACACCCTAGCAACCGCCTAGCAACACCATAGCAACCAGCCAAAAACCCTAGCAACCGCCTAGCAACGCCCTAGCAACCACCCATAATACCCTAGCAACCACCTAGTAACACCTTAGCAACCATGTTAGCATCATGCTAGCAACATGCTAGCATCATGCTAGCAATATGCTAATCATGCTAGCATCTACCTAAAACATGTTTGCAACATGCTTATTTTTGCTAGCATCATGCTAGCAACATGCTAATCATGCTAGCATGTTGGTAGCATGATGCTAACAACATGCTAATCATGCTAGCATGATGCTAACAACATGCTAATCATGCTAGCATCATGCTAGCAACATGCTAATCATGCTAGCATCATGCTAGCAACATGCTAATCATGCTAGCAACATGCTAGCAAAATGCTAATCATGCTAGCATCATATTAGCAACATGCTAATCATCATGCTAGCAACATGCTAATCATCATGCTAGCAACATGCTAATCATGCTAGCAACATGCTAATCATGCTAGCATCATGCTAGCAACATGCTAGAAACATGCTAATCATGCTAGCATCATGCTAGCAACATGCTAGCAAAATGCTAATCATGCTAACATCATGCTAGCAACATGCTAATCATGCTAGCAACATGCTAATAATGCTAGCATAATGCTAACAACATGCTAATCATGCTAGCATGATAATAGCAACATGCTAATCATGCTAGCATCTTGGTAAAAACTAGCTAACCGCACGCTAGCAACCGAGCGGCGAGTTTTGCCACTGCAAGCACCACTTCACATTTTCTTCTGGAAATGTACATTCTAGTTAGTGGTGCTTGCTGAAAGCAAGGCAACACTATTACTATTGCTTTTTCAAAAAGTTTGACGCGCTACTCCTCCCGCAGCTTTTGTCACAGACCCACGAATGAGGCATGAAAACGTGCGGCCTATTGAGGAGAGGTGTGCTATGACTTTTAAAAGCGATCGGGGGTACGGTGTTCGCCCCAGGGGCGAACAAACTTCCAAAAAATCCCATAGACTTAACATTGCGACAAACTTTGACGACTCATAGCTCCGAACGAGGATTTCACAGAAACGTGTGATTTGCCATATTTGAAGAGGCTGACAAGCTCTGTAAGAAAATACCTCACAATGGGGTAAAAGTTGCACCCCTGGGGGGCAGGAGGGGCCCAAATTTTCCCCATTGACCCCCATTGGTGGTTTATTATTATTCTTCTTATTATTATTCTTCCGCCCACTTTTTGACGCGCTACTCCTCCCGCAGTTTTTGTCACAGACCCATGAATGAGGTGTCAAAACGTGCGGCCTGTTCGGGAATGGTGTGCTATGACTTTTATAAGCGATCGGGGGTACGATGTTCGCCCCAGGGGCGAAAAACCGGCCGAAAAATCCCATAGACTTAACATTGCGTCAAACTTTGACGAGTCGTAGCTCGAAACGAGGATTTCGCAGAAACCTGTGATTTACCACATTTGAAGAGGCTGACAGGCTCTGTAAGAAAATACCACAAAATGGGGTAAAAGTTGCACCCCTGGCGGGCAGGAGCTGCCCAAATTTTTCCCATTGAAAATTTTCTAGTAGAGCATTTACTATTTCGGGAAAAAATTTTGGCGCACTCCTCCGCCTGCAGCTTTTGTCACAGACCCATGAATGAGGCATCAAATCGTGCAGCCTATTGAGGAGAAGTGTCCTATATGTTTTCTAAGAGATCGGGGGTACGGTGTTCGCCCCAGGGGCGAACAAACTTCCAAAAAATCCCATAGACTTAACATTGCGACAAACTTTGACGACTCATAGCTCCGAACGAGGATTTCACAGAAACATGTGATTTGCCACATTTGAAGAGGCTGACAGGCTCTGTAAGAGCATACCTCACAATGGGGTAAAAGTTGCACCCCTGGGGTGCAGGAGCTGCCCAAAGTTTCCCCATTGACTTACAATGGTGTGGGACGGCCCATGAAATGCATGCGTTTTTCCTACTATGGTAAATTGCATAGGGATTTTGTATTGAACATAGCTCTGGATCACTGTGTGATAGAGACAAGGGGGCGGGCTCATTTTACTCAGACGACCAATCAGTCTCTCAGGGCAATTGTAAATCTATTAAGCCACGCCCTAGCAACCATTTAGACCACCTTAGCAACAACTCCCATAGACTTCCATTGAAAGAGATTGAAGGGATATCTCTGGACTGAATTGTCATAGAAACACAAGGGTGGTCTCGTTTGACTTGGGGCAGCAAACAGCCAATCATGAATCACCTCAACACTTCCTAGCCACGCCCTACCAACCATTGTCGAGCACCTTAGCAACCAAAATCCAAAGAGGAATGTCGTCTATTCTGAATGTCACAGAGGCATGGGAGTTGGTTTATATCTTTCATAGTGACAAGAAGCCTTTGGAGTTTCATGATTGGCAGCTGCCAAGCCACTCCCTAGCAACCAAACAGAGTACCCTAGCAACCGTTTTGCAAAACCAATATCTCTGCATCAGAACATCGTATTGAGATGGGGGTTGGCTCTTTTGACTTATGCTAGCAAACAGGACTTGCTACATGCTACACATTCTAGCAGTGAATAGCTACATGCTAATATTGATTAGCTAAGTGCTAAATCATGCCAATAAAATGCTACAAACTCAATAGTAACCATCTTTGACAACAACCAACCACCTAGTAACACCATAGCAACCACCCAGATTACCCTAGCAACACCCTAGCAACCGCCTAGCAACGCCCTAGCAACCACCCAGAACACCCTAGCAACCACCCAGAATACCCTAGCAACGACCTAGAAAAACCCTAGCAACCACCCATAACACCCTAGCAACCACCCAGAATACCCTAGCAACCGCCTAGCAACCACCCAGAACACCCTAGCAACTGCCTTGCATCATCATAGCAAACTCCAAGAACACCCTAGCAACCGAGCGGCGAGTTTTGCCACTGCAAGCACCACTTCACATTTTCTTCTGGAAATGTACATTCTAGTTCTTATTATTCTTATTCTTCCGGCCACATTTTGACGCGCTACTCCTCCCGCAGTTTTTGTCACAGACCCATGAATGAGGTGTCAAAACGTGCGGCCTGTTCGGGAATGGTGTGCTATGACTTTTCTAAGCGATCGGGTGTACGATGTTCGCACAGCGGACGAAAAAGCGGCCAAAAAAATCCCATTGACTTAACATTGCGGAACTTTCAAAAATTCAAATCTCAACTGCCACTTTCACACACACAGACACAAAAGGGCCTGACAGCCCTGCTGTCAGGCCCTCTCTCTCTCCCTCAGAGGATTTATTTTATCAAGCAGCCAATAAGTAATGGCCTAAAATCTTCATAGCCACACCATAGCAACCAGTTACAGCACCCTAGCAACCGTAGGCCATAGGCACGAGGCCGCAGGCCGAGTGCCATACTAAATAACTCTATAAAAACTCTATAAAAACTCCATATAAAACTCCATAGTAATTATCTGTAAATAAATACATGCCGACATCACAGACCCCTGAGTGAGGCGTTAAATTGTGCGGATTATTGAGGAGAGGTGTGCTGTGACTTTTCTTACCGATCGGGGGTACGGTGTTTGCCCCAGGGGCAAATAATTGGCCGAAAAAAGTCCCATAGACTTAACATTGGCACAAAATTTGTGAGATCATATCTTTTGACCAGAAGGTCATGGAGACTTGGGGTTGGGCTCTTTTGACTCGGCCTATCAAGAAGCCAATAAGTAGTGACATAATAACTTCATGGCTACGCCCTAGCAACCACTTATGCCACCCTAGCAACCATAAAACTTTATTTCCAAGCCATATTTCAGCTCCAGAAAATAGAAGAAACATGGAGTTTGCTTTTTTTGACTTAGACTGTCAACTAGTCTTTAAATATCATCTCATAAACTGTATAAGCACACCATAGCAACCATATAGAGTACCCTAGTAACCACCTGAACGCATGAATAAGCCCTATCTCAGCACCAGAACATCGTACAGACATGGTTGTTGGCTCGTATGCAATCATGTACCACACCCTAGCAACCGAGCGGCGAGTTTTGCCACTGCAAGCACCACTTCACATTTTCTTCTGGAAATGTACATTCTAGTTATTATTATTATTCTTCTTACTCAAAATTTACAACTGCTACTCCTCCTAGAGCTTTAACTCCACATACTCCAAACTCGGCACGGACACTCAAACTGTTCTGACTCGGTATGCTATATCTTTTCTAACTGATCGGACTTACGGTTTTCCTAAAAATGACGATCAAAGTCGGAAAAAACTCCCATTGACTTTACATTGCGGAATCTTCAGATTTTCAAACTCCCCAACTGTCAAAAATTCAAATGTAAATCCCTTGAAACCCTAGACTGAATCAAACTGCCATTCTATACACTATATGAGCCAATGAGACTCATTCAAACTCATAAACTCATCTATCTATGACACTTATCCATCTATCTATCTACTTTAAACTAAATTAAACTTCAAACTAAATTAAACTTTAAACTTCAAACTAATTTAAACTTCAAACTTATTTAAACTTTAAACTTCAAACTTATTTAAACTTTAAACTTCAAACTAATTTAAACTTTAAACTCATAAACTCGTACACTTATAAACTCATACACTTATAAACTCATGAATTCATACACTTATGAACTCAAACTCATAAATTAATAAACTCTGAACTCTTACTCATTTAAACTTATAAACTCTAAACTCATAAATTCATACACTTATAAACTCATGAACTTATAAATGCATTAATTCATACACGTATGAACTCTCATGAATTCATACACTTATGAACTTTTAAACTCATAAATAGTTCACCATAGCAAACACCCAGAACACTCTAGCAACTGCATAGCAACCACCCAGAACACCCTAGAAACCAACTGAAATACCTTAGAACACCCTAGCAACACCATAGCAACCACCCACAATACCTTAGAACACCCTAGCAACCACATAATATACCTTAGAACACCCTAGCAACCATACAGAACACCCTAGCAACCACCCAAAATACCTTAGAACACCCTAGCAACCACCCAAAATGCCTTATAACACCCTAGCAACACCCTAGCAACCACCCAAAATAACTTAGAACACCCTAGCAACCACCCAAAATACCTTAAAACACCCTAGCAACACCATAGCAACCACCCAAAATACCTTAGAACACCCTAGGAACACCCTAGCAACCACCAAAAATACCTTAGAACACCCTAGCAACACCCTAGCAACCACCCAAAATAACTTAGAACACCCTAGCAACCACCCAAAATGCCTTATAACACCCTAGCAACACCCTAGCAACCACCCAAAATACCTTAGAACACCCTAGCAACCACCCAAAATAACTTAGAACACCCTAGCAACACCATAGCAACCACCCAAAATACCTTAGAACACCCTAGCAACACCCTAGCAACCACCAAAAATACCTTAGAACACCCTAGAAACACCCTAGCAACCACCCAAAATACCTCAGAACATCCTAGCAACACCCTAGCAACCACCAAAAATACCTTAGAACACCATAGCAACACCATAGCAACCACCCAGAACACCCTAGCAACCACCCAAAATACCTTAGAACACCCTAGCAACCACCCAGAACACCCAAGCAACCACCAAAAATACCTTAGAACACCCTAGCAACCACCCAAAATACCTTAGAACACCCTAGCAACACCATAGCAACCACCCAAAATACCTTAGAACACCCTAAGAACACCCTAGCAACCACCCAAAATGCCTTAAAACACCCTAGCAACACCATAGCAACCACCTAAAATACCCTAGAACACCCTAGCAACCACCCATAACACCCTAGCAACCACTCAAAATACCTTAGAAACCACCTAGCAACCACCCACAACACCTTAGCAACCCACTAGAAACACCCTAGCAACATTTAATTACTTGAAACTATACTTTGAACTTTAAACTATTTAAAACTTTAAACTACTTTAAACTACTTTAAACTAATTTAAACTTCAAACTACTTTAAAATTCAAACTTGTTTAAACTTTAAAATGCTTTAACTTTCAAACTAATTTAAACTTCAAACTACTTTAAAATTCAAACTAATTTAAACTTTAAATTAATTTAAACTACTTTAAACTTTAAACTAAGTTAAACTATAAACTACTTTAAACTAATTTAAACTTTAAACTAATGTAAACTTCAAACTACTTTATACTTCTTCAAACTTTGCGGTCCAAACTTTCACAAGCCAACTTAAAGTTTGTCTCGACGAACTTTTTCTAGTTGTTTTTAAAGTCATGCGTCTCATAATAATCTTGAATCAGAATAGGTTCCTCTTGCAGCATCTCTTCTCTTCTCTGATGACGAGGGCGGGGCTATAACCCGTCAATCACACCAGATCCACCAATAGCAAACCACAACCATTTAACAATCCAATCACTTTCTCACGGATGAAATCAAGCCCTGCCCACATGAGTTCTTGTTCCAGAAGCGTTTCACTCGAATATACGGCACAATAGGAGACCAGCGCAACTTTTCTTGATGACTATATTGCTGTACTAATGTTGCACATGCACTTTTTAGAACACTTTCCTATTAGCCTAAGGCTATGTCTACATTAAACCGGATACATTTGAAAACGCACTCAGTCACCATTATACGTCTATATAAAGTAACATATCATTAGCAACAGTGTGAAAGTGAATAGCACATACCAACAGGCACAATACTGGGTATAAACATAGATATTATGGGTTCAAAATGCGTCACATGACTAAACAATGTCTAATCGTTTTCAACGCGAAAACTGCATTTAAATTTTATCCATTTGGGAGAATGTTTTCAAAAAGCTCATTTTTTGCAGGACAATAAAGGCATCTCAGTGTACACAGAAGGCCAAAACAGAGAGAAAGAAGAAATATAAACTAAAATATATTACTTGTATTTTTGTATTTTCTACTATGTGAGACAAAAAGGCATAGTTCAAATTAAATGTCAAAGGGTTAGTTCACCCAAAAAATAAAATGATCCCATGATTTACTCACCCTCAAGCCATCCTAAACTGTAGGTGTATGACTTTCTTCTTTCAGACGAACACAAAGCTAGTTATTATAGTTTATAAAGTTATAAATAGGGATATTTTTCTTAAACAAACGCATTGCTTGGCTTCAGAAGGCCTTCATTAACCCCCTGGAGTCGTATGGATTACTTTTATGATGGATGGATGCGCTTTTTGGGGCTTCTTTCTTTTAATCTTTGAGAAATTCAATTACTGACTTATATTTTCATTATTATTTCTTTATTTTCAGTAAAATTTACACAATCTGTTGAAAGGGTTTCCTTGGGAAGTGTTTTCTCCTGCACATGGCGGTTAAAGAGTTAACATACCAAAATCCTTTATCTAAAAGCCTACAGATGTCGGCATCTGTGTGGTTTCCTGTGTTTATGCTGTGCATAGCTGAGTTCACAAGGCTTTTTCTCACACACACACACACACACACACACACACGAAACATACAATCTCACTCCTCGCTCTTTCTGTCTCTCACTCTTTAATGATGACATGTGCTATTTTCTCTTAAAATGTCTTTATTTTACATCCTTTTATGGTGATCAAATATGTCTCTACTTCATTAACAGCTTTTAAGGATTTATGTTTTGATGTTTGTTATCTGCTTGTTAAATTGTGGCGTATCTCAACAGCCGTTTATGAGGATGAATCCATGTCTGGCTGTATGAGATTTCACTGTGGAGATAAAGGTTAGGATCACACCGCACTCAGTGCCTATAGAAAGTCATCATATCTTATGAAAATCTTTACCTTTTGTCACATTACACCCTGGAAAATAAAATAAATTATGTCCAACTTTTTTGAGTTGTTTGTACACATTATAACCCTCATAATGAAAGTAAAAATAGCATTTTAAAATATTCTGTAGGATTATTACAAATTAATAAGTGAAATACCTAGTTTGGTAAAGTACGTTATAGTCTAAGTAAGCCCTTTTTCAACGGTAAAAACGTAAAACTTTTTATGCGTTTTGGCCGTTCGTTTACACAACAACGGCGTTTTGGGCTCCTGAAAACGCAATCTTTTGGAAACGGGTTTCAAAGTGTACGTTTTAAAAAAAAAGCTCAAAGGAAAAACTTCTCGGTTTTAAGCATATCGTAGTCGTGTAGACGTACCATAAACCATTATAAACTTGCTCAGGTACAACCAATCAACTTCCAGATCAAACACCAGGCTAATGACCCCACCTGACATCAGTTGTAGTGGTTTTGATTTCTTCAGAATAAAACCAGCTATTTCTTGAATATGGTACTGCAAAGAATTCACCATGGTTGGGGAAAAAAAACATTTCGAAGGCTTTGTCTCTGAGTACTGTTCAGAGCATCATTAGGAAGTGGAAAGCGAATGGCACCACCAACACATTGCCTATAGATCAGGCCGTTCGTCCAAACTGGATGACCGAGCCAGGAGGACACTGATCAGAGAAGCTACCAAGAGGCCAAAGGCAACTTTGAAGGACTTTGAGGGACACTGGTCGGTCTGTGCATGTGTCAACTATCTCAGACCGACCAACTAGCGGTAACACATTAGAATAATGGTCCGTCATTAATAAGTACTACATTAACACTTCAGCTACTACTGTTAACTATAGAAACAAGCTTAACTAATCAGTAAGTAATATGAAATTTAGGAGATAGTTCCTTATTTGGTAATCAATAATTAGTTAATGAGATTAGCCTCATTAAGAACTATTAACTAACTGACAAATTATAAAGAACATTATCGTGTGTCTGAGACGTAATCAGTCATCATTTTACTCATTTTTATAGTCATAAAATGCATCACTAATTACTCAAGTGGTCATTCTTCAAGGACTACTAGTGATCTGGACCGTTATTTTAAAGTGAAAAATATGTTTTTCACTTCAAAATAATATCAGTGACTAGCATAGTGACCATAGGTAACACTTGAGTAATTAGTGATGCATTTTATGACCATGTTGAGAGTAAACAAAGACAATTGCTCACATCTCAGACACGTTAATGTTGTGATTAGTAATTAATTAATAGCCTTTCCTGAAAAGTGCCACACTCAGTCTTGTTAGCGCTATGCTAAAACACACCTGGAAGAATCTGGCAAAAGGTGCGATTGTCTGATGAGATTGTCTGACCTTTTTGCACTGAACTCTAAAAACCAAACACAGCACACCACCCAAAACACACCATACCTACTGTGAGGCATGTTGATGTTGTGGGGGTGTTTCTCTTTAGCGGGGACTGGGCGATGGGTCAGAAATGAAAGGGAAAATAGATGCCAAGTACATCCAGGTTCTGGAGGAAAACCTGTGTCCCTCTGCTGGACAGCTGAAGATGGGCAGGTCGTTCACCTTCCAACACAACAATGATCCTGAACATACCGCCAAAAGAACAACGCAATGGCTTCAGGATAGGAAGGTGAAGGTCCTTGAGTGGCCAAGCCCTGACTTAAAGGGGTCATATAATGGTACATGCACTTTTACAAGTTGATTGTACTGAAATGTGTGTTGGCAGTGCCTGTACACAACCATCATATAATGATAAAAATCCATCCAGTGTTTTTGTTTTAATCTCCTTATATGTTTTCCCCTGCCTCGAATCGAGCCGTTCGAGCTTGTGACGTCGCACGGTCGGTCGCCCCTCCCGCGATTGTTGATTGACAGCCGGGTTTCAACACAGACCCGCCCTCGCTCGTGAGAGAGCTGTCAATCATAGTCTGCGCGGACCGGCGCGCTCATTGTTGATATGCTGGAGCACTGTCTATGAGCAGAATGGTGTCTAAGCGATTGTGGTGTTCTGTTCTTGGGTGTAAAAACGAACACAGTCATTTTAATGTTCCTAAATCCGAACCGCTGAAGACGCAGTGGCTGAGTTTGTTTTCGAAGGGAATATTCCCCACGAGCAACGTCAATGCTCTCATGTTTGTGCGAATCATTTCTCATCAGACTGCTTTATAAACGAGGGTCAGTATAAAGCTGGATTTGCTAAGAAGCTGCTCCTGAATAAAGGATCGGTACCAGCTATTCGTGTTCCTGCTGAATCTCCAGAAGAACTGAAGTGAGTGTAACGTTTTATTAACCTTTATATTAATATGTATATTAATCTTTGCAAATCGCTAGCTGCACGCTTCACAATGAATGCGTCTAAGGTTTACACTCAGGGTACATTACGGCATGTTTTCTATGTACAACATTCTCAATATAATTCATAATCCCACGTCTATACTGAACAACACGTTATGGTTATTGTGTTATTTTGTTACAAACGGTGTACACAGAACAGAGGGGCGGGGTCAGCGAAGCTCATTATCATTTAAAGTCATATACACTGAAACGGCGTGCTGAAAACAGAGCTGTTTTTGACCAGGTAAAATAAGTGTTTTCTTACAATACTAATGAGAATTTGTACTAATTAAAGTATATTACAAACTTTTAATTTAGACCCTAAAGAATCATATTAGCTTGTACAAAAAATGGCATTATATGACCCCTTTAAATCTGATAGAGAACCTGTGGATTTACTTGAAGAGAGCAGGCCATTGCGGCTCACCACAGAATTTGACTGAACTTCAGCAATTAAGGAAGATCGGACAAATATTCCCCAATCTAGGTGTGCAAAGCTACAGACATCTCCAAACAGATCAATGGCTGCAATCAAAGCAAAAGGTGGCTCTTCGAAGTACTGAATCAAATGACTTTTACAATCCGGTTATTCTTTTTCAGATTTCTATCAATTTTCATAACTGTTGACTTTTTCTTTCATTAGTTTGATGTTGTAAGGCACTATTTGTAAATAAAGCTGGAAAAAGTTTTGATTTCAGGCTGTAACTATTTCAAAGGGGTATGATGATTTTCTATAGGCACTGTATATAAGCACCACTCATTGCTTGCTTTTGGGATCTAAAGGAGCGTTCGGACCCGGAAACTGTGGCATACGGGATTGGGACATTGGGAAATACCCATGAGGCTGTCGGCTCGGACCATTAACAGTTCAAATTTCAATTACGAATTACTATTGCCTGTGTGTGTGTCTTCCTGCCACTCTCTTCTCTAGCTCACCTTTATTTGATTGACACACAGGGAAACAATGAGGGGTTTAGAAAATAAAGGATTGTTATACAGTCTTTTAGAGCGAGACCTGCATCTAATAAACCTGCTGGTTGGAGCAGATTAATGCCGTTAAAATGACATGTTTTGTCCTCTCTTCAAACATTAGTACATGCTATCCCAGGAGGAAAACTGCACATCCGGGATGAGTTTTCTTTGCTTTTCTTTGTCCCTACCCTTAAACTAGATGGAATAAACAGGAGTTTGACATTAGTATTTTTGGCATCCATGAAGGCATGGCTGAATCCTGCTCATGAACAAGATCTCAGGGCCTGCATGCGTAGCCTAGCCTGTGCCTGATGAATATTTTATTCAAGCAGAGCGTAGGCAGCTGGGAGCTTGTGTAGTGTAATACATATTCCTGCTGTGTTCATGTGTTCTTTCAGTGTTTCAGGGGAGTACACACAGAGTATAAAGGGCTGTTCACTCCAAGGACGATTACTATAATCATAACTATAGCTCTATACACTGATGAAAATAAAGCGTCTAAAATGTTTGTTTTTTTCACAGCGATGCCATATAAGATCCATTTTTTGTTCCCCAAAAAGCCTTTAAAGTCCCCCTGTGGTGCAAATCCAGCTTTTAATGTTGTTTATATGTCTATGTGGTGTTTTTAATACGCGTTAAGACATTTGTTGTCTTTTCCATATACCTGGTAGCCTTGTAATACCAAACTCTGCTACTTCGCTTTGCTTCGTAGACAGAGTCTGGCATGGCATCATTGAAAAGTGTTTTCTTTCTCGCGAAAACGAAAGCATCGAGCGAAATACCAGAGTGAACATGGCTGACCGAGTTTTGCTGCCTCCTGAACCTGATCCTCCATGAGTGCAACCAAGGGGGACACGATCACAACTATTGCCTTGCCGGCCTTTGGCCTCCCCAGTTTCTCGCTGACGATCGGCAATAGTTGATAAATTAAACTTTTCCCAAAACCTGTCGGGAGTAGGGCCACAACATCACCTCCATTCAAAATGTTTAACAAACACTCTTCTTGTTCGGGCTTCAGTTTGCAAATGCCGGGAATATTCTCCACAACAGAGCGAATTGCATCCCGTGTCTCCATATCCGCGGTCGTTTTCGGCTTCCCTAACCCAAAATACAATCTTAAACTCCATGCTTAGCGTCTACGTCACAGCTCTCAGCCCGCCCTCTGTTCGTTGATTGGCCGGCTGTTTACAGGCCGGAGGAAAACTGAGAGACATGTCGATGTCCAACAACTCCAACAATCATCTCATGATCTATTTCATGCTGTTATTAATGTGTGTGCTCGTGAAGCATCTTTGAAATAGGGGTGATTTATATGTTGATAGCAAAAAAAACCCAGTTTTGGTCAGAATACTTGCCTACTTTTGAATGGCCGTTAATGGAGAAAGATTCTGTTTCACACTGCCTGAAACACACTATAGCTATGTTCAGACTGCAGGCAAATCAGTGATCAAATAAGATGTGTGTGTCCAGAGTCAGACATGACCAACCGATCTGCATGGGCTTCTTTGGAAATGTGACGAGGCTTTAAGACAGATGCAGGACAAATGGAGGTGCATCATCTCGCTCTCCAAACAAGCATCCTATCGAGTCTTTATTGCTGTCCAGACTTTCAGAAACCCATCTGGATATGCAAGACATGCAGTCTGAACATAGCCTATATTCCAATGGCCGTGGATTGGTTGCACTCAAAAAAATGATATGTTGGCTTTACTTAACTTTTTTATGTAAACAGGTTCCACCGGTTCCACATAACTATGTTTCGTTAAACAAACATAATATGTTCATGTAACTTCAACATCATGGAATTTGGTCATTTTAAGCGACCCAATTAAACTCTGAGCTAATGAGTTAATTAAGTGGATAATTGAGTGATGATTGAGCATTATTGAAGACACCTGATGTTAACAAGCAGAATCTCTGAAGGAGAAAACCGGAATGTTTAAGTCACCATTATGGAGATAAGTGTGTGTTTTAGTTGGGCTCTTGACCATTAACTTATTAACTTTAGATTGTGTTTGGTTGCTGTACATGAGTTATAACAGCCAGATGAACAATAAACAAAGGTCATCTGATGGTGTTGGTTGTGTTTTAACATAATCGTTATTTCACAATCATTTGACATGAGTCACTGAACTTATATTGAACCCCATTTCTGAGTTAAGTTAACCTTACTGTCATTGTAGAGCATACTATTTTTAGGCTTTTCAATGAAATTCAAATGATCAAATCAATAAATAAAAAATAAACTTCTTAAAAAATATCCTGAGTAGGCACACACAGACATCAAGGATCAGCATATGAATCTCAGCAATGGTGACAAACAGATCATGAGCTCATTATTTATTCATGCAGCAATGCATGATGGGAGCCAAGAATGAGTTTTGATTGGTGGCACCCAGAATGCACTGCAACATGCTTTATAATTGTCACCATTGTTGAGATTCACAGGCTGATTCTTGATGTCTGTGTGTGCCTACTAAAAATAATTTTTAGAAAGTTTCTTTTTTATTTATTGATTTGATCATTTGAATTTCATTGAAAAGTCTAAAAATAGTATGCTCCACAATGACAGTAAGGTTAACTTAACTCAGAAACTCGGTTTAATATAAGTTCAGTGACTCAGGTCAAATGATTGTGAAATAATGATTATGTTAAATCACAACCAACACCATCAGATCTCCTTAGTTCATTGTTCTTCTGGCTGTTATAACTCATGTACAGCAACCAAACAAAATCTAAAGTTAATAAGTTAATGGCCAAGAGCCCAACTAAAACACACACTTATCTCCATAATGGTGACTTAAACATTCTGGTTTTCTCCTTCAGAGATTCTGCTTGTTAACATCAGGTGTCTTCAATCATGCTCAATCATCACTCAGTTATTCACTTAATTAACTCATTAGCTCAGAGTTTAATTGGGTCGCTTAAAATGACCAAATTCCATGATGTTGAAGTTACATGAACATATTATGTTTGTTTAACGAAACATAGTTATGTGGAACCGGTGGAACCTGTTTACATAAAAAAGTTAAGTAAAGCCAACATATCATTTTTTTGAGTGTGGTGTTTGTTGAGGCAGTGTGACCTTAGTCTTTTCCCACAAACACCTTTTTAAGGGTTTTATCTGTCGACTCCACACTGTGTTGGCATGAAACGTAAGAGACTGCATGTGTGTGTGTGTGTGTGTGTGTGTGTGTGTGTGTGTGTGTGTGTGTGCTGGGCTGATGGATGGATCCACACACATGAAGGGGAATCCATCTGTTGTCTGAATTGCCCTGATCTGTCCTCAAACATTATGTAACAGAAAGCTGTTGGAGCAGTATTCGACACAGAGTTGTCACCGCCTTATAATGCTTGCACTTTACATAATTCTAACACATTATAAGTGGAGCGTTTACTCATAATGAGCTTAAAGCTGACTCATTGTATGTAAGAAGCATGCATGCATTCCTCCACAGTGAACATATCTGGCATTCATGACAGCATCTGGCTTTCCTCTTTTAAGATGATCGTCTTTTTGCATCAATGCCAGGTGGGATTCCTGATTCCATGTGCAGAAAAGCACTCATTAAGAGAAGAACATGCCTATTTTTAGCCTCTCTTTGACTATAGTGATCACACCTACGCCGTCTGCGGCGCTGGATTCATCCTCCGCCGCTCTTAAGACTCACGTCTCTATCCATCTCTTCTGTAATGCTGGCTGAATTAGACGCTTGTGTAGAAAATGAAGATGTTACCCCTCACTCTACAAACCCAAAGGTTGAGCACACATTTTCCCCAACAATTATCTTGTCATCTAGTCTTAACACTTAACCAACAAAACATTTCTGTGCTTAAAGGAGCAGTTCGCACAAAAATAAAATCATCATTTACTCGCCCACATGTTGCTCCATACCTGTATCCTGCTCGTTGGAAATGTTATTGGTTATTCGCACAGTTTGCATATTCAAACTTGGCACATCATGTTTAGTGGTGAGCTGGGTGAGAAAATCATCACTGGGTCATTTTTCACAGGGGCGGTTAATTTCGTCTTATTTACCTATCCGATGTGGCAGACGACTTGTGTTGGACTGGCCTCCGACAATAAAAGGCATTCTTTTTATCACCATTAAAGGAGAACTCCGGGCAATTTTTAAGTTAATCTTGATTGTTAAACCTTTGTGAGTACGGTCTATAGAGAGAAAAAAAACGAACCGGATCGGTTCACTGTTTACCTTTTCCGGCTAACTGAGTTCCCACGGGACTTCAGCGCGAGACTACAGCTTGCCGTCTAAAACACTATTTATGTGAATTTAAACAATGGCTAAGTTGCTAAACGGATCTTGTTCACATGTAAGGCCCCTGTTCATGTTGGACAGACATTTTAATTGCATTTTGAGTCTGTTAAGAGGTACAAAGACACTCTTTTTGTTTATGCCCCCATAACTGCCGTTTTAGCTGAGTGGGAGCTCTGGGCATTTGCGGGAACAGCTCCGTGTTGCAAGCACCGATCCGGTTCGTTTTTTTTTTCTATAGACAGTACTCACAAAGGTGTAACGATCGAGATTAACTTAAAAATTGCCCGGAGTTCTCCTTTAAGTTGGACATTTCATTTTCAGGTCTATGCTCAAAAAGTGAATAAATGTATTATAACTATTGCATATATATAATTTAGTACCATAAAATCCCCTAAAAATACAAAATATTTAATAAAAAACTTTATCGAACTAAAATATAGTACAATCATGTCATTAAAATAAAAATATAAAATTCCGTTTTTTTTAACCAATATGCAATAGTGAATAGTTGAATAAAGTCGTTATTTTTGTTTGTTTTTTGCGCACAAAAAGTATTCTCGTCGCTTGATAAACTTAAGGTTGAGCCACTGTAGTCACTCGGACTATTTTAATGATGTCTTTCATAACTTTTGGGCCAGCCAGTTTCAATCCCTTAAGAAGCCTATGGAGGAGTGATCCGGCTCTCAGATTTAATCAAAAATATCTTCATTTGTGTCCCGAAGATGAACGAAAGTCTTACGGGGTTGGAACAACATGAGGGAGAGTAATTACTGACAGAATTGTCATTTTTGGGTGAACTATCCCTTTAAGAACTGATTGGTTCACTTTAAAGTCCCCCTGTAGTCAATCATTTGATCCCTTAAAACTCATCTTTGATCACCAAAATGACATATTTAAAAGTTTTTTTCCTGAAAAATTCTTCATGCCTTAAAATATCTTGAATGTAACTCGACACCCTTGCTTCATTTATTTTAGTATATGCAGATTAATTAATATGCTAATTAGCCCCGCCTCCACTCACTTTCACCAGCTCAGATTCACTCGGCCAACTTACTGAGGTAAACGCTTCACCATGGTATCACTCTTTACATAACGGTAATTAATATGATTGGCCTTTTGCTTGACTGTTATTAAACATCTAATAATGTGTTGCTAATGTTACACAAACCATGTTCCCGTTTGCCTTACAATCATCAGAAATGCTTTGAACAACTCAGAATGTCAGTGGAGAAAGGCTTATAGTTCATCATAACATCGCAATATACATATCTACCCGATTTTTCTTATCAACAGAAAAATATACCGAGATAACCTGCATCTCTCGAGATTCCCCTGTTTACTGTTAATGATATGCTATAGCCCGTCGGCACGTTGATCTGATTGGTTACAAGGTAGTGTGTGACGTCAGAAACACCAGCGATTTCACACCGTGTTTTTGAGACTGTCTTTGGTTCACTGCAGTTTTAAGCAGAAAATACTCAGCAATGCTGTCGACTTATGGCCTCTCTTAGTGCTTTTATTTATATACCTACATAGGAAACACTTTATATGAACTTTCATTAACAAGTCATTAACAAATATTAACTTAACAACAATTTAAATATATTCACATAGCTAGAAATATGAGATAATGTGTTTGATAAGGTTTAAATAAACCTATTAATCAAATTAAAGTTTCTATTGCCTCAATATTAGTAAACTGTATTAAACAGGATCATACATCAACAGGAGAAAACAAATACATTTATCAAGAAAACACTTATATAATATAAACAGTTTGAACAGTGTTTCCTTGCAGTAATCAAATTGACCCCTTAACCCACCCTTAAACCCAACCATCCCACCACCCCTGTCCCTAACCTACCCGTGTCCAGCTCAATAGCAGTGAGAGTGTTTTACAATACAACATCAACACAAGAAGTACACTGCACCTAACAATTATTGGTAACACTTTACTTGAAGGGGTGTGCATAAGACTGACATGACACCTTCATAAGCATGACATGACATGTCATGAATATGAAGGAGGGTTTATGCATGTTAATGACAACTGTCATTAAGTGTCATTCGCTCAATTATGACATTTTTAATGCAAATATGACATTGTTTGAGATGTCTTTGTTATGGCAACTTGACACAAACCAATACATCATAACCTGTCATAAATATGTCATAAACATGACATAGCAGATTAATAATCAAACTACCACTTAGCTTTATGGGTTAACATTACATTATACTGTCATGAGGTTGGTTTTGACATTGGCTGTCATAAGGCCATTATAACTGTTTAATGACAAATTCAATGTGTACCACTGTAGTCGAGGTCAAGAAAAATATTCATGACACAGTTATAATGGCCTCATGACAGCCAATGACAAAACCAACCACATGACAGTTTAATGTAATGTTAACCCATAAAGCTAAGTGCTTTCTTAAGTTTGATTATTAATCTGCTATGTCATGTTTATGACATATTTATGACAGGTTATGATGTATTGGTTTATGTCAAGTTGTCATAACAAAGACATCTCAAACAATGTCATATTTGCATTAAAAGTGTCATAATTGAGTGAATGACACTTAATGACAGTTGTCATAAACATGCATAAAACCTCCTTCATATTCATGACGTGTGTCATGTCATGATTATGAAGGTGTCATGTCAGTCTTATGCACACCCCTTTAAATAAAGTGTTACCAATTTTTTTTGTAGTTGACGTAAGTACATAATAAGAAAGTTATTTTAAAGTGTTACCCACATGTAACAAATTTGTTTGCATCAAAAGACTCTACATTAAGGAGTAAAGAACATGAGATATAGAAAACATACATGATAGGGTGGGCCCTTTTAAGTTAAAACAAACCATCTACTGTAGATCTGATTGGGTTGATGATTTCATCTGACATATCTTATTAATTCTTCTCACTCTCTTGCTCTTTTCTGTGCTGTCTGAGATATTTGGGCTGCGGTGCGAATAGATGAAACTGCACATGTGCATCTGTGTCTCATGTTCAAACATCGGGACATCTCTCCTCAAAACATCTTTTGCTCCAGCAGAACACCAGCCATGGGATACCATCTGTTTCCAATCCGAAGAGGCCAGTCATATTTTCCATATTCATTACAAAACAGTGGGAGACACTTCTCATTTGACAACTGCAGTCATTTAAAGTTCCCCTGTGGTGAAAATCCAGCTTTTAATGTTGTTTATATGTCTAAGTGGTCTTTAAAACATGCCATATGTAAATTCATAAGTCGACAGCATTGCTGAGTATTTTCTCCTTAAAACTGCAGTGAACCAAAGACAGTCTCAAAAACACGGTGTGAAATCGCTGGTGTTTCTGACGTCACAAACGACCTTGTAACCAATCAGATCAACGTGTGATCGTCAACCAGTGGATCTCTGAGCTGAGTGAGTGAGTGGAGGCGGGGCTCATTTGCATATTCATAGAACCGCGAATACTAAATGAGGCATGGGTATCGAGTTACATTCAAGATATTTTAAGACATGAAGACATTTTTTTCCAAGGAAAACACTTTGAAATATGTTATTTTGGTGATCAAAGATGAGGCTTAAGGGATACAATTACTGACTACAGTTAGCCTGGATGCCAGCCCGAACCCCGCCCACAACATTTTTTGGTCGGGAAGTTCGATCTGGACTCGATCCATTGAGGAGTAATTATGATCGGTTCAGAATTAGTCGGGCCAATCAAATTGCCAGGGCGGGCTTTATACGATGATGGACAGATGATCTGCAGTTACGTAATACTCACGTTATCAAAGAGTGCTTGGGTTGAACTGGTTTCCCTCACAGATGACTGCAGCCGGAGAACTGAGATGTAGAGATCCCGCTATCGCTTCTGTTGTAAAAGAAATCGACAGCGCATTCATTTTAAAAGACGAACAGAGAACTGCAATCAAGGCATTTGTCGATCGGAAAGATGTGTTTGCCGTCCTTCCTACGGGATTCAGCAAAAGTTTATTTTATCCGATGGTAAGAAGATGGGACGCAATGAAAACCCTGCGGTCGTTGGGGTTTCTCCTTTGGTCGCACTCATGGAGGACCAAGTGTGACGGGCCCTGTGTGATCCAGTGAGGTCTCTCTGTGGGAGTGATACCTGTGTGGGTGTTAATTATCTTTGTTCTATTGAGGTGATTGCTGATTGGGTGCACCTGGAACCTATGAGCCAGGGGAGATAAAGCTCCACTTGGTCAAACTACACTCTCTCTCTGCAATCTAGACGTCAACCCCGGCCTGATCATCCCGACTGCCACATCTTGTTTTGAGTTTATTTATGTTACAGAGTTATACTTTCCACATTTAAGTAGTTATGTTTAGTTACTCTTTTGTTAAATAAATCACTTTTGACCATTTATGCTGTCTCGTTACCTCTTTTGTCATGACCCTTGAGCCAGGTTGTGACAAAATGGGGGCTCGTGCCGGTCTTAGTATTCGGGCAATTTGATAAGATATGGGATTAGTGCAGCCATAGTATTGTTGTAGCCTAGCCTATGTATTGCAGTCTAGTTTGTTGGGAGCGGGGCAGCTCGTTGGAATGGTAAGACATTTGTTTTACTTTGGTAATTGTTTGTTTCTTTGTTTGTTCATTTGGCGTGGCAATATACAGTAGGTTGGTTGGTTGAGCAGGGTAAGTGAAGGCTTGTTTATTGGCATTTGAAATAAATTTGTAGGTAACTTGTTTTCTTACAAATTAGTTATTGTTGTTCTGCAGTTAACAGATAATCCAGGTGACTGTTGTGGTTCCTCGTATGCGTATTGCTGATAAAAGTGGTTGGAGTTTTCTCTTGTAGGCTGTAGCGACGGTCCACTTTTGGGCTTGTTGAGCGGATCCTTGGTAGTGTTGTGGTGAACGTGAGTGAAGCTTTTAGCTTGGGAGCATGTCCGTGGTTTTGGGAGGGTCGCTAGTGTGCTAGTTGCTCTTCCAGGCCAGCGGTCATTAGTGCATAAATACCCACCACAAGTAACTGCATGAAGACTAGGGATAAGTTAGTTAGTTGGGTTGATTAGGATAGTGGGAAAACTCCATACTACGTGAGATTTAGTTCTCTTAGTACGCACGAGGAAGCTGCACTGATTTACTGGGTCTGTTGCTGCGGTGTTGATGAAGAGGCGTTGGAGGGTTGTACTAGGGAGCAGCTACTGAAGATTGCAGAGCACTTCTCTATAGTGGTAGGTGACAAACGCCTTAAAGAGAACATTAGGGTAGTTTTGAAAGCTGAGATGAGAGAAAAGGGTGAGTTGCCTGTAGACGTGAAAGATGATTCTCCAGTTTTCGCTGGTGCACTTATCCAGACTCAGGGCTTAACGTTTGACCAACAGAAGGAACTGTTGTTGATTCAGCTTGAGCATGACAAATGTAAACATGAGTTGCAACTCAAAAAGCAGATTGAAGTGGAGAAGATTCGAAAAAAAGTAGAGCAGGCCAAACTAGATCTAGAAGGGCACCGCTTATCTTTGGCAAATGATAGTAAGGGGTCCAGTGAAGATCAGAGTAGGCAGTTGTGTTCCTTTAATATTAATAATTTAAGATTACTGCCACAGTTTAATGAAAGGGACCCGGATACTTTTTTTGTATTATTTGAGCGTGTTGCCAGTGCTAGAGGTTGGCCTGATGCAGATTGTGCTTTGATGCTTCAGTGTGTGCTGACAGGACGAGCGCAGGAAGCTTATTCATCTTTGAGCGCAGAAGATAGCTCTAGCTTTGTAAAAATCAAGTCTGCCGTGTTAAAGGCATATGAGCTGGTACCAGAAGCGTATCGCCAACGTTTTAGGTCCTGGGAGAGACGTACTGGTCAAACTTATATGGAGTTTGCTCGGGTTGTAACTAGTCATTTTAAACGTTGGTTGGCTGCGCTGGAAGTCACTACTTTTGAGCATCTGTGTGACCTTGTTGTTTTGGAGCAGTTCAAAAACATGCTTCCTGGTTACATTGAAACATATGTAAGTGAGAGAAAGTGTGTCACGGCGGCGGGTGCGGCTGCATCAGCAGATGAGTATTTGTTACTTCATAAAGGGAGTTTTAGAGAGCGTGCTATAACACGTGAGCGTTCTTGGAGAGCTGATGCGCCAAAGTTAGAAGCAGTATCGCGAAGTAATGTTGACACTAACTGTAACTACTGTCATGAAGAGGGTCACTGGAAGGCTGATTGTCCACTGCTGCATTTTAGGAATAAAACTGTAATATCTAAGGTTAAGCCTGTGGCAGCAGCTGCGCCGGTTGTTACGGACTGTGTATCTGAGTTGCTTACAGCGGAGCTTGAACCGGATGTCTTGGCAGCTTATGCCCCTTTTATTAGAGAGGGGTTTGTGTCACTGGTAGGAAGTGACGCTAAGGTTCAAGTAAAAATTCTAAGGGACACAGGGGCCTTTGACTCTTATATTGTGGGATCTGTGTTGCCGCTGTCAGAAGAAACTGATATGGGTGACTGTATTCTAAGTCGTGGCATGGGTTTAACTGTTTTGCCCATACCGTTACACAAGTTGGTCCTGGATTGTGAACTGGTGAAAGGAGAGGTAGCCGTAGGTGTGCGTCCAGCGTTGCCCATTGAGGGGATTCATTTCATTCTGGGTAACGGGCTGGCTGGTAGCCGTGTTTGGGCTGACACTCCTCCCTTGCCAGTTGTTACATCTTGCCCAGTTAAGTCTGTTGTTGACCATATTGCCGATGACTTACCTCAAGTTTTTTCAGCCTGTGTAAGTACCCGAACTATGAGTAAAGCTGAGTCTGAGAGGGAAGCTGATGGGAGTGAAATTGAGTTTGTGGCTCCATCACTGTCGGATTTTCCACTATCTGTGTCAAAAACTGAGTTGTTACAGGAACAGCAAAGTGACTCTTCCCTTAAAGAAATGTTTGACTGTGTAGTATCTGCTAAGGAGATCAACAGTGTAGCAAGTGGGTATTTTGTACAAAATGGCTTGTTGCTCAGGAAATGGTTGATTCTGGGTACTGACTTTGTTGGAGATGCTGTCGTTCAGTTGGTGGTACCGACTAAATTTCGTCCTCTTGTTTTAAAAGTTGCTCATGATGAGAGTGGGCACTTTGGTGTGAAAAAGACTTCTCTTAGCATCTTGAAGCATTTCCTTTGGCCACGGATAAAAAGAGATGTTGCAGCATACATTAAGACATGTCATGTGTGTCAGCTAACAGGAAAGCCCAATCAGTCTGTTAAACCTGCTCCATTACAACCCATTCTGGTTGTGAATGAACCATTTGAGCACCTGATTGTGGACTGTGTGGGTCCGTTACCATGTTCTAAGTCTGGCTGTAAATATCTACTGTCTGTGATGTGTCAAAATACTCGGTATCCTGCTGCATATCCATTGAGGGCAATTACCACTAAGGCTGTAGTGAAGGCTCTAAGTCAGTTCATTTCGGTCTTTGGCATTCCGAAGGTCATCCAGAGTGATCAGGGGTCCAATTTCTCGTCGCACATGTTTGGTCAAGTTTTGAAGTTGTTGCGTGTCTGTCATAACCAGTCATCAGCCTATCATGCACAGAGTCAGGGAGCCTTGGAAAGATTCCATCAGACTTTGAAGTCTCTCCTGCGTGCATATTGCACAGAGCTGGATAGAGACTGGGAGGAGGGTCTTCCTTGGCTTATGTTGGCTGCAAGAGAAGCTGTGCAGGAAAGTACAGGTTTTAGTCCTAATGACTTGGTTTTTGGACACAAAGTGCGTGGCCCTTGGCTGTTTTAAAGGATGGCCTGGTGGAGGCGGAACCGCCCAGAAATTTGGTTGATTTTGTCAATGGCTTTAAGCATCGTCTGTTTGTAGCAGGTGAAATGGCCAGGGAGAAATTGCAAGTGTCACAGAGTAAGATGAAAAACATCTATGATCGCCGTGCGGGGCATCAAGAGTTTAGTCCGGGAGATCAAGTTCTTGCACTGATGCCTGTTGTGAGCTCGCCGTTTCAGGCTAAATATGCTGGTCCTTATACAGTTGTTGAGAGAAGGTCTGACCTGAATTACATAATTGCAACACCAGGACGGAAAAAGTCAACACAATTATGTCATGTCAACCTTCTCAAGCCATATTATAAACGTGAGGCGGAGGTAAGCCAGACAGTGAGAGACGAGGTGCATCCTGTTCTGCTTGTGAGTTCGGTGTCAGAATCACAGGAGGCAGATGGAGTGCCAGAACCAGATGACAGTTTGTTGTATGGTCGTCTAAAAAATTCGGGGACACTTTGTAACCTTGATAGTCTGTTGTTGCATTTGACTGAGTCTAAGCGTGGTGAGTTGTCTGATCTGATACAGAAATATCCGTGTCTGTTTGGCGATGTTCCTACATGCACAAATTGGATCGAACATGATGTTGATGTTGGAGATGCACAACCAATTAAGCAGCGCTTTTACCGCATGTCTCCAGAGAAACTTAAACATCTAGACTCTGAAGTTGCTTACATGCTGGAAAATAATATTGCAGTCCCGTCACCTTCTAGTTGGTCTTCACCGTGTATTTTGGTTCCAAAGGCTGATAAATCACCTAGGTTTTGTACAGACTTCAGAAAGGTAAACTCAGTCACTAAACCAGATTCCTTTCCACTGCCGCGTATGGACGACTGTATAGATCAGGTTGGTTCTGCCAAATTTGTTAGCAAGTTTGACTTGCTTAAGGGATATTGGCAGGTTCCATTGTCTGCGCGTGCTCAGGAGGTGTCGGCCTTTGTTACACCATTTGGACTCTATTCTTATAGAGTCATGCCGTTTGGTTTGAGGAATGCTCCAGCGACATTCCAACGACTGATGAATCGCGTTGTGTCAGGTTCAGAAGGTTGTTCTGTTTACCTAGATGATCTGGTTATTTATAGTGATACATCTTAAATGCATTCGAGCTTTGTTTGACAGGTTGTCTGAGGCGCGTCTGACTGTCAATTTGGCCAAATGTGAGTTTGCGAGGACAACTGTGACGCATTTGGGACGTGTAGTGGGGCAGGGCCGTGTAGCTCCGGTCCAGGCCAAAGTCAGGGCAGTAGAACATTTTCCTGTGCCTACAATTAAAAAAGAGTTACAACGGTTTTTGGGTCTAGTCGGATACTACAGAAGTTTCTGTAAAAACTTGTCTACAGTTGTTTTTCCTCTGACTGAGTTGTTGAAGGCTAAGGCAAAGTTTGTGTGGTCTAATGAGTGTCAGCAAGCCTTTGAGAACATTAAGTCTCTGTTGTGTTCGTCTCCTGTGTTGATAGCACCACAGTATGATAAAACATTCATGCTCCAAGTAGATGCAAGTCAGGTTGGTGCAGGTGCTGTTTTGTTGCAGGAGGATGGTCAGGGAATGGCAAGACCAGTTAGCTTCTTTTCAAAAAAATTCAACCGTTATCAGCTGAATTATTCAGTGATCGAGAAAGAAGCGCTGGCACTTGTTTGGGCTTTGCAGCATTTTGAGGTGTACATTGGAGGGGGACAACTTGTTGTGTACACAGACCACAATCCGCTGACATTTTTACAGTCACTGAAATGTCCCAATCAGAGACTCGTGAGGTGGTCGTTGTTTCTGCAAGCCTACGCACTAGAGACTAGACATATTAAAGGAGTGGACAATGTGATAGCAGATGCGTTGTCACGTGCCCCTCTGCACTAAGTTATTAATGCTACTTGTTGTCTTGTGACCTGTTTTTTTTTTTCTATGCCTGTTTTCTTAATTTGCTTCCCAGGTCTATCTAGACGTCAACCCTGGCCTGATCATCCCGACTGCCACATCTTGTTTTGAGTTTATTTATGTTACAGAGTTATACTTTCCACATTTAAGTAGTTATGTTTAGTTACTCTTTTGTTAAATAAATCACTTTTGACCATTTATGCTGTCTCGTTCCCTCTTTTGTCATGACCCTTGAGCCAGGTTGTGACACAAGTAAAAGAAGCAACACTCATTATTTAACTACTTCTTCCAGCGTGCCTACAGTTGAGTTCTGTTCACAATTTGCGTAGCTCATAAAAAAAACACTTACTGCGTTGCTCTGATTGGTTGTAGGTCTATCCAATTGAGTGCAGAGTTTTTTTTTTCCTGGTTCGGTTAAGATACGCCTCATTATCAAAGCCCTATGGAGCAGTATCAGACTCACATTCTGACTAGAATATGAGTATGACGAAGTCAGGCTAGACTACAGTGGGACTTTAAGAAATGTTAACACAGCATAAAGAAATAACAAAACTGTTAAAATATTAGTAGGTTTAACAAAAAAAAAAAAATGGTACAACAAAACTTGTTACAATAAAAGTAACGTACAATAAAAGTGTGATGAGTCTTCCATACTCCAGAATGCATGAGAAACTGCAGGTTGTGGGTTAGACAAGGTAAACCAAAGGAAGAAACCATCAAACAACAAGAAAGCCCATTAGCTGCAGGCATACATTCAAAGTTACCCAAAGACCTGAGGGGATTTACAGGGATGTGATCTGCCCTGCTGATTGACAACACATGCCAGAGATTGTGCAGACAGCCACAAATGAGAAACTAGTGCTGCATCTGAAATCGAATACTGTATACGGTGTACTACATTTAGTTACATTTAGCTACCGTAGTACACTGTATACGGTGTACTACGGTGTACTACATTTAGAAACTTACCGTTAGGGGTGTAACGGTACATGTATTCGTCCCGAACTGTCACAGTACGGACGTCACGGCTCAGTGCATGCAGTCAGACGACGAATACAGTCAGTCACAGGCAATCCACACTCCAAACCAGAAGGGGGTGTACGTGGTAATGCAATGTTGTTTGCTAACCGCCTCAACAGGAAAAAGAGCAGAAGAAGAACAGCGCATGTGCGAACGATTTGAGCGCTTGAAAACAAGTCCTAGATAGTGCGCACGCGTCAAATGCGTCTTTCTGTTTACTGCTTAGTGCTTAATGCACTAAAGGAGGCTGTACTGTACCAACTAAACTGTACTGTACCGGGGACTAAATCCTGGTAACACTTTAGTTTATGGTCCAATTCTCTCAATTAACTAGTTGCTTGTTAGCATGCATATTACTAGGATATTGGCTGTTTATTAATACTTATAAAGCACATATCAATGCCTTATTCTGCATGACCATATTCTACAATCCCTTAATCACCCAATACTTAAGCTTAACAACTATCTTACTAACTATTAATAAGCAGTAATTAGGAGTTTATTGAGGCAAAAGTTGTAGTTAATAGTTAGTTAATGGTGAGAATTGCACTTTAAACTAAAGTGTGGCGATTTTTCCTATTGTAGCGAACTCGTATCGAACCGTGACCCCACAACCGGGGTACGTACCGAACCGCGACTTCTGTGTACTGTTACACCCCTACTATATAATATTGTCAGGGAATACCAGACTCTGAGACATAGAGTTAGTTGAACCCAAACAGGTATTTATTGAAACAGATGACCAGGTGTAATGAAGAAGTTTGTGATAATCTGAGCAGATGAATATAGACTAACAGAGTCTGTGTTTCTTTACCAGGTTTCAGAGATATTGACTGTGACTGGAGCGTGACGGAGCAGGAGAGCACACACCTCTTCAATGACAGGTGAGTAAACAGGTAAGTGGGATTCACAGGACAGGAGATCGGCGGTGGATATCAGGAGTCTTACGAAGAGATTGCTGGAGTTTCACAAGGAGATCACTGGAGTCTTCTCAGGTGGGTATAGCAGATAAGGAGCCGGTAATCCACATTGGACAGCAGCTGATGAGTGACAGTAAGCACGTTTCCATTAAAGATTTGCGCAAAACTTTTGCGATTTTTTCTAAATGTCATCAAAAAACATTTGCGAAATGACGGCGTTTCCATTAACCGATGTTATTCGACTAAAACGTCATTTTTTCCTCTCGCGATAAGTCATTCCAAAAATCATCGCGACGGATGTTGGTAGGTTTACGTATATCCCAGCCACCGCACTAGACATTATTATTAACCGAAGGAGACGTGTGTGTGTTATCCAAGCATTAATGGCAAGGAAAGCCCCTTATACTGTGAGCGGAACATGAGGTGTTTGTGGGTGTTTCTCCCTCATATCTGCTTCGAGGTCTTGATTGTGCCATTTCTTTGAGGTTTAGAATCCAGTATTCCTGTAATTCTTTTGTCTTTTATGAATTTAATAAAGAACTCTGACTCGAATTCTGTCCAAACACACCGCATCAGCTAAGCTACATCAGGTGAGCTGTAAATGTTTCCATTGCAGTTTTGCGAAATATTTATTTTTCGAATTGCCTGAAAAACCACCTCATGCGAGCGTAAAAACTTTTTTGCGATAAATGGGACTTTTTGCAAAATTGACGTGTTTCCATTGGGCGTATTTTCAATTCGCGCAATTTGAAGGGTAATGGAAACGCGGCTAGTGAGGTGTGTGCTCCTGCACTGTTCTTGAGTGGCGTGCTGATGAGGAACATGTGCGGGACTGGAGGGATGCTGGGAAATGTAGTTGAAGATGGGCAGATGGAGAACGTACGTGACAAATATAAATGTGTGTAGTATGAATGGAATAGAAACGTAATTGTCACGGTCATGTGACCTACGGTGTCAGTTATCACTTCACTGTCATTCACATATCCATATCGTAAAGTGTTGCACTTCAGAAGCTCGGCAGAAGTAGCTCATCCTAGGACTTTCCGCCTGCTTTGAGGAAAAACGTTTTTTTGAGTAATATGTATTTGGGACGTTTGGATGGGACATTGGGATGTTTTTTTGCGCATACTGTGTTGTAGGGAAGTATTCGAGGTGATTGTAACTGTTGACTAATAGTAGCTGAAGGAGGTAGTGATGTGGGACTTACAGTAATATTTTGAAAGACAATAAGATGCAAGTACAATGTAGGTTTTACTGTACAATATGGTAAAAAACTAAACCAGCGATGACAAAGACACAGGGGACTCTGAGGTGGGCGGGATCGGCGGTGTCGGGAGAAAAAAGTAGACTTTCTCTAAATTTTCAAAACAATTATACGCCACAAAGTCCAACTTCAGCTAGCCCTCAGTGGTGGGATGGTGGGCGGGGTCCTTCATACCCTCATACTCCACCTAGCATCCCACGGCGATCACGGTCGGTGGTGCAGCTTCACGATGCCACATTGATGGCAGTGATTTCCATCTTTCTTCTCTTTTTTTTTTAGGTCTGGTATTCTGTAACATTTAGGCTCCAATGAAGATGAAGATGATCCAGAATCAAAATCAAAGTTACATTTTTTAAACTAAATCCACTCAGGTACAAACAAAAGCGAGAAACAGTGTGTTGTGCACAAACAATACCAGACACTGAATGAACCAAAATGAGGGACTTAAATACACAGTGATAATGAACAAAATACAAACAGGTGTGACCGTGAAATCAATAACCATGGTCGCGGGAAAATGAGGACAAAGGAAACAGGATAAGTCCTTGAAAATAAAAACAACAAACTCAATGAAAGTGTGACAGTAACATTGTCATTGTAATTTTCTTACTGTAAAGTTCTAGCAAGTTACTGATCTACAAGTTACATTTTTTAAACTAAATCCAACAAAAGCGAGAAACAGTGTGTTGTGCACAAACAATACCAGACACTGAATGAACCAAAATGAGGGACTTAAATACACAGTGATAATGAACAAAATACAAACAGGTGTGACCGTGAAATCAATAACCATGGTCGCGGGAAAATGAGGACAAAGGAAACAGGATAAGTCCTTGAAAATAAAAACAACAAACTCAATGAAAGTGTGACAGTAACATTGTCATTGTAATTTTCTTACTGTAAAGTTCTAGCAAGTTACTGATCTACAAGTTACATTTTTTAAACTAAATCCACTCAGGTACAAACAAAAGCGAGAAACAGTGTGTTGTGCACAAACAATACCAGACACTGAATGAACCAAAATGAGGGACTTAAATACACAGTGATAATGAACAAAATACAAACAGGTGTGACCGTGAAATCAATAACCATGGTCGCGGGAAAATGAGGACAAAGGAAACAGGATAAGTCCTTGAAAATAAAAACAACAAACTCAATGAAAGTGTGACAGTAACATTGTCATTGTAATTTTCTTACTGTAAAGTTCTAGCAATCACAGCTGCCAAATTTTCGCCTGAAATTTAACAAAACCCAGGAAAATAATAAACAGCAAATATAAAGCCCACCAGCACATATTTAAATATGATTGAGCACACAGAATGTCACCACCAGCTTTTCAGAACATTAAGATTTAGAATGTGAGGTCTCCATGGTGACGCTGATGCATGTTGCCGTGACGCTGGAGAAGGAAAACAACTTGAGAAATGGGCTTGTGCTGTCTCCCGCATATAAACGATACACACTGCTTTTTGTATAACTGATCCTCAATCCATTTATAACAAATTTTACAATTAATAGTACAATGCGTATAAATACATAATGGAGCAAATTCGTTTGAAATGTAGTCAAACCAAATGATATATCATATTTTCAATGTGTTTTGATGCTAAATTTTCGATTATTGGACAAAAACCTAAAATATGTAACTACAGATTGTATGTTGCTCATGTTAATATGCAAGTTCATCTGTTATTGTTTCAGTTGCATGCCCTATAATGTCACAAATACTCTGTTATGCTTTATTTATGCATGTGTGATGATCAGTGTGCCTGAAGATTCCCACTGAGCACAGAACTGATCTACATTATCCACTTATTCATTTGCATACACCACACAGCAGTTCAAAACATAGTCACTGTAGGACAATAAACCTAGAGAAAGTTATCGGTAACACTTTATTTTGATGGTCCCTTTTGAACATTCTACTACCTATAAGTAACTTTGCAACTACATGTCAACTTATTCTAGTAACCCGAACCCTACTAGAGTTAGTAGACATGTAGGTGTAACGTACTTATAGTCAACAGACTGTGTTAAAGCTGCAGTCCGCAGTTTTTCCTCTTTGTCGCCATCTCTGTTCGAAATCTGCAATTGCAGTTATCCGCAGAATGATCAGCTTTACGTGAGTTGTGCCTCGACACCCTCGACACGGCACAGGGCGGATGAACACGATGTTTGAGGAGAGTGTGAGGCTGTCAGTCACCGCGCCGGTGTGGATATTGGCATTCAGAATCACAGATTATTCTTTTTGGAAGTATGACCAACATAATAATTTTCACCTTAAAATCTAATCTGAACAAATAAGTAACATCGACTTTTTTTCTTCTGACCAACTAACTGAAAAAAGGCATTGCAGTAAATCGCGCTGATTAAATCTAACGATCGCTAATCATTTCAAGGTGTGTCTTTTGAAGAAAATCTGAATGTTTTTTTAGTAGGTTTGATTGTGGAACGTGTAATACTGAGTGTGATAGAATATGCCTTGACATTCCTACAAATGAGAATATTATACTTAAAGAGCATTAAATCGCGGCTAGTCTCACCTGTATTAAGCCAAATAAAGCACCTGGTCCAGATGGATTAAAGGGTAGAGTGCTAAAGGATTGTGCTTTTCAATTGACCGGTGTTCTTACACAACTGTTTCAGCTCTTGTTAAATAATAAGGTGGTTCCTAGTTCATGGAAATGATCTAATATTGTTCCAGTACCGAAGGATTTTAGGTCAATAGCTCTTACATCTATTTTGGGTAAATGTATGGAAAGAGTGTTAACTACATATATTAAGACTGATGTAAATAAATTTTTGGACCCCTTGCAGTTTGGTTATAAGACAGTGACACTGATGATGCCACTTTAACCTTATGCAATTTAGTGTCCGAACATATTCAACAGACCACAAATTATGCTAGAATTTTATTTATAGATTTTAGTTCAGCATTTAACTCAATTAGGACAGATGTTCTACCAGAAAGACTCGGGAGATAAATTGAATGGCTATATACATTTATTGACAGCTCAGCAAGCATAAATTTATGAGTTCTTTGGCGTAGGCCCCGTCCTTAGCGAGCAAAGCGAGGTTAGCCAAATCTGCATGTCCCGCCTGAGATGAAGGCGGGGGCGCAGCCGACCCCCTGGAGGTAAGGAAGGGACCATCCTGGTGGTGGTGATGGGGAGGATGGAGGGGAAGGTACCGTCTTGGTGGTGGTTGGGGAGGATGGAGGTTAATGGCAGCGTCAGCATCTGCGAACTCAGACAAGTGTAAGTACCAATCTTATATACTGTGACTGTTAACACCTGATTGGATAGGGATGAGGTAATACATGGCGCGCTGATTGAGTCTTCCTGACAGAACTTAAGCTAAAGCTTCCATTTCTTTTACAGAGATTACTTGATTTAAGAGTGAATGGTGGCCTAATCTGGTGGATTAGAGACTTTCTTTTAAATCGTCCACAAAGAGTTCTCCATAATGATAAAGTTTCAAAAACAATTGTTTTAAACACAGGAGTACCACAGGGAACTATATTATCCCCTCTATTATTCTCATTGTACATAAATTAATTTAAAATTCACAACTCATATTTTAGTCTACTTAAATACGCTGACGATTTGGCACTTGTTGGCCTTTTGTACAAAGGTGGAACTGAAAGAGATAAATTGTATCATAATTATATAAATTCCATACAAAAATGGTGCAAACTGAGTGCACTTGAGATAAATTTGCACAAAACTAAGGAGTTAGTGATTAGTAGAAACAAATGTGAAATCTCTGAACAATTGCAACCCTTGACACTCAATGGATACCAGGTAGAAATAGTTAATAGTTTTAAATACTTGGGAACATTCATAGATAGTAACTTGAGTTTTGCTGGAAATGTGGATTATGTTTTTAAAAAGGCAATGCAGAGATTGCATCTTATTCGGAGGCTAAAACACTTTGGTGTGAGCAAAAAAATTTAGAAATGGTTTATAAGAATCTTGTAGAGAGTATTATGTCTTTTATGTCTAGGGTGGTTAACGTAGCTAGCACAATTGTAGGTAAGACACAAAGGCAATTGAATGAGATATATTTATTGAAAGGTAAAGAAAAGGCATGGGTTATTATAGAGGATTCCTCTCATCCCTTACACTCTAGCTTTCAGTTGCTTCCATCAAGGAGACGGTTTAGACAACCTAGGACGGGTAAAAATGTGTACCAGATGTCATTTGTGCCAACTGCTATTCGAATTTTAAATGCTGAGAAGACATGAATATGAGTAGGGGTGGATATGTAGGCTATGTATAGCTGCATGGGAATGTTACTGTTTTTATTTTATGTATATTTTTTATGTTTGTGTTGGTGTCCTTGTGTGTGGTGTATAGTGAAGCCAAAGACAAATTTCCACTTGTGGACTTGTGCAAATTATACCTTGTTCTCAAATTGTTAATGTTAACAACATCAGCATTGCGTGACTACATTTAAAGCCTTTCAGATATTTATCCTTGTTTTCGCATGGGCCGGTTGCAGTCTCTTTTTCCAAACTCTCAGTCCGAAGTCTTTTGCATTTTACAGCGGGTGAATCTGTTGTCACTGGTGATTGTCGTTTGAAACTTTCTGGATCCGCCATCACATTGATAAGTTTAATTATATCAAATGCTGTGAAAAAAGGCTACAAATCTCCACCTCCAGCATCCTCACACGCAATATAGCTTACTAGCCGAGACTCTTCTTTATGTGTCCAGATGTGACGTAATGACTCAATATAGCCTACTAGCCGAGACTCTTCTTTATGTGTACAGATGTGACGTAATGACTCAATATAGTCTACTAGTCGAGACTCTTCTTTATGTGTACATATGTGACGTAATGACTCAATATAGTCTACTAGCCGAGACTCTTCTTTATGTGTACAGATGTGACGTAATGACTCAATATAGTCTACTAGCCGAGACTCTTCTTTATGTGTACATATGTGACGTAATGACTCAATATAGTCTACTAGCCGAGACTCTTCTTTATGTGTACAGATGTGACGTAATGACTCAATATAGTCTACTAGCCGAGACTCTTCTTTATGTGTCCAGATGTGACGTAATGACTCAATATAGCCTACTAGCCGAGACTCTTCTTTATGTGTCCAGATGTGACGTAATGACTCAATATAGTCTACTAGCCGAGACTCTTCTTTATGTGTCCAGATGTGACGTAATGACTCAATATAGTCTACTAGCCGAGACTCTTCTTTATGTGTACAGATGTGACGTAATGACTCAATATAGCCTACTAGCCGAGACTCTTCTTCATGTGTACAGATGTGACGTAATGACTCAATATAGTCTACTAGCCGAGACTCTTCTTTATGTGTCCAGATGTGACGTAATGACTCAATATAGTCTACTAGCCGAGACTCTTCTTCATGTGTACAGATGTGACGTAATGACTCAATATAGTCTACTAGCCGAGACTCTTCTTCATGTGTCCAGATGTGACGTAATGACTCAATATAGTCTACTAGCCGAGACTCTTCTTTATGTGTCCAAATGTGACGTAATGACTCAATATAGTCTACTAGCCGAGACTCTTCTTCATGTGTCCAGATGTGACGTAATGACTCAATATAGTCTACTAGCCGAGACTCTTCTTTATGTGTACAGATGTGACGTAATGACTCAATATAGTCTACTAGCCGAGACTCTTCTTTATGTGTACAGATGTGACGTAATGACTCAATATAGTCTACTAGCCGAGACTCTTCTTTATGTGTCCAGATGTGACGTAATGACTCAATATAGCCTACTAGCCGAGACTCTTCTTTATGTGTCCAGATGTGACGTAATGACTCAATATAGTCTACTAGCCGAGACTCTTCTTTATGTGTACAGATGTGACGTAATGACTCAATATAGTCTACTAGCCGAGACTCTTCTTTATGTGTACAGATGTGACGTAATGACTCAATATACACTCACCGGCCACTTTATTAGGTACACCTGTCCAACTGCTCGTTAACACTTAATTTCTAAGCAGCCAATCACATGGCGGCAACTCAGTGCATTTAGGCATGTAGACATGGTCAAGACAATCTCCTGCAGTTCAAACCGAGCATCAGCATGGGGAAGAAAGTTGATTTGAGTGACTTTGAACGTGGCATGATTGTTGGTGCCAGAAGGGCTGGTCTGAGTATTTCAGAAACTGCTAATCTACTGGGATTTTCACGCACAACCATCTCTAGGGTTTACAGAGAATGGTCCGAAAAAGAAAAAAACATCCAGTGAGCGGCAGTTCTGTGGGCGGAAATGCCTTGTTGATGCCAGAGGTCAGAGGAGAATGGCCAGACTGGTTCGAGCTGATAGAAGGGCAACAGTGACTGAAATAACCACTCGTTACAACCGAGGTATGCAGCAAAGCATTTGTGAAGCCACAACACGCACAACCTTGAGGCGGATGGGCTACAACAGCAGAAGACTCCACCGGGTACCACTCATCTCCACTACAAATAGGAAAAAGAGGCTACAATTTGCAAGAGCTCACCAAAATTGAACAGTTGAAGACTGGAAAAATGTTGCCTGGTCTGATGAGTCTCGATTTCTGTTGAGACATTCAGATGTTAGAGTCAGAATTCGGCGTAAACAGAATGAGAACATGGAACCATCATGCCTTGTTACCACTGTGCAGGCTGGTGGTGGTGGTGTAATGGTGTGGGGGATGTTTTCCTGGCACACTTTAGGCCCCTTAGTGCCAATTGGGCATCGTTTAAATGCCACGGCCTACCTGAGCATTGTTTCTGACCATGTCCATGCCTTTATGGCCACCATGTACCCATCCTCTGATGGCTACTTCCACCATGTCACAAAGCTCTAATCATTTCAAATTGGTTTCTTGAACATGACAATGAGTTCACTGTACTAAAATGGCCTCCACAGTCACCAGATCTCAACCCAATAGAGCATCTTTGGGATGTGGTGGAACGGGAGATTCGCATCATGGATGTGCAGCCGACAAATCTGCGGCAACTGTGTGATGCCATCATGTCAATATGGACCAAACTCCCTGAGGAATGCTTCCAGCACCTTGTTGAATCTATGCCACGAAGAATTGAGGCAGTTCTGAAGGCAAAAGGGGGTCCAACCCGTTACTAGCATGGGGTACCTAATTAAGTGGCCGGTGAGTGTAGTCTACTAGCCGAGACTCTTCTTTATGTGTACAGATGTGACGTAATGACTCAATATAGTCTACTAGCCGAGACTCTTCTTTATGTGTCCAGATGTGGCGTAATGACTCAATATAGTCTACTAGCCGAGACTCTTCTTTATGTGTACAGATGTGACGTAATGACTCAATATAGTCTACTAGCCGAGACTCTTCTTTATGTGTCCAGATGTGACGTAATGACTCAATATAGTCTACTAGCCGAGACTCTTCTTTATGTGTACAGATGTGACGTAATGACTGGTTATAGTCTACTAGCCGAGACTCTTCTTTATGTGTACAGATGTGACGTAATGACTCAATATAGTCTACTAGCCGAGACTCTTCTTTTTGTGTACAGATGTGACGTAATGACTCAATATAGTCTACTAGCCGAGACTCTTCTTTATGTGTACAGATGTGACGTAATGACTCAATATAGCCTAGTAGCCGAGACTCTTCTTCATGTGTACAGATGTGACGTAATGACTCAATATAGTCTACTAGCCGAGACTCTTCTTTATGTGTACAGATGTGGCGTAATGACTCAATATAGTCTACTAGCCGAGACTCTTCTTTATGTGTACAGATGTGACGTAATGACTCAATATAGTCTACTAGCCGAGACTCTTCTTTATGTGTACAGATGTGACGTAATGACTCAATATAGTCTACTAGCCGAGACTCTTCTTTATGTGTACAGATGTGACGTAATGACTCAATATAGTCTACTAGCCGAGACTCTTCTTTGTGTGTACAGATGTGACGTAATGACTCAATATAGTCTACTAGCCGAGACTCTTCTTTATGTGTCCAGATGTGACGTAATGACTCAATATAGCCTACTAGCCGAGACTCTTCTTTATGTGCACAGATGTGACGTAATGACTCAATATAGCCTACTAGCCGAGACTCTTCTTCATGTGTACAGATGTGACGTAATGACTCAATATAGTCTACTAGCAGAGACTCTTCTTTATGTGTACAGATGTGACGTAATGACTCAATATAGTCTACTAGCCGAGACTCTTCTTTATGTGTACAGATGTGACGTAATGACTCAATATAGTCTACTAGCCGAGACTCTTCTTTATGTGTACAGATGTGACGTAATGACTCAATATAGCTTACTAGCCGAGACTCTTCTTTATGTGTCCAGATGTGACGTAATGACTCAATATAGTCTACTAGCCGAGACTCTTCTTTGTGTGTACAGATGTGACGTAATGACTCAATATAGTCTACTAGCCGAGACTCTTCTTTATGTGTCCAGATGTGACGTAATGACTCAATATAGTCTACTAGCCGAGACTCTTCTTTCTGTGTACAGATGTGACGTAATGACTCAATATAGTCTACTAGCAGAGACTCTTCTTTATGTGTACAGATGTGACGTAATGACTCAATATAGTCTACTAGCAGAGACTCTTCTTTATGTGTACAGATGTGACGTAATGACTCAATATAGTCTACTAGCCGAGACTCTTCTTCATGTGTACAGATGTGACGTAATGACTCAATATAGTCTACTAGCCGAGACTCTTCTTTATGTGTACAGATGTGACGTAATGACTCAATATAGCCTACTAGCCGAGACTCTTCTTTATGTGTACAGATGTGACGTAATGACTCAATATAGCCTACTAGCCGAGACTCTTCTTTATGTGTCCAGATGTGACGTAATGACTCAATATAGCCTACTAGCCGAGACTCTTCTTCATGTGTACAGATGTGACGTAATGACTCAATATAGTCTACTAGCCGAGACTCTTCTTTATGTGTACAGATGTGACGTAATGACTCAATATAGTCTACTAGTCGAGACTCTTCTTTATGTGTACAGATGTGACGTAATGACTCAATATAGTCTACTAGTCGAGACTCTTCTTTATGTGTACAGATGTGACGTAATGACTCAATATAGCCTACTAGCCGAGACTCTTCTTTATGTGCACAGATGTGAAGTAATGACTCAATATAGTCTACTAGCCGAGACTCTTCTTCATGTGTACAGATGTGACGTAATGACTCAATATAGTCTACTAGCCGAGACTCTTCTTCATGTGTACAGATGTGAGTAATGACTCAATATAGTCTACTAGCCGAGACTCTTCTTTATGTGTACAGATGTGACGTAATGACTCAATATAGTCTTATAGCCGAGACTCTTCTTTATGTGTCCAGATGTGGCGTAATGACTCAATATAGTCTACTAGCCGAGACTCTTCTTTATGTGTACAGATGTGACGTAATGACTCAATATAGTCTACTAGCCGAGACTCTTCTTTATGTGTCCAGATGTGACGTAATGACTCAATATAGTCTACTAGCCGAGACTCTTCTTTATGTGTACAGATGTGACGTAATGACTGGTTATAGTCTACTAGCCGAGACTCTTCTTTATGTGTACAGATGTGACGTAATGACTCAATATAGTCTACTAGCCGAGACTCTTCTTTTTGTGTACAGATGTGACGTAATGACTCAATATAGTCTACTAGCCGAGACTCTTCTTTATGTGTACAGATGTGACGTAATGACTCAATATAGCCTAGTAGCCGAGACTCTTCTTCATGTGTACAGATGTGACGTAATGACTCAATATAGTCTACTAGCCGAGACTCTTCTTTATGTGTACAGATGTGGCGTAATGACTCAATATAGTCTACTAGCCGAGACTCTTCTTTATGTGTACAGATGTGACGTAATGACTCAATATAGTCTACTAGCCGAGACTCTTCTTTATGTGTACAGATGTGACGTAATGACTCAATATAGTCTACTAGCCGAGACTCTTCTTTATGTGTACAGATGTGACGTAATGACTCAATATAGTCTACTAGCCGAGACTCTTCTTTATGTGTACAGATGTGACGTAATGACTCAATATAGTCTACTAGCCGAGACTCTTCTTTGTGTGTACAGATGTGACGTAATGACTCAATATAGTCTACTAGCCGAGACTCTTCTTTATGTGTCCAGATGTGACGTAATGACTCAATATAGCCTACTAGCCGAGACTCTTCTTTATGTGCACAGATGTGACGTAATGACTCAATATAGCCTACTAGCCGAGACTCTTCTTCATGTGTACAGATGTGACGTAATGACTCAATATAGTCTACTAGCAGAGACTCTTCTTTATGTGTACAGATGTGACGTAATGACTCAATATAGTCTACTAGCCGAGACTCTTCTTTATGTGTACAGATGTGACGTAATGACTCAATATAGTCTACTAGCCGAGACTCTTCTTTATGTGTACAGATGTGACGTAATGACTCAATATAGCTTACTAGCCGAGACTCTTCTTTATGTGTCCAGATGTGACGTAATGACTCAATATAGTCTACTAGCCGAGACTCTTCTTTGTGTGTACAGATGTGACGTAATGACTCAATATAGTCTACTAGCCGAGACTCTTCTTTATGTGTCCAGATGTGACGTAATGACTCAATATAGTCTACTAGCCGAGACTCTTCTTTCTGTGTACAGATGTGACGTAATGACTCAATATAGTCTACTAGCAGAGACTCTTCTTTATGTGTACAGATGTGACGTAATGACTCAATATAGTCTACTAGCAGAGACTCTTCTTTATGTGTACAGATGTGACGTAATGACTCAATATAGTCTACTAGCCGAGACTCTTCTTCATGTGTACAGATGTGACGTAATGACTCAATATAGTCTACTAGCCGAGACTCTTCTTTATGTGTACAGATGTGACGTAATGACTCAATATAGCCTACTAGCCGAGACTCTTCTTTATGTGTACAGATGTGACGTAATGACTCAATATAGCCTACTAGCCGAGACTCTTCTTTATGTGTCCAGATGTGACGTAATGACTCAATATAGCCTACTAGCCGAGACTCTTCTTCATGTGTACAGATGTGACGTAATGACTCAATATAGTCTACTAGCCGAGACTCTTCTTTATGTGTACAGATGTGACGTAATGACTCAATATAGTCTACTAGTCGAGACTCTTCTTTATGTGTACAGATGTGACGTAATGACTCAATATAGTCTACTAGTCGAGACTCTTCTTTATGTGTACAGATGTGACGTAATGACTCAATATAGCCTACTAGCCGAGACTCTTCTTTATGTGCACAGATGTGAAGTAATGACTCAATATAGTCTACTAGCCGAGACTCTTCTTCATGTGTACAGATGTGACGTAATGACTCAATATAGTCTACTAGCCGAGACTCTTCTTCATGTGTACAGATGTGAGTAATGACTCAATATAGTCTACTAGCCGAGACTCTTCTTTATGTGTACAGATGTGACGTAATGACTCAATATAGTCTACTAGCCGAGACTCTTCTTTATGTGTACAGATGTGACGTAATGACTCAATATAGTCTACTAGTCGAGACTCTTCTTTATGTGTACAGATGTGACGTAATGACTCAATATAGCCTACTAGCCGAGACTCTTCTTTATGTGTACAGATGTGACGTAATGACTCAATATAGTCTACTAGCCGAGACTCTTCTTTATGTGTACAGATGTGACGTAATGACTCAATATAGTCTACTAGCCGAGACTCTTCTTTATGTGTACAGATGTGCCGTAATGACTCAATATAGTCTACTAGCCAAAACTCTTCTTCATGTGTACAGATGTGAGTAATGACTCAATATAGTCTACTAGCCGAGACTCTTCTTTATGTGCACAGATGTGAAGTAATGACTCAATATAGTCTACTAGCCGAGACTCTTCTTCATGTGTACAGATGTGACGTAATGACTCAATATAGTCTACTAGCCGAGACTCTTCTTCATGTGTACAGATGTGAGTAATGACTCAATATAGTCTACTAGCCGAGACTCTTCTTTATGTGTACAGATGTGACGTAATGACTCAATATAGTCTACTAGCCGAGACTCTTCTTTATGTGTACAGATGTGACGTAATGACTCAATATAGTCTACTAGTCGAGACTCTTCTTTATGTGTACAGATGTGACGTAATGACTCAATATAGCCTACTAGCCGAGACTCTTCTTTATGTGTACAGATGTGACGTAATGACTCAATATAGTCTACTAGCCGAGACTCTTCTTTATGTGTACAGATGTGACGTAATGACTCAATATAGTCTACTAGCCGAGACTCTTCTTTATGTGTACAGATGTGACGTAATGACTCAATATAGTCTACTAGCCGAGACTCTTCTTCATGTGTACAGATGTGACGTAATGACTCAATATAGTCTACTAGCCGAGACTCTTCTTTATGTGTACAGATGTGACGTAATGACTCAATATAGTCTACTAGCCGAGACTCTTCTTTATGTGTACAGATGTGACGTAATGACTCAATATAGTCTACTAGCCGAGACTCTTCTTTATGTGTACAGATGTGACGTAATGACTCAATATAGTCTACTAGCCGAGACTCTTCTTTATGTGTACAGATGTGACGTAATGACTCAATATAGTCTACTAGCCGAGACTCTTCTTTATGTGTCCAGATGTGACGTAATGACTCAATATAGTCTACTAGCCGAGACTCTTCTTTATGTGTACAGATGTGACGTAATGACTCAATATAGTCTACTAGCCGAGACTCTTCTTTATGTGTACAGATGTGACGTAATGACTCATTATAGTCTACTAGCCGAGACTCTTCTTTATGTGTACAGATGTGCCGTAATGACTCAATATAGTCTACTAGCCAAAACTCTTCTTCATGTGTACAGATGTGAGTAATGACTCAATATAGTCTACTAGCCGAGACTCTTCTTTATGTGTACAGATGTGACGTAATGACTCAATATAGTCTACTAGCCGAGACTCTTCTTCATGTGTACAGATGTGACGTAATGACTCAATATAGTCTACTAGCCGAGACTCTTCTTTATGTGTACAGATGTGACGTAATGACTCAATATAGTCTACTAGCTGAGACTCTTCTTTATGTGTACAGATGTGACGTAATGACTCAATATAGTCTACTAGCCGAGACTCTTCTTCATGTGTACAGATGTGACGTAATGACTCAATATAGCCTACTAGCCGAGACTCTTCTTCATGTGTACAGATGTGACGTAATGACTCAATATAGTCTACTAGCCGAGACTCTTCTTTATGTGTACAGATGTGACGTAATGACTCAATATAGTCTAATAGCCGAGACTCTTCTTTATGTGTACAGATGTGCCGTAATGACTCAATATAGTCTACTAGCCAAAACTCTTCTTCATGTGTACAGATGTGAGTAATGACTCAATATAGTCTACTAGCCGAGACTCTTCTTTATGTGTACAGATGTGACGTAATGACTCAATATAGTCTACTAGCCGAGACTCTTCTTCATGTGTACAGATGTGACGTAATGACTCAATATAGTCTACTAGCCGAGACTCTTCTTTATGTGTACAGATGTGACGTAATGACTCAATATAGTCTACTAGCCGAGACTCTTCTTTATGTGCACAGATGTGACGTAATGACTCAATATAGTCTACTAGTCGAGACTCTTCTTTATGTGTACAGATGTGACGTAATGACTCAATATAGCCTACTAGCCGAGACTCTTCTTTATGTGTACAGATGTGACGTAATGACTCAATATAGTCTACTAGCCGAGACTCTTCTTTATGTGTACAGATGTGACGTAATGACTCAATATAGTCTACTAGCCGAGACTCTTCTTTATGTGTACAGATGTGCCGTAATGACTCAATATAGTCTACTAGCCAAAACTCTTCTTCATGTGTACAGATGTGAGTAATGACTCAATATAGTCTACTAGCCGAGACTCTTCTTTATGTGTACAGATGTGACGTAATGACTCAATATAGTCTACTAGCCGAGACTCTTCTTTATGTGTACAGATGTGACGTAATGACTCAATATAGTCTACTAGCCGAGACTCTTCTTTATGTGTACAGATGTGACGTAATGACTCAATATAGTCTACTAGCCGAGACTCTTCTTCATGTGTACAGATGTGACGTAATGACTCAATATAGTCTACTAGCCGAGACTCTTCTTTATGTGTACAGATGTGACGTAATGACTCAATATAGTCTACTAGCCGAGACTCTTCTTTATGTGTACAGATGTGACGTAATGACTCAATATAGCCTACTAGCCGAGACTCTTCTTCATGTGTACAGATGTGACGTAATGACTCAATATAGTCTACTAGCCGAGACTCTTCTTTATGTGTACAGATGTGACGTAATGACTCAATATAGTCTACTAGCCGAGACTCTTCTTTATGTGTACAGATGTGACGTAATGACTCAATATAGTCTACTAGCCGAGACTCTTCTTTATGTGCACAGATGTGACGTAATGACTCAATATAGTCTACTAGCCGAGACTCTTCTTCATGTGTACAGATGTGACGTAATGACTCAATATAGTCTACTAGCCGAGACTCTTCTTCATGTGTACAGATGTGACGTAATGACTCAATATAGTCTACTAGCCGAGACTCTTCTTCATGTGTACAGATGTGACGTAATGACTCAATATAGTCTACTAGCCGAGACTCTTCTTTATGTGTACAGATGTGACGTAATGACTCAATATAGTCTACTAGCCGAGACTCTTCTTTATGTGTACAGATGTGACGTAATGACTCAATATAGTCTACTAGCCGAGACTCTTCTTTATGTGTACAGATGTGACGTAATGACTCAATATAGTCTACTAGCCGAGACTCTTCTTCATGTGTACAGATGTGACGTAATGACTCAATATAGTCTACTAGCCGAGACTCTTCTTCATGTGTACAGATGTGACGTAATGACTCAATATAGTCTACTAGCCGAGACTCTTCTTTATGTGTACAGATGTGACGTAATGACTCAATATAGTCTACTAGCCGAGACTCTTCTTTATGTGTACAGATGTGACGTAATGACTCAATATAGCCTACTAGCCGAGACTCTTCTTCATGTGTACAGATGTGACGTAATGACTCAATATAGTCTACTAGCCGAGACTCTTCTTTATGTGCACAGATGTGACGTAATGACTCAATATAGTCTACTAGCCGAGACTCTTCTTCATGTGTACAGATGTGACGTAATGACGCAAAGACATGCTCGAATCCCCCGCTGAAATCCACCAGTAAAAACATTATTACAAGCTTACTGCTTTGAATCGAGCTAAGGCAAGCAGAGAGTTTTGAACACTGGCTGGTTATGTACTTGCTCAAAAAATTATTTTGGATAATTTTTAACCCAAAAAAGTTACGTACTGGCACTTTAAAGAGCCCATCAAAATAAAGTGAAACCACGTTATTGCAGTCGCTCCACTGGTGCAGGAAGTACACTGTTCAGAATCGGTCATCTTTGCTAATGAAACCACACATCAAATTTGAGCCTATCGCCTGAACTGAAGATACCAAGTGCCACTCTTGACAGGAGTCACAGGAATATGACAGCTTTTAAAAAAATCAAAAAAAAAAAAATCAAAATCAAGCACAGGAAAAATATTTGCTGTTCATTTATTTCATAAAACAGTTTGTAAGGACACTAATTGTCATTGAAACATTTTATTAAACAAATGCAACAACAATATCTGGGTGCTGTGCTGGGTATTTCGCAACATAGCTATTATTATGTCACAGCTGGAATGTTCTATTGTCCAATCAGGAGCCAAGACCAGAACGATCTGTATTATGAAATGTCTGGATGATCTCCATGCGACTTGTTTGGTGACATGCAAAGCTTGATGCTTTGGCTTCCTTTGGAATTGTTTACATTAGCAGAGAATTCTGAAATATGTGTTATTTAATGTTAACATCTTGTGTATAGAACTGTTGTATAAAAGCCTGTCAACCGTTTCACACATGATCCATTTACAGTATGCATAAATTCCTGTATACCATACAACAATTAGTTCTTCGTTTCTCCATTATTTTGAATTCAAATCCAATCCTTGTTAAAGTTACTGAAAATGATTTTTCAGTAATGTGATTCTCTTTGTACACAGCACCGTAATTCAATCCTTCATAGACGTCTTCACGCTTAAAACATTAAAAATATACAACGTATTAATCCATTCATCAACTCTATATAGATTCATATGTTAAATTGCTCAAGCAAGTGGAAAAACCTTTAAACAAATGGTACTTCTCTAATGATAAAAGGTAGTATCGCAAACATTTTAAATTAAAACTTAGCATTCGCTCAAACAGCTGAATCCCATGCCTCTTCTTTTGCATTTAAATCAAAATAATTGATTCTAATTGGTCAATAGCACCATTTAGCGTTACGTTATTCCCAGATAACTGCTGAAAACAGATAACACAGGCTCATCCGGGTTACTGAAGTTAGAGACCCTGACAAAGGCTACTTGTGCCGAAACGTTGGTGAGTGAGTGTGCAGTTACATTCTCTTTGCATTAAGTGTTTTCCTTTAACTTGCACCTCAAATAGTGTGCGTTTGCTTTGCTGTTCTTTTAAGCAGTTATTTAATTATGTCATCAAGAATCGTGGACTTGCTATCTCTTTTCATAAAAATGCAGCTGCTGCAATTTTGCGACTATTGTTTTGTACACTGTTGGATTAAGTTTCGGAAAACAGGTAAGATTTTAAAACAGTTTCATCTCAAATCAATATGTCTTCTCTCCATAATTATTTATGTGGCGAAATGCAGTGTAATAAGTGGTATGACTGTATCCCTTATTTGTCTGTCTAGTTTGAACTTGCTGCGCTAGCAAATGCTCTCTCCGTGGAAGTTTTGCGTTAAAAAACCTAATAAAATATTTCGACTCAGATCAATATTTTGTGTCTAATTATTTACTAATGTGGGAAGTAGCTGTGTAATAAGCGGGATAATGTACATTCAGCCGATTGTTATCTCAAAATAAACCCCGACAGGGTCATCAGGACCCCTATGGGGAGGACCGGATTATCAAATCAAAAAGTTGAGGTGGGTCAGGGGTGGGGGTGCGGTGAAACGCATAACAGTTTCAATAAATAAGCTAAAGTAAATCTAAAAATGAAAGTATTGTGGAAACGTGATACCCAACAGTATGCAGTACGGAAACCACCATTCCTCCTGCACTAGCTTGATGGCAAGAAGCTCCCAGTTGCCTATATCATAATTTTGCTCTACCAAGGCACATGGAAAGAGTTTTGCTGGATCTCCTTGCCGCTGAGATAAAATGGCTCCTAGGCTGGTAGTGAAGGCATCCACTTCTACCATGAATCGGGAATAGAATGAACGAGGATAGGGGCACTGGTGAAGGTATCCATTACATTTTTAAAGGCTTTGTAGGCTTTGGGGTTCCAAGACAGAGAATTGAAAGAAAGGTAAGTGTAAGAGAGAGAGATGATATCTAGTCCCCTACATATCCTGCATTCTGAAATAGAGAGAGGATATCTAATCCTCTCTCTATTTCAGAAGGCAGACGAGTGGAAGACCTTGGCCACTATGAGTATCCGGTCATGCCATATGGGCTAGACAATGCTCCCTCTGTATTCCAGAGGTTTGTTAACAAGGTTTTCTGTAACTTCACTTCGTTGAATTCTAGATTGGTGATATTATTTTCTCCAGCAACCTGACAAAACACCATTAGAATGTGACCCTGGTACTGGAGAAACTGCAAAAACCTGATCAGTTCCTCAGGGCTGAGAAGTGTCCATTCTACCAACTATATGTGTGCAATTCCTGGGTTGAAAACTTTGCACCTGAGAGCATGCAGATGGACTCTGGGAAGGTGCAAGAAGTTCAGTCCTTGCCACTTCCGTCCACTGTCAAGGAACTACAGCATTTCCTTGGTTCACCAGAAGATTCATCTTTGACACACTGTGATCGCAGCTTTCTTTCAAGTCGGCTTTTGGTTTCAAAAGCGGACACTCAACTGAGACTGCCCTGCTCTCGGTTGTTGAAGCTCTGAGACTGGCAAGAGCAGCTTTCAAATCCTCAGTTCTCATCTTGCTGGATCTCATCCTCCTGTCAACCCTCATGTCTCAGGAACCGCACTCCAATGGTTCAAGTCTTACCTCTCAGTAGGTTCTTCAGGGTGTCGTGGAGTGGTGAGTTGTCTAAGTCGCACCATCTAGCTAATGGGGTGCCTCAGGGCTCAGTGCTGGGACCGCTTCTCTTCTCCATCTACATGTCATCACTAGGATCTGTCATTCAGAAACATGGTTTTTCCTATTACTGTTATGCTGACGACACACGACTCTACCTCTCACTCCAACCAGAGGATCCGACAGCTCGCATCTCAGCCTGCCTGCCTGACATTTCATGCTGGATAAGAAAACAGAGCTGCTTGTGGTCCCGGCCAACCCAACACTACACCACAATTTCTCCATTCAGCTTGGTTCGACAACCATACGTAACTCCATCAAGGTCAGCCAGGAACCTTGGAGTTATTGATGAACAGTTGAACTTCACGGATCTCATTGCTAGAACTGCCTGGTCCTGTAGATTTGCCCTATACAACATATCAGGTATCAGGCCCTTCCTAAAAGAGCTACACAACTCCTTGTCCAAGCGCTTGTTATATCCAGACTGGACTATTGTAATGCTCTCTTGGCAGGCCTTCAGCTGCTGAGTCTTTAACCATGTTCAAGAAACTGCTTAAGACGCATCTCTTTTGTCAACACTTGACCCATTAATACTAACAATTACTATTTTATATATATATATATATATATATATACAGGCCTCCATCCATCTTGTCCACAAGAACTCATCTTTTGAGTGTCTGCAAATATAATTCAGTTTATACAGTTTGCTAGATCTTTAGGGTGTGTTGTGTGAGGATGAATGAGATCGATTCATGTCGCTGTGAGAAACTGGCAGTGTGAACAGGGCTTGAGAGTGTTGTGAGTGAGAGTACGGGTGAAGCCTCTCCCACCCAATTCCTCACATCGCCAGCACCTAAACTAAACATTTTAAAGAAAAAATTAACAAACAGCATGTATTAACAAAGATCTTGCAAATAGTTTGAATAAATGAATTGTTAATCTTAATTTTAAATGGAAAATTCACAAACAGCAACATGTCTCCCTATTTAAGTTTAAATTCTTGACACCTTGGCTTGGACCCTGGTTACGGCCCCTACGAAGCATGAATGAATATTCAACATTCATACTGTCAAACTTCTTTGAGGTACTATTAAAAGCACATATATTTCCCTTAAAACTAAGATTGTGAGATTACAAGAGCAGGAATTATCTTTGAGTTTGTAGATAACGGGTGACAAGAATCTGGGTGAAATGTGTTCATTTATAGATTAATGAGTTTAAAGAAAGGAACAAGGCGAAGGCTTCCTTCCAACATCAGACACATGTTCAGACTTGCCCAGTTGGAAGGAGAGGTCTGTTAATAGATCAATCCCTGGAGAATGTCGTTACCGAGCACAGCAAGTTCCAACACTTTTGTCAACATCTCCAGAGATCAACAAAATGAGCCATTGGTAAGTGTCGACATAACTGTATGATGCAAGTAGTAGCTACTATGTCTTTGCAATGTTGCACTGAATGCCATTTTGCATCAAAAAAGGTCTTTCTCTCTTCGATATGGGCTCATGTTTAAGTGGCTCCAGCTGTCACATTTTGTTCGCAGATATTTCCTTGCAGCTTTTGCTTTTGGCCAGTTGCAGAAGCTAGTTGAACAAACTCTGAGTTTCAGAGTATGTTTGATGTTCAAAAAAACAAACAAATCCAACCTGAGTTGAAACAAACAAATCCAATCCAACGAGTTCAGAAAGATCACAATGCATGTTCTCTCAGGGTTTTATTACAGAGGGTTATCTATTCTACCAGTACCAATTTTTTGGAGGTAATTTCAAGAGTCATTAATAACATGATGTGTATGGATTATGTTCCATGTTTTATTCATCAATCAATCAATCAATGGTTGAGGAATACTGCAGTATAGTATACTAATGAAATCAAATCCTTAAAACCAGCAGCAAAATAGACACCACATTTTAATCTGAAGTATGCAAACATTAAAAAGACCATTGTGTTGACACAGACCTTTGGATCATCAAGTTTATTTGCAAATGAATTAGTGAAGTTTAGTAGTCCACACACCAGTGCTGCACATCCACACTAAACCATTCCTTATTTACACGTTTTTATATTCCATTTTAAATCCCCAAACTAACTGTTCATCATAAGCTCCCGTGACAAAAAAAATGTACATGATAAATGAGTTTTGAATATATGAAAAATCATACAGCTGAGTAAAACCAGCATTTCAACACTATACAATTGTTTAGATTTGTTAACAAACGTGTCCACATTCCATCACTTCATTTTTAATAGGCAAAATATTAAACTTGAATAAATGTGAAGTATCCTGTATTTAACGCTGCATGCCTCGGCAACAGAAGCAAAATTAATACTCATGTCTGTATATTAAAGGAAAATCACACTTTTTGTCTTATACTGTGCACATGAAGGCATTCTGAGTATTAGTTACATTCTATTACAAAATACCAAATATGGCTCTCACAATGTTTATTTGTGCCTCGAGTGTAGCTTTAACCCTTCGTTCTCCATTTATACATCCACCGTATCAAAACCAAAAAAGAGAGAGAACATGGAAAAAAACATTGGCCTTTATACTTTACGTACTGCAATCCATGACTAATGACTGCAGTCGTAATGAAGAAGAGAAGGACGGTTTATGCATTAATATGACATCACAGCACACTGGAAACAAGAAAATCAAAGAGGATCGGTGTTAATCTGTAGTGCTGATATTCAAAAACACCAATCCTTCATGCAGAACTGGTGTTGGTGATGGATTTAGTCTTATTTTCTAACCTCACATTTGCTCTTTTGAGCTCATTTAATTTGACTGGCTCTCTAAAGTTAATCTGAACATGACAGAGACTGACTGGAATGGAAGCAAGAAGTGCAAAGGACACAGATATCCCTCTGCAAACACTTGAATGATCTACAGCTATGAATTAGAGAGAAGTATCAGTTGTAAGAGAAACTCCACCTGGAAACAGAAATTGTGCGGCTCTTCAGTGCATTCGTTTAGCACCTGAATTCAGAAAGGCGCTCGGATAACCCCTCAGCGAAATATACATTCTCACCCACCCCGTAATGAAAGGGCACTACATGAAACCGTCATGTGACTTAACATACACGTTTATAAAGGATGGTGCAGATAAGTGTCTGTCTAAATGAATTATGAATGTCATTATATGTGCTCAACCTGCTCATTCTGGCATAATCTAAATCTTGTTCAGCATGTGCAATAGTGTCATGTGTATATACTGTATGAATGTTCACGACGAGCCCTTTGACTGAAGCAGTAATGAACGCCCTCGGCTCGGCGTCGGGGTGGGTCAGAGTTCGTTGCAGGCCGAGTTCTCGGTGGTTTTAAACATCAGGATGGAGTTGTAGATTTTCAGCGCAGGTCCTAGTTTAATGCTGAGGATCTTCACCAGGTCCACCTGAGTCAGTAGCAGGAAGGCCTCTCCGTCAATTTGCTGAAACCAAACAACAATAAATCAGCTGATAAACACACACACACACACAGCGGCCGCTGATCTCATTTCTGTTTACATTTGGCATTGTGTGACATTTGGTGATTATTCATCACCATGGAATTATTTTTGGTGGCAATTCAATGGAAAATGTGGTACAGGTGAAACTCGAAAAATTAGAATATCATGCAAAAGTTAATTTATTTCAGTAATTCAACTTAAAAGCTGAAACTAATATGTTATATAGACTCATTACATGCAAAGTGAGATATTTCAAGCCTTTATTTGTTATAATTTTGATGATTATGGCTTACAACCTTTTCACAATATTCTAATTTTGAATTTGGGGTTTTCATAAGCTGTAAGCCATAATCACCAAAATGATAACAAAAAAGGCTTGAAATATCTCACTTTGCATTTTGAAATAAATGAACTTTTGCACGATATTCAAATTTTTCGAGTTTCACCTGTATATATGAATTAATAATAATGTGTTGATGTGGATATGTATGATCCTATACTGCACAAATGAAAGGTGATTCATCTCAATTGATTATTTTCTCTTCATATTAAGATCAGATCATTTATAACTAAGAATGCACCAATATTACAATTCCAGCCGATACGATAAGTCGATAATTATTTTCATATTAAGGCTGATGATAACGGATTAATGGACAATACTAAAACAATCATTTGTCTAAATAAATTAACATTAAACCACTAAAAGGTACAATCAATCACTTTAAATGCTACAAGACAATCAATCGCACGATTTAAAGTGAGGGATTGTGCATGACAGGTGTGTGTGTGTGCATGAATGGATTGGCTGCAGGATATTACGAGTGTGACACTGATTTTATCCAACAGTTCAATAAACAAGAAGTAATTTTAGATGCAATAGTTACTCACTTACCTAGTTTGTCTCATTTGTATGCAAAGTGGACAGACATCTTGCTCTCAAGCAAAGCAGCACTGCTGTTCTAATATATATTAGCATTCTTGCAAAAACACTTGACCGATCAAATTAGTGGACCAAATAATCTGTTTTATTTTAAAAGAGAAAAAAAAAAGTACAATAATTTTCACCAGTGGTCTGAGACTTTTGGACCCCAATGTCCGTCAGCACTCATTAATGCAGCTCCCATTTGCACATAGTAAATACGTTTAGAAAACAAAAGGTAAAGACACAGAAGAGAACAGGAGGAGAGAGAGATGGAGATGGACAGCCGAGCGAGGACAGGATTATTTAAAGCTCTCGCCCTCTGGCCTGTTTAACACTCTTGTTAGTGGTAAACAGGCATGATGCAGTGACGTGGGATGACTTGACATGCCTAAAAATGGTTTCAATGAGATCTTCTCAGATATCCCATCATGCACCTTGCTCTCTCTCTTCCTTAAGCACCATGAGATTCTGTTTCTCAAACGCTCCAGTTACTCCTGCTGCCAAACCTCACGATGGAGGACTGGTTGAGCATTTCTCTGAGGATTCAGTCATTCTAATTCCACTCGTAATTGAAGGGAATGATTTACCTCCTCTCTGAAGGTGCGCACTTGTTCTTTACAGCCCGGAAGTCCTTGGATAAACTCAATCACCTACAGAATAACAACGGAGGAGGATTAGAGGAGGTACAACACTGCAGTTTACAACAGCTGGCTTCAAAACAAATCAGATGACCTTAAATAAAACTTGCATCAACTCAACAAAGCGTAACGGGTGTGACTGGAGATCTGTGTACCTCATCCACGCTCCACGCCGCCACTTTACCGGCCGTGATGCCCGCCACAGTCGGAAGCAGCTTGCTGTGCTGGTCCCAGCAGTGAGGCATGCTGGGAGACGGGCTGGAACATGGCATGAATACAGACTGGTGCAAAGCCTGCTGCAGAGTCAACTCTAAGAGAGAGAGAGAAGGGAGAGTTATTGAAGAGCTAACGTGCCCTTTCTCAAAGTCTTGATGTAGTTTCAGGCTCTACTAGAACAGGTTTTCCTGCTTGAATGTTGATTATTTCCTCATATTCTCTATTGTTGCGGCTCCTCTCTTCCCAGTCTGTCAGTAACGCTCTGTTTACTTCCTGTCTCTACGAAGCCCCTCCTCCTGAAAGCACACTGTGCTCTGATTGGTCTGCTGGATCAGTGTGTTGTGATTGGTCGAGTGCTTCGAGTGTGTTTGGGAAATGTCCCGCCCCTTCCCATAACCGCCAGTTTAACACACTACTAACTAACTCAACCAGGCCCCGCCCCTTTATTCTGCGTATAGCTTGGGCAGAAATTATAAAAAATTAGGAATATTGTGATATGTTCGTTCCCGGAAGAAAACATCTCAGTTACGACTGTAACCTTGGTACCCTGAGAAAGGAACAAGTCACTGTGCTAAATCCATTTTATGATAATCAATATCCATCCATAATCCATTTTCTTGAGGGCAAGAGGACACACAGCTCTGCTATAGTTACATTATTACAGCTTTGACTCAAATAGGCAAAAATGAGAGTCCACAATTAAATGTACAGGAAAAGATATTAATGATCAACATCCATTAGTTTTTTTTTTTTTTTACAATCACTACGACACATTTCTCAATACTTCTCAATACACTCTTCACACAGTGATCACAGCATCAGTCTATGTGAGGTAAACTGAGGATCATTTATTATTGCTTTGACACAAAATGGATTCAATGCCCACATCTTTCAATTGACATGAATTCTTTTCTCATTTAGACACAAACATCACCAAAACTCAATGACCCTACAGGCCAAATTGCACACGTTTACACTCTCTGTTCAAAACTGTTCAAATTAAGTTAAACAAAAATGAACGAGAGAAATTTGCACCATTTCTACAGTAATATCATATTGAAATATATTCTGGATCGAAGAAATCCCTTGCTATCAAAGCAATTAGATGAAACTGAACACCAACACGTCTTTCGGTTTCATTACCATCCAGTCAAAAGGGGAAAACTTAGGAATAATTGTGTAGTGTAATGTAAACATGGGTAATGCAACATATACTGCAGTGAATTATACGCAGTAGAGAGTGTCGTTCTTGTTTTGGAAATAAATATTACAAAGAAAATATAATACAATGCTACCCGATGTTAGTGTTTTATGATTCTTTGTTAGTGTTCTGGAAGAATGAGTTGATTTGAGACATGAATGAAGTGTTTTGACTGTTTTAGTGCATTTTGAATATGAAATTAACTGCTGTGAAGCTGAAAATTGACCTAAGTATTAAGAAATGTGTCCTAGTGATTGTAAAAACCTGTAATAGCAACAATACCCAGTATGGTCAACATACTACGCATAAACTGAGTTGGCAAAATATAGTGCACATAGCACAAAAATATTATGTTATGCACACTTTGACAGGTACAGAATACACACGTTAAAGATGGTGCTCGCCAGGGCTAATGGACGCGGTCTCCATTAAATGATAATTATAAGTATAACTTATCTTTAATCATATTGATTTACTGACACCAGAATCATGGCTTGTAATGTTGTCACACTTTAAATTTCAATAGTCAGTACCTGTGCAAATAATGAACTCTGGTACCAAAGGTAAAAAAAATTGCTATTCATATTAAACAATTATAATTATAAAAGTACTGTAAAAATTCCTTAAAAAAATGTTAATGATGAATTAAAACAACTGTATGTAGTGAAGTAGTTTTAAACTAACATGTATATACAGTTGTTTTAGGGGTGGTGATGGCGCAGTGGATAAGACACATGCCTTTGGTGTGAGAGACCCGGGTTCGAATCCACTGTGAGACACCAATGTGTCCCTGAGCAAGACACTTAACCCCTAGTTGCTCCAGAGGCGTGCGACCTCTGACATATATAGCAATTGTAAGTCGCTTTGGATAAAAGCGTCAGCTAAATGAATAAATGTAAATGTAAATGTATATAGCTTCAAAACGAGTAAATAATCAGTAATAAAGAAGAACAAAGAAACTCATTACATGTCAGGGTTATGTTTATTTTGTTTATCTTTTATTAGTTCTCGTTTTGTTCCTGTGTTTCCTTTCAGTTTAGTTTCCGTGTCTTTAGGGTACGTTTACATGAAAACGATGTTCTAAAACGGAAAGGTTTGTCCATTACAATTTTCGCATACACACAACAACATTGTCGAAACGCAGATCTGCGAAAACCACTAAAACCACTGTATTCTGCTGCCAGGCCAGTAGTTGGCAGTAGTAGATGTCACTTTATAAAGAAACACTACAGGCCTATAGACTGAACACGTAATATTCATGTTCATAACGTCACTGTTTTCACAAATTAACGTTTTTGTAGTTTACACAGCGACCATAACGGTATCGCTTTCAAAAACTTGTTTTCAAAAGTTTGCATTTTCAGGCCCCAAAACACCATTGTAATGTAAACAAACGGCCAAAATGCATAAAAGGGTTTCTTTTTTTGAAAACTGTAGTGTAAACAACCCCTCAGTTACTTATTCCTTTCTGTTTGTTACCATGGTTACTTATTAGTCACACCTGTGTCTTGTTTTTCTATTTATACTCCTTGTTCTGTTCTGTTCCCCATCGGTTCTAATTTTATGTTTTGCAATGTAAGTGTGTTTTTCCCGTTGGATTGATCTTCTGAGATTATTAACTCTTTCTCCGCCAGCGGTTTCTTTAAAAAAAAGTTGCCAGCGTTTTGGTCATTTTCACAAATATTTCATGGCCCCCAGAATATTTTGTTGTATGAATATCTGAACATGCAATTTATCAAAAGAAAGAACATAGCCTCTGTTTTTAAACAAAAAAAGTTTTTCTTATCAACATTTAAATATGGGTAAGTTTCATTAAAAAAGCAACATTTTGAGCAAAAAGCTGCAAAATCCCGTTTCTGTCAAAGACTTCGTCCAGATGGGATTCAGAACAATGATCAAAACACAGTGGAGTGGACCGAGTCCGTCAACACCCCTAATGCTTGCACAGTCCTATAGCTCGTCCTGGGTCAACATTTCATTCAGTAACATTCGGCAGTTTTGATTTCCATGCTGTTTAATGTTATTTTACATATGCACATGATTACATATAATATCGCTTGTTTCTGCTGCTTCTTCGCCTGTGTTTTGATCTGGAGATTCAGTACTCTTTCAGAATTTGTGTAATAGCGCCCCCTACTGTATAACAGTGGAAACACGGATTGCCGGAAAATTCCGTCAATGGCGGGGAACGAGTTAAAAGTATCGATGTTTGAATCCTGCGTCATGCATCTGACTAATACCACGCTATACATGACAGACAAGCAAGAGTGACTTTTCTCTTTTTCTCAGCATTATTGCTGTTTCATTATTATTGATGACATCATAGAGCGTGGCAGGTCTACTTGGCTGCAGTTACACTAATTAAACTGTTTAAATCTGAGAGATGTTTGTTACGGCAAATTGTGTGCTTTGAAATTTGACAGTTAAAGTAAATCTTGTTTATAAATGACAAAATTACTTTCCTCATTTGTACACTTCACCTTGTGGGTGTTGCTATTTTTTCATTTGTTGGGAACAGCCTTATGAATAAAGTCGCCTTCTTGCGGTGCCAAAAGCCATGTAAATTCATCAGCTTCTCAACTGGTACACAGTCCACTTCATGCGTTCATGAGCCGCCGTGCTCCGTGCTGGATGCCACGCACTGACACAACACCCTCCCCCACCGCTGGCCTTTCATGGCTAATTCACTCTGACAGAGTCCTTCTTTGAAGTTGGAACAAAAAGGAACTGGGCTGCGTTTCCTAAAAGCATCATGAGCCCAAGTTGATCATGGAGACCATTGCCACCAATGTTAACTACAATCAACTTAGCTCACAATGCTTTCGGGAAACACAGCCCAGAACGCTTTAAGAAAGCGTGCTTATCTCAAGATAATGTCAATACAGGAAAACCTAATCTATCTGCACTTAAAGGTGCTGTATGTAACTTTTTCACTCTACTAAAGCATAAAAATACCATAATGTGTTTGCATATATTGAGGAAAAATGCTAAGTTCACATACTGGTTTCTTTGAAAAAACACTTCTACAGCCAGTTATTTTACTTTGACGTGCGTTTCCAGGCTGGAATGTTTGTTATTGTTTTGGTCAGTGCGATACTGCACGTTGCCAATTTACCAATTTTCACTGTCCATTGGGCTCGTTCCTGTTGCGTGGGAACCCGTGTGAGCGCCGTCCAGTCTGAGGAGCAGGTGGCGGGAGAAACGACGATCTCCGATATTTTGAATTCGACTGCTGTACCTATTTCAACCACTAGGTGAAACTCAAATAGAAGAGGGTCATTCTTAGATACTGCACCTTTATAGGTCAGGCTGCACTTTTATTGAATAAGAAGTTGTGATCTACTATAAATTAGCCACGGGCTGGTAAAGCAGTATCTCTGTACTGTTAACACAGGTATGGAGGTTGTTATGGAGCACAATGTGAACGCTCTTAAATATCTAGTTCAGTCATGAAACTCTAGAGGGCGCAGGCTGATGGTCTTTAATGCAATCTGAAAGCTATCTCATTATTACCACATGGCACAAGCTGATTGGCCTTTGCTAATTTGCAGCCAATCTAATTGCTTGCTCATCATTTAAATAGTCTGGTTCAGTGTTTGCTGTAAGCAAGTCCTCACTATCAGAGCTCCTCTGAACCCCTCCACCTCCCCAGCTCCACCTGCCTGGATCTGCTGATGGATGTATCTACTGTATGTCTATTTATGCAGCAGCAGCAGCAGATCTTACCCGCTCACAGCAGCGTGTCTGTGATCTAAAGGCAGTAGCACGTCATACTTGCTCTGCAGCAGCAGCAGCGGAGCGATTTAGTCCGCTATATACAAATGCATTAAGGCCCGGGCATACTTAATTTATACTTCACGTCTCACGCACAGTCGTGTCTGCACAGCTTTCAAAGTGAAACTCACCCGCGGATGAGCACGGATGGACGGGTTCGACACATGCAGTACAACTGCTTTTTTTCTGCTCTACCAGACGCCAGAGGGCAGCACTGAGTCCTGTCGCGTACAGGACATTCACTCGGAAGGATAGAAGAAGAAAAGTAGCGGATCCGCCACTGCATGCACAGTTTAGATCAAGAACCAAAACACTGACGACGGAGAAGGATGTGCTGCTGTTTACTGGATTATATCGCTCTGTCCACACTCTTCTTCGACTACTGCACAGAACATAACAACTGTGTGTACTGACACCTAGTCTCAACATTCACTTTGTGCATGTACTGTTGAACGCGCAACCGTCCGCATGGCCAGCGTCAGTGAGCCAATAAGCATGATTGGCCGTGGCGAGGCATCAAGGAAAAACACTACGCCGGTTACGCCCGGAGGTGTGGCTCACATGTGCGGCTGTAGTGTGCAAGTGTCCCAACCCCCATAGATGGAAAAGATCAAAACACACAAAAATGCACACAAAAATTGGGCTGCATGCAGACGGTGTGATTGGACGTGCGCTTAATTTGAGCTCACTGCTAATATGAACGCAATCGTCCTAAATCGCGCAAGTGAACTGCTACTGATGACCTGTGATTTTCCAGCAGAGGTGGATTTTGTGTTCTTTGGGACTTTTGCAATACATTTGCGGCAGACAGATGCAAGTGACGTTCTGTGTTGATGCTTTGAACCAAAGCAAAGTTTCAAAAACAAAATGATAAAAGTGGGGTGAACAACTCTATTTACTTTCACACAGCGGGCCCTATTTTAACAATCTAAAATGCAAGTGTCAAGCGCAAAGCGCAAGTAACTTTGTGGGCGGATCTCGGCACTGTTGCTGTTTAACCGGCGGGATATATGACTCTTGCGCTCGACGCAAATCTAAAAGGGGTTGGTCTGAAGTAGCTTCATTATTCATAGGTGTGGTTTGGGCGTAACGGGAAACAAACCAATAAGAGCGTCGTCTCACATTCCCTTTAAGAGCATGATGAACAAGGTGCGCTTGTTCCATGGCGCAATACTATTATAACGGCGCATTTACCAGGCGCGCTTCAGAATCGGTTCACAGCCGAGGAGATCGATGTTCTCGTCAGGGCCGTAAAAGAAAGAGAAGTGACATTGGGGATGGGACAAACCCACCCAAATTAGCTTCGGTTAAACATGCATATAATAATTTGGGTAAATGTAGCTTTATGCCTATTTTTCCCATCGTCATGGACACCACAATGATTTCCCTCGTGTTTTAATATTTTTCCTTATAATAATGTATCATTTGCAAAAAGTAAAATGCATCTGTGTAGATGAGAGAATCATCTACAGTGTATGCGCTTTGTTCACACTCTGTGTTATGGCCAAGCATGCGCGCTTAAAATAGCATCTGAATGTACGCGCAACGCGCCACTGACTTTAGACTAGGTTTTTCCTGGTCAGTGGCGCAATTGTTTTCTGGAACTGCAAAATAGCACCAGGGATTGTTTGCGCCGGAACACGCCTCCTTTTTTGCGCCGACGCGCCCAGGGAGCGCACGTTCATTCCCTAGTTAACCGACGTGCGTCTGTGGAGGGAAAAGCCCGCTTTGCACGGGTGCAAAATACGAATGATACATGCGGCGGTGTACAAAGTCAATTGCGCTGGGTGTGAGATAGGGCCCAGCGTGTTGATCCCGGGAAATTGCCGTAAAATTGCTAGAGTGCCTTCTGTGTGAACGAAAACACGTCCCGGGATTGATGCCGGGATGGGGACCTAGTAACATTGCCGGGATCAGTCCCGGAACGCGCCCTGTGTGAACAAAAGCCAGGACCAATGCCGTAAGGGGTGTGTCGTAGTGATGACGCACGTTTGTGTTCGTCATCAACAAAGAAAGAACGAAAAAATGTAAATCGCAGATGGAGGGGGGAAATCGAGCTCTGCTTCGGGCTAAGTGTGAAAGCACCCTTATATTCAGTCCTTCATAACTTTTCAAGACAAAACATGCTCGTACTTCAGTGTGAGCAGCGCTCTAGTAATGACACTAAGGTGAACGAGTGCAGTCAGTACTGGATAATCACTGCAGTTATGAGGCTATGGATGCTCATTAACAGAGCACATAGCCAGTGGGAACCATCTGATGTCTGTTATATAAACACATAAATGTCTCTGATAATGGCCCTATCCATGTTATTAGCGTCATAAAAACACTTCCTCAAGGGAATTCATACAAACCATGCTGCAGAATACATCTAGATATCTAAGTGGCAATAGTGTGTTTGTTCTCACAGTCTATTAAACCTGGATGAAACTCTCCTAAATCATCCTCTAACGTATTCCAGTGAAGTTAATAATGACATGAACTTGCACTCGAAACTCAAAAAGACAAATGAAGTGGCAATGAGAGTGCATATATCAGGTTAAGTCTCTGCAGTGTGTTTGTTTCATATAATTATTGAGGCGTTAGAATCTGAATGCATTATGGGATGCCAGTGCAAAAGTCACAATTATATCTATAGCGCTTTATACAATACAGATCGTTTCAAAGCAATTAACTGGAAAATAACAGTGTTAATGTTGCAAAGTTCATCAATAAAAAAAACAACGCATTTAATTCAGCTGTAATGCAGCTCTACAGAAGAAAATTGTGTAATTATTCATATCAATTCAGTTTAGTAATGTTGATTAAGTTCAGTTGAATAATAGTGTTGATGTTGCAAAGTCAGTGTAATTATTCAGTTGAATTCAGTTCAATTTGATAGTGTCAGTGCAGTTAAACCGATAATATTACTGCATTTTATAAACAGTTTAGTGTTTGGTTTTTTTAGCATATACTATATTAAAGTCTCATGTCTCACAACAGTATTACCGCAGTTCAACAATCAATTAAAACAGCATTGACAGAATAAATATCTTCTTTTGTGTCCTGCTGTTGCGAAAGGACATGAGGGTGAGTAAATGAGGACAGTTTTTTGGGGTGAACTATCCCTTTAAATTCACCCCTAAGCTCTTTTAATTGTGATTATGTGCTAAAAGAAAATCTGCCAAAATCGTCAATTTAACATTTTATCCAATATATTATGGCATGCATGATGGGGAAATGCACTGCATAGTGGGATTGACCCATTTCCTCAGAAACTCGCACAGTTCCACTCAATTTCTGGCTGGATTAACCGTATTTAAGCGTACTATGCCCAGGTGCACAAATATAAATATTCTCACACATGTTCACAGTCTCCAGGCCAGTTCACTCCAACACATTAAGGGCTTAATCTAAAGGTTTTTGGTCCGCAATCGCATTCATCCTCAACACATCTGTCCTCACTGGCACTTTCCCACCACCCTCAAGCTGGCTCGGGCAACTCCGCTGTCTTACAACCCATGTGCTCATTCTGTGGATCCGTCAGCAGCTCACGACACCACAAATCACCAGATCCTCCAATCACTGCACATCACAGCAACCGCTCTCTGCTGCTTTGAGTCCGGCTTCACAGTGTCAAAGTCACATCCCCGGCCGAACACCCCCAGGCCCTGCCACACACCCGGCAGCCGCTCACGCAGGTTTGCATTATCTACCATCAGGGAGAGTCCTGGCTGTCGTCATCTCTAGGCTGGATCACTGCTCCTCAACTGAACCTCTGCACATGATCCAGGATGAGCCTAAAGGCCCGACAGACTCACGGCGAAGCTCTTTTTCATTCTTCGCTTAGGGGGAAAAATAGGTTTTCCTTTTCAGTGACATACTGTCAGCAAACATCCCGATGGCGTTCACGCTGCTGAGAGCTAATTTAGATGAATATGTAAATATGTGCTGAGCGCTTTCCTCTCAATAACAAAATAAACACACAATAAAATTGCCAGCGGTGAGAAACCAGCAGTTCAGAAAGCATCGGATCATTGTTTGCACCAGCTGTGACTCCAGTCACGTCATGTTTATTTATACAGCACTTTATACTGTAGATTGCTGTAAAGCAGCAGTTTTACTGTATTAAACATGAAAAACAGTGTCAGTGTCGCTTTCAGTTACAATTCCAGCTTCAGTTTCTACTATACAGCGGTTCTCCAGTGTGTTCATGTTACTCGCGTCTGAACAGAAGAAATGAACCGGAGGAGATTTACACCTCAGAGAGGGCGGAGCCTCAGAGCCACGCCCACCTATTACATCATCATCACCACGAACCAATGGGAGTTCAAAGGCGTTTACCAGCCGGAGTGAAATTTTCCAGAAAGTTGCCTTATCGAACTCCCAAAACAAACTCCAAAAGAACTTGATTTTGGTCCGATTTTGTTTGTTCTTCGATTTCACTTGAAGTGTATCGGGGCGCACGATGCTCCTCTCTTCATCTCACTTTGCTTGTAGCTTGTCTGCTCACATCAAGTTCAAGATACATCTAAAGATGCCATATGTTTATTCCTGTCAATCAGTGTTGTGCCTGAACGCGTTCAATGAACGATAGTTCATGAACTCGTTCATATTTTGGGCGAACGTGAACTGAACGTACTGAATTACTGCCTGATGAACGTTACTGTGAACTAGTGATGTAGTACTCGAGTCCGGTCTCGAGACCGATTTCTGCTTTCTCGGACTCGTCTTGGACTTGTTCCTTCAAAGACTCGGTCTCGACTCGGACTCGACCCTTCAAAGACTCGGTCTTGACTCGGACTCGGCATAGGCGGTCTCGTCCCCATCACTACTGTGAACGCGTTCATTCTGGTGTCTGTGAACGCACGCTCTCTCAGTTTAACTTCGTTCAATAGGGTGCCAGATTTCTATAGAGCCTTCCAGGCGAAAACCCGGCTAAAACACACCGTAAACAGGCCTTAATATGAAGCGAATAAACACCCAATCTGGCAACACCAGCCACCAGTGTCACACCGAGGCCGCATGCGTCATCAAGACAAGAAGCAGCATGAGCTCGACAAAGCAGCGAGCGAGGAGGCGTCGTATGATCATTTAAACGAGTTTTATGACAAGGTCGGTGAGGATGGAAAAAATCTGACATTTCTGTGCAAAATTTGCCCGTCGATAAAATAATTGCCGTCTGTGGTTGTATATGGGCTGTGGCAATAATTAAAAAAACAAAACAAAACAAAAACACCTTGCAGCAACATATGGAAAAAAGGAACTATGAACTAGTTCATGTAGAAAATGAACTTTCCCAACACTGCTGTCAATGAACTATCTCTCAGCAATACTCATGTCTCTGCCTCCTCAGGATGAAACGCATGTTTTATTCCTCATTTGCAAGTGACTTAAAATAAAAGCACCTGCTAATGATACATTTTTTTTGCTAGATTACTGTAAAAAATAGTTTTACAGTGTCCTGGCCTAAAATGTCATTCCACTGTCATCTGCTTTCAGTAGAATTAGCGCACCGACTAAAAGAGCTTGATTTATCAGGGAGAAGATAAAAATAAACTCATTGTATCTGCAGGATTGGGGGTTTGAGTTTAGGATGTTGTGACCCGAGGTGCTTCAAGTACTTTGACACTGCTAATCTGCAATAAACTTCCTCATTAACGTCTTCGTCATTTTTTCTTACATTACAATTAAATGTGTCTCGAGCCCTAGATGATAATCCCTCGCAACGCCCACGATGCTTCAAGTCCACCCTCACATCTTTCACTCTCCGACTGCCTCTGACCGGACGGAGCTACAAAGCTTTTAAGCCGAGGAACAAAGGATCCAAGCCTCTTCCTCATTAGTGACTGCCACTAAACCTTTAGAGAGGAAGAGGGGGAGACCAGCTCTTCTGGAAGGAGACACAATCCCAGCCAGAGACAGGGAGGCAGAAGAGAGATGGAGTGAGTCATCACAGAAAGAAATGATTTCAGCTCTTCTGCAAATACCAATCACATCCTCAACATTGAGTTTCACACGCTTCAGACACTGATTCTGTTGCGTTGTGTGGCCCCTTCCACCTGATTTAACCTATAAAGAAACAGTGTTTGCATGTGAATATAGTATGAAGGTGTATTGATGGCGGTGGAGATCTACCTTTGGTTTCAGTGACTGATGACACCTCACTCTCCACTTCCTCTTCCTGCGGCGGCTCCTCCACCTTACGCACTTTACAGGGACGACCGACCCTGAGGGAGAACATCATCACGACATCATCATCATGACATCATCAGAGAGGTAGTGTGGGATATATGAGACCAGAACAGCATCCCAGCAAACTTGTGTTCTAAGTACGCCTCTCTAAGTTATGAAAACGTTATTTCTGAATGTTCTCTGAACATATTCTAAAAACATTCTTTTGTCTTTTTTGTGTTTTCCGCTTATGCTACGGTGATCGCACCTCAAAAACATTGTTCAGATGATGTATTTCAAGACATTTGTCAGGTTTTTGTCCTTAAAATGCCATTGTGTGTGGGACTTATTTCTTACGCATCTCATCCCAAACCTCCATTTCTAATTCCAAAACATCATTTTAGAGCTAGTAATGGAGGCTTAAGCCACTGATAGCAGACTAATGCAGAGAGAGAGAGAGAGAGACAGAGAGAGAGAGAGAGAGAGAGAGAGAGAGAGAGAGAGAGAGAGAGAGAGAGAGAAGAGAGAGAGAGAGAGAGAGAGAGAGAGAGAGAGACAGAGAGAGACAGAGAGAGAGAGAGATTAAGCGTGTGTGAATTACCTCAGTCTGCGTCTCTCTCAACAGTGTTCGGCACCAGCGTCTTCTAATAGCGAAACTACGTTTATCTGCATTTCTGTATTTGCAAACTGTAGCTTTTAAGTTGCTAAACTATTGACACTAGAGTGTGTCCGTATTGTATGTGTGTGCGTTTGAGTGGGAGAGAGAGTGTGAGGAAGAGAGATGTGCTTTTCCATAATAACTAGTAAATGCATAATTCATAATAAAACGTAATTTTGTGGCAAAAAAAAACAACAACCTGGAAATATTTAGTTTTTATCCTATTGTTCACTATATTCATCTGATTGGTCAGTGTCGTTGTGGTTTTTGGTTCTTTTGCTGTTGTCGGCTGTAAAGACCTTTGAAATAACTGAAATCATTTGGCGAAGTGATATGGAGCTGTAATGCGGTCCAAACCTGCCGGAACTACTTTACTCGTGCGTTTTCCTGAAAATAACTGCACAGCTTACAATGTTCGTCAACCAATCAGATTCAAGCATTTTGAGCAAACATTCAATAATCGTTATTTCGAGAGAACCTTGCCTGAACAGCTAAAGCTCAGAGACCGTTCCCTGTCATTTTCTACATCTGTGCAATGACTTACTGCATGCCAGACCAGACATTTACATTTCTAATATAAAACTGGACACCACTCATTGAAGTAAACATAAAACGTACGGTCATGTGACCACAGTATTTAGATGCTTACCGTTTCAGATTGTGTAGTAGGCAGTATAAAATGTACACTGTGTGCAGTGAGCTAGTATGCTAGCATTGCATTTTGAACACAGCCAACGGCTTACTAGGCGATGTTTCAGATACAAGGATCTTCTGCTGAGCAAAATCTGCACAAATATTTCGAGCTGAGGTATGATTTTGCATATATTTCATGTGTAATATAAAGCTCATTATGCAAATCCTTTCTGTACAGTAAACAGAGAATTCTCAAGGCTATTTCTGAACAGCTGAGCAGGAGAACCGCAATCTCAGGATAAACAAGCAAGTGTATCTTCCGAGACGACGGAGAGAGCCATAGTATGGACCAAGTCATCGCAACAGGCTGTGTGGAAAATAAAGCTTTGTTGACTAACAGGGCATTATGTCAACAGCGAACCGACAAGCATCATTTTACTCTCAGTAAACAGTGAATCAGCCTGTTAGACGGTGTCAAGCACAGCTGTGTGTGTTCGTGTGTGTGTGTGTGTCAGAGGATCTTCTGTTTGCATACAGACATTTAAGCATTTGTTAGGAGCATTTATTACACATTTCCCTGGACTCATTACTGCTATGTCAAATAATTTAATTTCAAATTGTAAAATCGTCATGATAGTGTTTTGTTATCATGTAACACAAGTGTAAAAGTGTAATTTTCTTTCACCAAGTGAGTGACTGAATCTAACCTTCGCTTGGTCTCTGTGACGACAGGCTTCTTTACAGTCGTTTCCATGGCGACGGTTGCCGTGCTGGGTTTCTCCGGGTGAGATGGGGCAGGGGTGACGGGTTTGCTGGAGACAGTGAGAAACGAACACATCACTAAAGGTGTGCAGAAGGCCAGACATGACAACGTCCTCAGGTGTGGCTGTCATGACGCGATAAGCAAATCAAAAGTGTGACTATGCTAATGTGTTTGCATGAGCAAGTGTTACTCTTTACTGAGCACGCCTCATACTAAATAAATAAATATATTCAATTTCCAGATTTTAAATCAAGTTGCCATAATACCTTTGGCGCATTTTCCATTTGATTTTTGCCCACTTGGAACGTTATTCAAGTTTTTTGGACCAAAAATGCCATAATTTTATTTGTTAGCCCAGATAGCAGGATAGTGTCGGCCCAGATCCGGCCCACATGTGGATTCCACCCGTACCGGACGTGGGCCGACACTATGCTGCTGTCGGGCAATACTAATCTAAAAGTAGGTGAATGAGAACTTTAAAAGCTTTGAGTTGCTCATGTGAAGTCGGTTAGGAGGGTTCAGATCGTTAGATATTCAAGAGTTTTGCTTGGGCTGCATTTAGCTGAATGTAAAAGAGAGATTTTTTTATCTACAAGATATAGGAAAAATACAGTGAAAAAGCTTAATCACATGAAATGATGTCTGAGGGATCTGATTTCATTAGTTGTGTGTCATCTCACACCTATAATGGAAGATCAGTTAATGCAAAGGGAATATCTGCGTCACATGGGGTTAAATATGAACGTACAGACACTGACATCACAGCCGGACGATGTAGTTTTGTATTAGGATCATCCAAATTGCCATTGAACTGTTGAAATAATCCGTGTTTATTAGTTTTGATAAGGGATGCACCGATATGAAAAATTTGGCCGATGCAGTTAACCGATAATTCTTTATATTTGAAAGCCGATAACCGATATATTGGCCGATAAATTTAAATCCAAATTTGTATATAATTTTGAGAGCCTGATTACAAAAACAAAAGTCTCACAATTAAATCCATGTCCCAAGCGCACGATTATAATGATGTTATGTAGCCGATATGACAGATTTGCGCTGCACATTTCCTTTTTTGAAGTGACTCCAATCATATTTCAAGAAATTCAAAAACATAAACAGTGCTCAACAAGTGTCTCAGCTGAAGGGAATAATACATTATTTATCAGCTTTAATATATCGGCCAAATTTTCTTATCAGGCCGATAACGATAATATTAAAAATGAACATATATCGCCCGATACCGATATGGTGGCCGATATATCGTGCATCCCTAGTCTTGGACAAATAAAAATTCAGAGAATTTTTTTTACAGACATCAGCAACACATTTTTTTTATGTGTTTTTAATGTGACTGTTGTGCCATAAATTCATGTCAATCTCGGATGAATGACATATGGTTGCATGCTGCTCTGTTTTTGTAGTGACATGTACCCTCCCTTAAGCATGACAATGAACAAAACGAACAGCCATTGGTTGCTTTACATGTCAGTCAGACGACCTCTTCCCCCCTAACGATGTCTCTGTAAAGCGTTTATTTGCAAAAGTTAATTTTAACGGACAGAACCAGATTGGCCGACCCGTACTGTAGCCTACACGCTGGACGATCTGACAGGATTAACGTTAACGCTACCTCCGGTTGAGTGTCCTGACTTCTACACCTACCTGATAGAGAAACGGAGGGCATATAAATCTTTAGATGCCTATAACTATGTGCTGAATGGTCATGTACAAGTTGTGTGTACGATCCGCAGTTCTGCCTAGCCAGCACCATGAAGACGACAATGTAAAGAGTGACATTACGGTGCAATTTTAATGAGGTGAATATTTTCTAGAAATAAAAAGTTGCAGATAAAGCATATTAATTTTTCATTGATTCTTGCACCCAAAAACACAACAAGATGACATTTAATAATAAGAAGAATAATTTAAGATCCTTATTTTGTAGCCGAATCTGTGCTGGTTTGTATTTGCCGCCTCCAGTTTTCCCTTTGTTCTGCCACCAGCTAGCGCCGTGACGCAACTGTGACGTCGGCTGGAAATTGGTCTATTGAGAATGAGAAGGTGACGTCACGCGTATCACTCCGTGTTGCATTGTGGGAAGGATTCGCCATCTTGGTAGGATACGCTATCCGTTGTCATGGTTACTTCGACCGTGAGACCGAGAGAAATAGCGACAGAGAGAGCAGCTTGATATTTGTTTGCATTTTTGCGATAAGGCACAGTTTCTTGGGAATAAATGAAGAAGGGGGAAGCAAAAGGAAAGGGGCTCTATCGGGGGAGACTAAATAACAACACAAAGCAGCGTTATTTAGAGAAACTACTTGACATCAACATGGACCCGTACGACCTGCTACAGAATGGACGAAAGACCCAAAGCACTACCACCTTTCACATACGCTGACATAGTTAATTACCTGGTTTGTTTATGGTATCAGTGACTAACGTTACTGCCTACACAATGCAAGAGTTCAGAAGCTTTAAGTCATTAGAAGCTGAACAAGTCGGCTGCGGCTGGGTGCAAGACTTAGAAACCCCCAAACCTGTAACGTTAAACTGCGAGAGTTCAGTCATACTTGATGTTTCAGGCCTCATTCATATGTGGAAATAAATCTGATATGAATCAGATACGTGCATTTGCACCTGCCGTGCAACGTTAAGCGAACAGATCGGACATTCCCCTGTCAATGCGAATCGTACGTCATTAAAAAAAGTGTCTTTTTAAAACATTTCGCGGTACAGATATATCTATAACAAATGAAACAACTCTAGTTGAATAACAGAGTATTAATTTCGTTCGTTTGTGTTAAATAAAAGGCGAACTGTGCTGAAATGTGTTGCTTTTGAAAGCAGGCTTTGCTCGCTGTTGCTGCTGTCAGTTTATTGACAAGCAGTTTCTCTAAGCTGGCTAGCATTGTTATTTAGTCTCTCCCGATAGAACCCCTTTCATTTCTCTTCCTTCTCCATATCTTCAAAAAGAAACTGCGGCGTATCGGTAAAATGTAAACAAACACTAAGCTGCGCAGTCTCTCTTTCGCTATTTCTGTAATGTTTAGTGTCGCGCCTCTGTGAAGTTCTGAAGGCGTTGCCCCTGGCGACCGATAGCGTCTCCTACCATCATGGCCGACCGGCTCAGACCCCGCCCAAATCGGCACGTGACTCCTCACTCTCAATACACAGAGTACGCGCGATCACGAAAGTGAAAGTAAAACACAAGCTCCCTGATGTGCATTGCGCACAAATTAGGCCGCAAACATACAATAGTCCGTCTCCTAATACCCATCTCTGGACTGTTTATTTGCGGCTATGGTCTCAGTTTGCACTTCGAATATATTGAGAGAGTACTGTAATGTCTTAAGGACAACAGACGAGGGAGGCTCTATTTCTGAACTTAGGCTATAATCGGAACGCAAGAACAACTGTAGAGACAAAACACAACAGCCTCGTTTCTCTCTACCCGGCCTTTTCCGAACTCACCGCATTAACCCTATAACTGCCGGTGCAGAATAAAACAGCAATTTGAAAACAATTATAAAGAGTCTGTGTGCTAACTTTGATTATGGTTGCACTTGCACTTATTGTTTGCGCTTAATAAGACTTCAAGGAGTTCAGTTGGGAGGTCACACACAGCCTCAATCAGAAATCAGCTCTTAAATGTACAGTAAAGGCTGAAAAAACTAATGTGAAATCATACAGAGAAAAGCCAGTCAATAAAAACCTTTTACAGTGCCTGTATATTGTTTTCTTTCAATGCATTTGATAATTCATACTCATAATGCATGTCATTTCAGGTCTACTTTATAAGATTATTAGTTAAACATTGCAAAATGCACCTGCATACTATTTTTCCAGTCATGAATTTTGTCATTGAGGATTTCTAAAAAATTGTGCAAAAATCTCGTCTCGTTCTCGTGAACCCAATCTCGTGTCTAGTCTCGTCTCGTGAGATAAGCGTCTCGTCACACCCCTACAAATAACGTGACGCGTGACGTTTCCAACGTGATATAAATGTTTATTTTTTAGAAAATGAGCGATGGTTTGGCTTGATAAGACTCTTATTCCTCAGCTGGGATCGAGCAGAGCCGGTTGAAGCTCTTCATAGACCTTTGAAACTGCACTGATTTGGACTTCAACATGTTGGTTGCAATTGAAGTCCATTGAAAAATCCTGAAATGTTTTCCTCAAAAAACGTAATTTCTTTTCCACTGAAGAAAGAAAGACATGAACATCTTGGATGGCATTGGGGTGAGTAAACTATCAGGAAATGTTCATTTTGAGGTGAACTAACCCATTAACTATTAATGCAAGATTGAGCTCATGGTTTTGTATCATTATCATCGATATTTCCCAGTCAGTTTGGCAGTTTCCCATCATAGAGGCCTTGTGAATCTTTAAACAGATGTCCTCTGAGACACGAGCACTCACTCATTAGCGTCAGCTGAAGTCTCTGCACTGGGTTCTGCTCTGCGAGGGCGACCCACTCCGCTCCCCGGCATCTCTCCGCTCAAGCGATCCGGCAGAACCGAGTCCTTGTTAAGGTTGATATCAGAATATGGGCAACCCACAGCACTGAAACACCAGGAAGCATGGGTCAATTTACAAACATGACTTGCTATCATTGTGGTTCATTAGCTGCTTTGCGTCTACGTGGTTTTCTTCATCAGTATTATTGTCTTATTTTCCAGTTCAAATAAAGATACATTTACTGGAGGAGCACAATGACCTCAGATATCTTGTTTTCGGGAAAAACTGAGCAGAATTGAGTGAGTTGAAGATTAAAACTAGACAAAATACATGCCAATAAGGGTCAGGAAAATGAAATGCAAATGGAAAAGTTTATTTTTCTCACTCCATTGGCAGATGTTTTTTCTTGTTTTAAGCATAAACTATAAATAAACTGTACACCGTTTTGCTTCTCAAGTAAATGTATCTTGACTTAAGAATGTTGCAATATTTGTACTGGAAAACAAGACAAACATTCTGAGTACGAAATTCATATTTTTGCAGTGTAGTCAACATCACAAAGATCTTTTTGATTTAATTTTGTTTTTACATTCAGGAATCCAATCATATTAGGTCCGACTGCAGCTCAGGTCCTAATATATCCTTCTGTTGGAGCGAAACAATCGTTATTTTTGCACTTTGGTTTGGTGCGCTAGTGGCACAGAGCCTACACACACTGTTGTAAGGATAGTTATTGCTCTTTGTTTAATAAGCTGTGTTGACTAGCTGAATGTCCAGTGAAGAACTACACCACCCATAGTCCTCAGAGAGACCCACCAATCACAGAAGACGGGTTGAATGTTGAATAATTAAATATTAGTATTGTAACTTGTAAAATAAAATAATTATTATAAAATATTCATGTTTTCTTTTAGAGTGCAATTGTACAATGTAATGTTATTATTATTTTTAGTAGTATTATTCAATTTGACCGGATTCCTACAACAGCAGTTTAAATGTGATGTGGACTGAGGCACCGTCACAACTAAAAAGAGCTTAGAAATATTGAAATATTTTACATAAAAAAATATTTCAAGGGGTTTGGCTGACAGAAAAGTTTGGGAACTTCTGGATTAGGGTACAAATTACACATATGAAGTGTGTTTAATTCGGTAAAGTGATATTTTCCATATGAGCTTTGATCCGTATGGATTTTCCTGGACTCTGGGAGATTATTCTCAAACTGACTTTATAAATCGAGAGAACAGACGTCGAACACCTTTCCTCAGGCGGGAACAGAAAGCTCAGTGATCATTGGAGTGATTGAATGAGGCATTTATGAATGAATGAGGCATTTATTTCATCATTTGTTTCATTTATTTATTTCATTTATATATAAATGCCTCATTCAATTGATGATTATGGCTTACAGATATGAAAACCTTTTCACAATATTCTAATTTTGAATTTTGGGATTTTCATAAGCTGTAAGTCCTAATCATCAAAATTATAACAAATAAAGGCTTGAAATATCTCACTTTGCGTGTAATGAGTCTATATAATATATTAGTTTCACCTTTTAAGTTGAATTACTGAAATAAATGAACTTTTGCACCATATTCGAATTTGTCGTGTTTCACCTGTAGGTGTGTTGATCAATGTTTATGTGAATAAAAGCCCCCCCCAAAAAATGTCAAATAAAGTGTCTCTTATATCTTCTCAAGACTTGGATTAAGCCGCTTTATTCATATGGATTACTTTTACGATGTCTTTATTAACTTTTTAAAGCTTGAAAATATTGGTTATGTGGGCATTCAAAGGAGGGACAGAAGCGATAAGAGAAAATCTTCATATCTTTATTTGTATTTCTAAGATGAATGAAAGTTTTGAACTGCATGAGGGTAAATTATGACAGAGGGTTAATTGTTTTGGTGAACTAACCCTTTAAAGCACGTTTATTATGTTATTTAAATTGAAATGTCTTCGAATAACACGTTCAGTCCAGTGTAAGTGCATTACTGTTGTTTTTACAAACTGTGAGACGGGTTTCGACAGCACGTCACGGACTGCACCCATACATCTTGTGCAGAAACCAGAACATTCCTTTAAAGCATTAAAGAAGAATCTGCCTCAGGAAAATGCAATGGACCTGGACATCAACATGCTGTTTTCAATCAGGTCCAGTTTCAGACAGAGCGAGCCACCTGGCACATGATATTATGATGGCTATTTGTTGGCCAAAAGGCAAAGAACAACATGCAACATCAAAACAGTAGATCATGTAATGGCAGTTGTTTTGTCATCCCAATTTTTTTCCCCTTCTGAGAAAATGACCCTCATATATCAGACCAAAACTTCATGTGACGTGTTTATATACGGTATGCATGAACAGGCTTTGGACTGCAGTGATGCTGAAGACAGGACACACACACACACACACCTGTGGTGTCCAGAGTAGCGGGCTCCTTTAATGTGACCCACTCCCTTACAGCCTGCCGTGGGACAGCCGCCCTGCTCAGATGTCTCAAACATGTCCTGAGGAGCTGTGAAGACACACACACACACACATATTATACATATCATCCTCACTCTGGAAACCACAAAATCAGCTGACATATATGCAGTGAGACTCAACCGTTTACAGTTTTTGATAAGTGATTACTTGGATACTGTAAAAATGACAGAGCCGCGGGTTGCGTTGGTTTGGGCTACTTTTATAAAGTACCGTGGCTGCAAAATGGTTTAGACAATGAAAAATTAAAATAGATAATTTACTAGTGTGTTGACACATCCTTGAAATGAACCCCCGTTCGCCTAATGGCCGCTGAAAGAGCTTGTGAAGGAGAGACCGCATGGAGGCGTGTTTGGCAAACATGAGGAAGTTTACAGCAGATTCATTGAGTTTGCCATTGTAGATTAATTGCACATTGATGCTTGTGTGTAGACAAAACAATAGTGAAAGTGGAGAGTAACAAAAGTAAAGTAAAGAGAAAAGAGTATGTAGGAATAGTGGTCTTAAAGGGATACTCCACATTTTTTTGGAAATAGGCTCATTTTACAACTCCCCCAGAGTTAAACTGTTGAGTCAAGAAACTTTACTACCATGAGAGCAGCAGGCGTAATGATATGACGCAGCGCCTGAAAATAGTTCCGTTGTGTTGAAGGAAGGTAGCCTATTTTCAGGCGCTGCGTCATATCATTACTAGTGCTGTCAAACGATTAAAATATTTAATCGCGATTAATTGCATTAATGTCATAGTTAACTCGCGATTAATCGCATTTAATCGCACATTTTTATCTATTCTAAATGTCTCTTGATTTCTTTTTGTCCCATAATTTTTTCTCATTTTAATGCTCTTATCAACATGGAAAAGTGGATCGGCTTGCTTTGTGCAAATGTTTTTTATTGAAAACAACACTGGCATATACTGTGTTCAATTTTACACTAAAACATTCTTACTTGGAGCAAATAATCTCTCAATGTAACACTGTCCATCAATAAAAGGGTGAAAGAAATACTGACGAGGTCCTGATATTGACGAGGGGTCGGAGAATTCGCATCAGCTGTGTGTGTGTGTGTGTGTGTGTGTGTGTGTGAGTGTGCTTGGCCTTCATCAAGTGGTGTTTCAGACTGGACGTGCTGCGATGATGATAGCTCAGTTCACAACGACAAAACACACAGATCACTTTGGTCTCGTCAATGGGACCATTTGGCAACTTTTTAAAAGTAAACTTTCCATTCAGAATCTTATTGGCGTCCATTTCGGCGTCTCGCGCTCGTCATCCACTCAAAACTGGACGTTTTGAACGTTCCTATAACATTCAGAAATAACGTTTTTATAACTTAATGGGAACGTTATGAAAACGTTCTTATAACCTAAAATTGTTAGCTGGGGAAGAGGAGAGATTCGCGATTGCACTGAACACGTTTTAAGTGCAGGCATATTCTCTGAGTGAGCCCAGAGAAAATTCTTACAAGAGCAGCGTGTATCTGAGAGCGCGCGACTCGAGCAGAGAGATTCGTGCTCGGCACATTATATTCCGCGCGCGAGCAGAGAGATTCGCGCTCGCGCATCCGGCTCGCAAACCCAAACAAGTGTGTGCAGCGTGCCTGTTGTTTTGTAGATCCGCTTGCATTTTCAAAACGCCCGCATGCCGTCCAGTTGCAAAAGCATGTGAAAAAAACCTACAAAGTTTGCTAGGCCAAAAAGGCCGTTAATCGTGCGATAAAAAAATTAACGCTGTTAAAATGGGTTTGCGTTAATGCCGTTAATAACGCGTTTAACTGTCAGCCCTAATCATTACGCCTGCTGCACTCATGGTACGGCAGTGAAGTTTCTTGATTATTACGCAGGAATGAGAGTATAGTTCCTAGCCATATCAGCCTAGAAAATCGCAACTTTACATTTTCCGTCGGTCTTAGTGCACGATGTAACTACAGAAGAGTCAAGTTTTAAATAGGAAAAATATCGAAACTCTTTGGTAATTTTTTTTGAGAAATGCTAAAAGTGCACTTCAATGATGTATGCTAAGCTATGCTAAAAGTGGTACCGCCAGAACCGGAGATCGGCTGAATGGATTCAAAAACGGTAAAACTCGACAGTTTAACTCTGGGAGAGTTGTAAAATGAGCCTATTTCCAAAAAAAGTGGAGTATCCCTTTAACCTGAGATCAGAAAATATCAGAGGAATTCAATTTAATGTGTGAATATATATATATATATATATATATATATATATATATATATATATATATTTTTTTTTTAAAGACAAGACTTTTATGGATGGCTATGTCCGTGTGTCGGTCCGAATTCGATGATACGATGTCCTACCTGTCCGTCAACCTTTGCATTTCCACACCTACACGAACATGCTCACAGAAATCACACCACATCACAGACAGCAACACAGTGTCGGCCCAGATCCGGCCCACATCTGATAAACCAGATTCCACACGGCCCAGATCTGGGCCGACACTGTGTTGCTGTCTGGGTCATCAGCGCGTTTCACAGCGCGATAAACAGCAGCAGCCTTTTACAGTTCCTCCTAAAGCAAAACAACAACGAGCTGATGCTGCGTTCATGCCATGTCCTAATTACCGTAATTAAGAGATGAACCCATGGCGTTCTACTCGAACGGTTCACGTCCTCAGATTCATGCCATTCTATGGCAACACTATTACAATGAACGAAATGAATCTGCAGCAATCGGTCGGTACATGTCAGAGCTCTTTAAGTTGTTTATGTTCATTATTATTGTAATGTTGTGAGCTTTGAGACGCGTTGCAGACTGTGTGCGGTCATGTGCTTTGAAGGAGGCGTGGCTTTGGAGAGCGTGCTGAAGGGAAGGAGGAATGCTTTCAAAGCTAGCTTGCTATTGCTTGCCTTTTCAAAATTGCCTACCCTAACTTTAAACATCATATCAACTAGACTATATAAAATCATCCAAATAAAATGTAAAACATAGAATAAATCAAACACAGCTGTAAGAATCCCACAGCTGTCAACTGTGAAAAAAGTTAGAGTTTTCACTTCTTTTGGCTGGGTTCCCTCTTTTGAAGTGGACCTTCGCCTCTGCATTACAGGTCTACACGGGTCCAAAAATTCATGGAACCGACCCGGACCCGTCTATTATTTCAAAAGCTGGACCCGGACCCGTGCAGATCCGAGAATTGCCATAAATGTCAGAGCCGGACAGTAACGGAGTACATTTACTTGAGTACAGTACTTAAGTACATTTTTGAGGGATCTGTACTTTACTCGAGTATCATTTTTGGGGAGTACTCATGACTTTACTCAAGTACATTTGAGAGGCAAATATTGTACTCTTTACTCCACTACATTTCTACCCATAACCGTGAGTACACGAGTAAAAAAGAAAAAAAAGAAAAATCTCGGAAACCCTCAATTTGTTGTTTCCCTCTCAAACGTAATTGGATTGTGCAGGCGCCACTGATTGGGACAGCCTATCAGCAATCACTTTCAGCTTTCCGCCAAAGTCAACTCCATGGTCAGATTTTATATTACACATTAATGTAAGCCAAGCATTTCCTGTGATGTTCTTGAGTATGCGGTGTGTTTAACACAGTCAGGTTCAAATGTGGCAGTGGCGTGGCCACGAGGGATTTCTGATTTCTTAAAAAAAAAAAAAAAAACTTTAGGAGGCAAAATATATTTTTACTGATTATGTGAATTACACTGCGCAAACCAAAGTAGGCTACTACCCAGCGAATGAAGAAGGGTTGATGCTCAGTCTCCACAGTACATAAAATATTAATTTTGTTTTATTTTATTTTTCGGTTTGCATTTATGAGGAAAAAACAATGCTATGGACGTGTTCTCCATTACGGACGTGAGCGCTCTGAAAGCGGCATAAAAAAATGTTTTAAAACTTTCACAGAGACATCAAACAGAAAACACAAAACCTTTCTTTAACCTGAATTTCGTTTTGCATTAATTGTATCTTAATTTTAATCAATGTTTCATCAACCAATTGCCTGGGTTTAATAAATAAGAAGTAAATAGCAGACGATAGATAAGAAACAGAGGCGCCGGCACGTGAACTGGATCTCGTCTCATAAATGAACCGAAACTCAGCGTATAAGGTAGCCTACTTGCCTCACATGTCTACTTTTAAACAGAACAATTCAAAATGAAAGAAAACCGACTACAGACTGCTCTCTGCTTATGTAATCCGTATGAAATATGCAGTTCTCTCTGGCGTGTTCACTACTGAAGATCGCGAGTCAGCATCGTCAACTTTATCCTAGCCGACACTGACAAAGAAAACACTTGTTTATTAACAAGTGTTTATTAAACAATTAAAATATCTCCTTGCTATATTTTACATATTCATAATCATTCCTTTTGCCGGTTCTTTGTGACAGCTTTTAGGTGCTTTATAGGCAGCGTCACCCTTACATTAGAAAATCTACTCTTGTACTCTTGATACTCAAGTACTTTTAAAAACAAGTACTTTAGTACTTTTACTTAAGTAGACATCTGACTGTAGTACTTTTACTTGTACTTGAGTAAAATTTAGCAAGGGGTATCTGTACTTTTACTCAAGTAACAAAGCTCTGTACTCTGTCCGCCTCTGATAAATGTACAACCCGGACCGGACCCGGATCGTCTATTATTTGAAAGCTGGCGGGAAGAAGACACAGACCCGACTGGCCCCGATTGTCACGTATTCCACACTAAATTCCTATTAACAAGTCAATAAACCAGTTACAAAAAATACAACTTTTTGTCTTTCCTAATTTTATTAACATTAGCCGTCGTCTCCCTTCCTTGTGCCTGACCGACTGATGCAAAATCCTCCGACAAGACAGATCTATCCACGCTTAATCCACTCATTATTTCAGCTTCCCACTCGATGTGACGGTGACGGATGACAAATGTGACTGCAGATTTGCATTTCGACACGAGTTAACTCGCATAATAACTTTGACTGTTTGCCCTTTTGAACTATAATAACGCTTGCCCGTTCAGTGCCATGGCCGCCGAGAACTTTAAGATTAAATGAGACGGTTCATTCATATTATTATAAAAATGGGAGAAAGTGTAAAGCGCGATTTGGCGGAATAAGTCCCGCCTTTTAAGTAAAAGAGCCAATCATCAATTGGTAAAGTCATTGTGTCACTGCAGAAGCTCTGGTTGTCATAGAAACATGGCGCGTTTGAGACTGCGCATACGCGTTAGCTTCCTAGCGCAAGCTGAAGAGCTTTTTAGCGCAATTTGTGTTTATTTAACCTTATTTTCCCGGTTCACACTTTTCTTATCTTAATTTTACAAGTTGCGAGTTAGAAAAAACACTCAAGCAGTGCTGACTGACACTGATCACGGCCGGGTGTCAGATCGACTCGGGTATTACACACAATGTCAAACAGACCCGGGACCCGAAGTAATAGATTGGGACCCGACCCGGACTGATACTGTCGGGTCCCGGGTGCTCCGTGCAGACCTCTACTCTGCATCATGGTGCTGACACACTGAAGCACGTGTCTAAAGCACGTCCCAACACACGCCGTCTTGATTGGCTGCCGCAGTGAGGTGACGTCACAGGTTTAGACAGGCTATGAAAGGGTGCCTGAAGAGCACGGCATTAGCTTCTTTGTCTTCAGGAAGCCGCTTTTTTCTTGTGTGCGTATGAAATCTCAGCTGAGTGTCTGTCTGTGTGTGATATCAAGCAAAATGGATAGAAAGAGCTTTAGGAGGTGTGTCACGCCATGTCCCTGTTTCATTACGGGTGATGATACACACGATGTGTGAAGAAACCTTCCTTTAAAGCTACCTGAAAAACTATCTGCAAGTGTACCTGGACAAAAGCTTTTAAAAGCAAAGGGCGGTCACACCAAATACTGATTTGTTAATTGTTAATTGATGAATAAAATCCATTTATGACATTATTTTTGAAAGCATCCTTACTTTACAGCATTTTTACACACGTGCCTAAAGCTAAACTGTAGCTTTGGAGGAAGGTTTCTTCAAGTGTCTTGGAGACGTTGCCACAGTTCTCCTGGATCTAGTCTGTCTCAGTTGTTTCTGTTTCTTCATGTAATCACAGATGGACACTTGATTATGGTGAGATCAGATTTCCATGTGGATCATACTGGCTGTTGTCAGACTCCTTGTGCATACGAAAATCTCACTGGATTATAACAATTAATGGCAAAATTACTGTTTGGAAATGTAAACTGATATTTCCTACTGACACACTACAGCAAAAGATACAAGTACCTGGCTTAAAACCATTTTTGGGGGAGTGAAAATACTAATGTGCCACAGTACTGTATATCTGAGCTGGAGTTTTTCTCTACTGACTACTTCAGGTGAAGAAAGTGGCAACAAAACATCCCACTTTTGTGCTATTGTGCTTCCCTTGGAGTCACTCACTACACACTTACGGGTAGGTAGTGGTTGAGGTACATAAAACGCTGCTCCACTTTTCTTTATCTGTTGCCTTCTCCGTTTTTATGGTAGAGATACTATAAGTGTGTTTTTTCAGATGGCGTCCCGCTGTCGTGCTTCGCGTGTGTGAGTGAGTTAGCAGCATGGATACGTCTCCTCTGTAAGCGGCTGGGCTGTACCAGAATAGGTAGAATGGAAAATGAACAACTTACTCATCTCAAGCCTAGCTAGCAGCAGATGGAGATCATATTGATGTGCCTGGTTTCACATAGCTATATAGTGGTGGATGAAAGACTCTATCGCGTCCCACGCTTCAATACAAAATATGAAGATGGTATCAGTATCCTCCAATATTTGTATAGGGGCGTCTCGCTTTCTCATCCGTTGCCCTTTCTGGTCCGGGGGGGACGGAGGAAGTAGTTCCCTCTGTATTCACACATAATAGGCTGGTCTGAAGAGGAGAGTGGGTAATATGGCCACTGGCGTCTCACTCCCTCTTTGCCTTCCCCGTCCTCCACTATTGGCAGCTCAAGGCTGGTAGTGTTGTGATCCCAGTATAGTTTAAATGGCCTAATACAGATGAGGATGGTGGGAAATACTGCCACTTGCGTCCCATGTTCGCATGGTTATTCTGATCAATTTCTGATAAACTACCTTAGTTAACATGAACTAAGAATGAACAATATATTTATTAATCTTAGTTAATATTCACTAATACGTTATTGAAATCAAAGGTTGTATTTGTTAACATTAGTTAATGGACTGTGAACGAACATGAACTAACATTAACAAAGATGAATAAATACTGTAACAAATGTATTGCTCATTGTTAGTTCATATTAGTTAATACATTAACTAATGATCCTTATTGTAAAGTGTTACCAATAGTTTATATATTTTCTACTAATTGCTCTGAAATGTTTGACTATTTCCAAATGTTAAGGTCTTTAGTGTCTCTTCTGTGCTGTAAGATCAATTTCCCATCAGAATTGATTACGTGATGTACCTTTGTATCAAAATATATCTGTTTCCATCTCTCCAGACATGAGATAATACAAGATCTGCGATTTTCTCTTAAAGGTCTTAACGGTGTCAAAACCACACCTCGTCTATATTTGACCGGTCACGCCGACCTAGCCGTTACACCAACTATGAAATAATGGATAAGTCTGTTTGACCTTTTCTTATCAGACCAAAACACAAGTTTAGTCGTTGCTCTTATTTTGTTCTTCACTTCTGCTTCTTCTCTTCTATCTCTCCTTTCATTCTGCAAGTGTCTTATTTATTTTGGGTCCTTCTTTCTTATTAGATACAATACTTTGGATTTATTATAAACTATTGATTAAGATAGATTTAATTTCTGTTTAAACCTATTTGCTATTACATTTTTTATTATACTTACTTAATTAATTTGTTGTCTTCATCATATTCAGCAGCAGTTATCGGGGTTCAAGCGTTTTAAGGCCTTTAAGCACAAGCGTAAAAAGGTATTATGTTTTCTTTAACTAGCCTGTAACCACCAAGATCATTGATGGAATAGACCATTTACAGCCAATACAGGCAATTTACAGAGCAAAATATGGTTTTAAAGCTTTCTAACAGTTATAGCCCCAACTATGGGCCGATACCCATAAAAGATGCATGCTTGCTGAGAATCATATGTCACATGCTCTCACCTATCTTCGTTTTCGTTTAGGAATTATGGGCTTTTGGGTGGAATTGGCTACGCCTATTTTCTAAATGCTCCAGGTATAGCTATCCAAAGGCCAAAGTTATTATTTTATTTTTTGATAATTATTGACCTAGAGAGTCCCGAGGGGGGCCGCAGGGGTTTTATCAAGGTTGAGCCAAAAACTCTAAATGAGGAGATCTACCATGTGGTACGAATGTCGTGGGCGTGTGCGAAAAATCGTGAGATATACAATCCTTTACGCACGTGAAAAATGCGCAGGCGCCCTCCGGTGGACGATTTCATGGGAATTTCTCACAGGCCTCTAGAGTCTGCGAGTTTCGTTCAGATCGGCCTCCGGTAACCGTGACAGCTGCGCAAACTTTATCAGTCGCAGCCAGACACGTTTTTCGAGATGCGCGAACGTCCTCAAAGTCAGTCTTGGCACCTTAAAGGGATAGTTCACCCAAAAAATGTAAACTCTGTCAGTAATTACTCTCCCTCATGTTGTTCAACCCCGTAAGACTTTCGTTCATCTTCGGGACACAAATTAAGATATTTTTGATTAAATCTGAGAGCCGTCTCAATCCTCCATAGGCTTCTTAAGGGATCGAAACTGGCCGGCCCAAAAGTTATGAAAGACATCGTTAAAATAGTCCAAGTGACTACAGTGGCTCAACCTTAAGTTTATCAAGCGACGAGAATACTTTTTGTGCGCAAAAAACAAACAAAAATAACGACTTTATTTAACTATTCATTTCCTTCTCAGTGGGCCGTGATATTTCACGAAGAGATATTGCGCAAAGCTTCTAGGTTGCACGTCACACGTAGGCTCACTATTGGCCGACGCTGGTCATGTGTGTGATGCGTGACGTACAACCTAGAATCTTTGCGTAGTTTCACTACGTGAAATATCACGGCCGTACAGAGAAGGAAATGATTAGTTGAATAAAGTCGTTATTTTTGCGCACAAAAAGTATTCTCGTCGCTTGATAAACTTAAGGTTGAGGCACTGTAGTCACTCGGACTATTTTAAAGATGTTTTTCATAACTTTTGGGCCGGCCAGTTTCGATCCCTTAAGAAGCCTATGGAGGAGTGATCCAGCTCTCAGATTTAATCAGAAATATCTTTATTTGTGTTCCGAAGATGAACGAAAGTCTTACGGGGTTGAACAACATGAGGGTGAGTAATTACTGACAAGAGTTTTCATTTTTGGGTGAACTAACCCTTTAAGACACCGCATGCAAAAGTCAATTAGACTCAGGGTTGCGTAGCTATAGCCATTTTTATGTTTTTTTTCCATGTTATAGCGTCACCAAGTGGCCAGTTGCCGCGTAACATATCTCATTTCGTTAATGAGTTACAGCCATTTTAGTAAACATGGCTCCTCCCACTTCGAACATTGGCGGGCCCCATCGAATAGTATTTTTTTTTTATATATATATATAATTATTGACAATCAGACTCCAGAGAATCTTGCTGCACTGGTTTGGTTTTTATCAGGACAAAAACCTAGAACTAGTTCACAAAAGTAGATTTTTTTTTTTACAAAATCCAAAATACTGAACATTTCGACAATCGAATCTGAGCCAAGGATTCCAACGATATAAGACACTTGAGCCTACGCCTGACGGCTTAGGAGTTATGAGCAGTTTCAGACCTTTGACCGCAGCAGCGCCCCCGTCAGGCCGATCTCGGTGACGGTGTAGACAGTGTAACAACTACCAGCCCGCCAAGTTACAAGCCTATATGACTTACGGTTCGGTCTGCCTGATCACTTTTAGGTGAGAATCCTGATCCTAGGAAATTTTAGACAATTACAACAGGGTTGCAGCGATACAAGCTTAAACCCCTAATAAAATTAAATGAAATATGCATACAGTATATGGGTGTTTCTTCACCTTTGGGCACAGGAGTTAATTTATTATTTAATTAAATGTTTTTTTTCTTTCTTTTTGTTATATGAAGGTCATCTTTTATTACTTTAGATTTAATTATTTTACCCTTGCCCCAGACAAAGACTTTCAATCTACAAAAAAAGTATAAAATTCCATCATAAAAAAAAAAAAAAAAAAAATCTCAAAAAAGAATATAAACTATTACAATATTTATTGTGTGAAATTATTTCTTCACATTTGTATGCAAATTAAGAGGTTGTGGCATCATTTCTGCAATGACCAAATATTTTGACCCAAATAAGATTTAATGAAAAGTTGAGATAAAACCAAATCATATTAAGTATTAATACAGTAGGCCTACATATAAATGTATGTAGAATGCATAAAGACTCAGATATAGATATTTAAAGAATATATAGACATACACAATCTGATGTATACTCATATGGATATATTGTCCTTCACTGGTTTTTCTCACACTCATTTTGTCTCTCTCTCTCTCTCTCTCTCTCTCTCTCTCTCTCTCTCTCTCTCTCTCTCTCTCTCTCTCTCTCTCTCTCTCTCTCTCTCTCTCAGCAAGTCGGTCACATCCTGATGCCAGTTTCTGATTTCTAAACATTCCTCCAATCTGTTTCCATGGACACAGAGGAGGGGAACGAGAATGAGAAGACGATTATCAGCCAGACTGACTAACGAAAAGCTTATTGTTCAACAGCATTTTCCCATCATCCTCTGGAGCTAATAGAAGATACTGACAGGAGAGGAAGACCTCCATCCCTCTTTATATCCACATAATTACTTCTCCAGGCTACAATTGTCCATTAAACAAGGAAAATGGCTGTCATGTAGAGGGTCTGAGGCAGTCGGTCTGTTCACAGATATGATACAGGGCACTGTCAGAGTGGCTATTAACTGAACAGTTGTAGTTTTCATGAAAATAGTCAGTACTATAAAAAAACCCTAATCTAAAACATCTATCTAAAATATCCAAACATTTGCACTGCATTACCCATACAATGCAAATAACCTAGTCTTAGTCAGTAGCTTTTGTTGTTGATTATTTGAAAGAAATATTGAAGGAAGAGCACTCCTAAAGGACCCTGAAGCTCGTCAGAGACCCATTGGGAAGACGTTAATTAGGCACCATCTCCATACGTCACACAAATAGCGCATTGCCAATGAGAAGGACAATTAATTCAGATGTTAATAGGACACAGTATATAATAAGTACATAAAACACTAATACATTGTCCACTTTAAGTAGACACAATTATTGATATTTGCAGTATTGAATTAAATATGTACTTAGTCTGTGTTCACGGTTCACGAACACCTCATTTGTTACTATGGTTACTGATGTCATCCAGGTGTGTGTAATTAATCCTCCTTGTTTGCCAGTGTATTCATGGTCATGTGCCTGTATCTACAACCACCAGTTGGGACAGTTCAGCATTTCCTTTGCTTGGGTCATAAAATGTGTGTTTTCCATGTTAATCAGAGTTTTTGTTCTGACTAGCCGCGACAACGATACATTTCTGCGACGTCACGGCTTGAACAACAACATACACTAATAATCTCAGATGCTGATTATGTGCTTTCTTTAATGTTAAAAGAATTGAATGTGAGTTTATAATTTTGCATGACCTTCATATCTGTACTGAAAGTGACAATAGATAGTTCACATCCTCACTCTAAATTGTAATGCAGACATGTATTTTCTGTAAAGCTGCTTTGAAACAATATGTATAGTGAAAACCGCTATACAAATATATGTGAATTGAATTGAATATTTGAAATAAATTAAAGGGAACAAGAACATTCAAACTGCGAACAAACAAGTGTATTCAGTGACTAAGATTGTATCAGTCACTCAGTGTGTATTTTTAGCTGTGATTTCTGATTGATTTGGTTGCGAGTGCAGGATGTTTGCATAGAGACTCCGCCCACACTCTCTTCTGATTGGCTGTGATTTCTGATTGATTTGGTTGCGAGTGCAGTGTGTTTGCATAGAGACTCCGCCCACACTCTCTTCTGATTGGCTGTGATTTCTGATTGATTTGGTTGCGAGTGCAGGATGTTTACAGATACTCCGCCCACACACTCTTCTGATTGGCTGTGATTTCTGATTGATTTGGTTGCGAGTGCAGTGCGTTTGCAGAGAGACTCCGCCCACACTCTCTCCTGATTGGCTGTGATTTTTGATTGATTTGGTTGCGAGTGCAGTGCATTTGCATAGAGACTCCGCCCACACTCTCTCCTGATTGGCTGTGATTTTTGATTGATTTGGTTGCGAGTGCAGTGCGTTTGCAGAGAGACTCCGCCCACACTCTCTCCTGATTGGCTGTGATTTTTGATTGATTTGGTTGCGAGTGCAGTGCGTTTGCAGAGAGACTCCGCCCACACTCTCTCCTGATTGGCTGTGATTTTTGATTGATTTGGTTGCGAGTGCAGTGCGTTTGCAGAGAGACTCCGCCCACACTCTCTCCTGATTGGCTGTGATTTTTGATTGATTTGGTTGCGAGTGCAGTGCGTTTGCAGAGAGACTCCGCCCACACTCTCTCCTGATTGGCTGTGATTTTTGATTGATTTGGTTGCGAGTGCAGTGCGTTTGAAGAGAGACTCCGCCCACACTCTCTTCTGATTGGCTGTGATTTTTGATTGATTTGGTTGCGAGTGCAGTGCGTTTGAAGAGAGACTCCGCCCACACTCTCTCCTGATTGGCTGTGATTTTTGATTGATTTGGTTGCGAGTGCAGTGCGTTTGCAGAGAGACTCCGCCCACACTCTCTTCTGATTGGCTGTGATTTTTGATTGATTTGGTTGCGAGTGCAGTGCGTTTGCAGAGAGACTCCGCCCACACGTTCTTCTGATTGGCTGTGATTTTTGATTGATTTGGTTGCGAGTGCAGTGCATTTGCAGAGAGACTCCGCCCACACTCTCTCCTGATTGGCTGTGATTTTTTATTGATTTGGTTGCGAGTGCAGTGCGTTTGCAGAGAGACTCCACCCACACTCTCTCCTGATTGGCTGTGATTTTTTATTGATTTGGTTGCGAGTGCAGTGCGTTTGCATAGAGACTCCGCCCACACTCTCTTCTGATTGGCTGTGATTTCTGATTGATTTGGTTGCGAGTGCAGGATGTTTACAGATACTCCGCCCACACACTCTTCTGATTGGCTGTGATTTCTGATTGATTTGGTTGCGAGTGCAGTGCGTTTGCAGAGAGACTCCGCCCACACTCTCTCCTGATTGGCTGTGATTTTTGATTGATTTGGTTGCGAGTGCAGTGCGTTTACAGAGAGACTCCGCCCACACGCTCTTCTGATTGGCTGTGATTTTTGATTGATTTGGTTGCGAGTGCAGTGCGTTTGCAGAGAGACTCCGCCCACACTCTCTCCTGATTGGCTGTGATTTTTGATTGATTTGGTTGCGAGTGCAGAGCATTTGCAGAGAGACTCCGCCCACACTCTCTTCTGATTGGCTGTGATTTTTGATTGATTTGGTTGCGAGTGCAGTGCGTTTGCAGAGAGACTCCGCCCACACTCTCTCCTGATTGGCTGTGATTTTTGATTGATTTGGTTGCGAGTGCAGAGCATTTGCAGAGAGACTCCGCCCACACACTCTTCTGATTGGCTGTGATTTTTGATTGATTTGGTTGCGAGTGCAGTGCGTTTGCAGAGAGACTCCGCCCACACTCTCTTCTGATTGGCTGTGATTTTTGATTGATTTGGTTGCGAGTGCAGTGCGTTTGCAGAGAGACTCCGCCCACACGTTCTTCTGATTGGCTGTGATTTTTTATTGATTTGGTTGCGAGTGCAGTGCGTTTGCAGAGAGACTCCGCCCACACTCTCTCCTGATTGGCTGTGATTTTTTATTGATTTGGTTGCGAGTGCAGTTTGATTTTTAAATTTTGAATTGCTTGCCGCTGGAATCGCATCACGTCAATGTCTTCGAAGGCCTCATAGTATTGCTGCTTCACACGTGTCATGGGAAGGCCGATGGCTGTGTGTAGCATGTACTCACTGATTGGAGGCTGCAGGGGATGTCCGGTTTTGGCGCACCAGCCGGCAGGATGAATATCTGGGCTATCGGCGTCGGTCCAGTAATCATACTCATCTGTCCAGCCATCAAAATGGATCTGCAAGAGAGCAACGCAGGTTACAATGCAAATAATAATAACAATAATATGTCTTAATTTGTATTTTGTCTCGCTTTCCAGCAAAAATATCAAAACATCCTTGAAACAAAATGTTTTAAAACTAATTAAAATGATTTGAAAAATAATAATAAAATAAAATGTTTTCAGGAAATATATTAACATGTTTAAAGTTTATTTTTTTCTTTCGTTACTTGTCTTAGTAAACCTCACTGAATTTAGTTTAGTTAATTTGAAGACAAATCCAGCTAACAGGAAACGTTCTTTTAAGGTTCTCTCAAGTCGAGTCACCTTTATTTCTATAGCGCTTTTTACAATACAGAGTGTTTAAAAGCAGCTTTACAGAGATAACAGGAAAATAATGTTATAATAATATTGTTAAATATAAATGTCCCCAACTAAGGAAGCCAAAAGCCAAGAGGAGAACCCAGGCTCAGTCGCTCAGTTCTCCTCTGGCCTGCGATGAACAGTGTGTGATTATGATCAGGCAGCATTACAGGTCAGAGGTCAGATTGATCGAACATTATATAATGCAGTTCATCTGTTTGAAAACCGGAGTCAAAGTCAAAGTTGAAGACTCAAAGTTATAAAGGAACACATTCTTTCAGTAGCTCTAAAAGAAAGTTTGTTTAAAGTTATCTGGTCTTTCATAATGTTTTATACATTGTTTATACAACCCCGAAACGTTGGTAAATTTTTTTCACTGTCTCTACTTGTTTCAGAGCGTTCAAAGGACATTCAGATAACCGAGAAAACCTGTTTTTAAAACACTTTTTGCTACAGAAACTATCAAAGTAATTGCAAAAAGGATTTTCACTGTCAGAATGTTATGAAAGTTTTTGCAAACTGGATGTTTTGAACGCTCAGAAAACATTCAGAAATGACGTTTTTATAACTTTTATAAAATTCCTAGAGCAAAAACACTGAAGATGCAAGTCCTTGTTGCAGTTCCTTTGCTAGTTTCTGTAGTGGTGGTTAAACTCCCCTAAAGTGCCCGAGGTTTGAGAGAGGTGTGTGTGGCATTAGATGGAAAGCATGGGTGGTGTGGTATAGGGGTTAAGGCTGGTTATTACTGTTATTACTGTAACTGAAGGCAGGTTTGATCTTCACATGAGCTGTCAACATCGTGCCCTTAACTCACGCCGTCTTTCCCTGCTGACATTGCCTGAAAGTCACTGCAAATGTGTGCTGGATGTGTGGGGATAAATAAAGATCCTATTCTTGCATAAGGTACAACACACCCCAAGGCACGTCAGATGAAAGCAGGAACAGCTTGGCAAGTAGCATGTCAATGTCCCTTGAGAAGATTATCTTCATATTGCAAAGCAGATCTCCAGAGACGTCGACGCTAACTGGAATCAGAAGCGTTGGCAGAGAGCAGACTGCTGGCAGGGGGTTTAGATGCTCTCTACTCTTTAAAAAGAGCTGCTGCGATCAAAACAAAGAAGAAAAGAGCAGCCTGTGTCCAGGACTCTGATAAAACCGTGTTTTTAGTGGTGTTCACAGCACAGCTGACTGTCATTATGTGGACATCCGGACCAGGCTGGCTATTTTAATTCCCTGCAAGACAGTTTGAGATGTTTAGTTTGCATCCTTCTTATCGGTCGCTCTGTTATTTAATGCGTCTATTTCCACACCTCCATCCATGACTAAATCAATTTGAACATATCAATATCTCTAACCACATCTCGCTTCCCTCGGGCTTTGTTCACACCAGTTTTGTTGTAGTATCATTGAGATACCATTATAGTTCTTGTTAATATTTTGAATTAGATTTTATTTTTTATAATTTCTGTTTTCACCTTAGGTTTAGATAAAGTTTCAGTAATTGTTTTAGTTTTTGTCTATATAGTTCTTAAAGTCCCCCTGTGGTGCAAATCCAGCTTTTAAATGTTGTTTATGTGTCTATGTGGTGTTTTTAATATGCTTTAAGACACACCATGTGTAAATTCATAAGTCGACAGCATTGCTGAGTATTTTCTGCTTAAAACTGCAGTGAACCAAAGACAGTCTCAAAAACACGGTGTGAAATCGCTGGTGTTTCTGACGTCACAAACGACCTTGTAACCAATCAGATCAACGTGTGATCGTCAACCAGTGGATCTCTGAGCTGAGTGAGTGAGTGGAGGCGGGGCTCATCTGCATATTCATAGAACCGCGTATACTAAATGAGGCAAGGGTGTCGAGTTACATTCAAGATATTTTAAGGCATGAAGAATTTTTTTTTCAAGGAAAAACCGTTTATGTCATTTTGGTGATCAAAGATGAGTTTTAAAGGAGCTGTATGTAAGATTGTGGCCAAAACCGGTACTGCAATCACTTTCAAATTAATAGCCGCGTTTCCACTGTCGGGCCAGTGCTAGGCCAGGGCTTTAAACGGGCCGTGCCGGGCTAATAGCCTCGGGCCAGTAGCACCTGGCCTGCGTTTCCACTGTCGGGCCAGAAGCTCCACAGCGCGTCACTAAAACACGCCCGCAACACGCCTCTCTGGAACGTCACACTAACCCATCATTTCACCAACAAATGGAAGTTTTACCAGAAAACTAATCAGAAAGAAATCACTGGAAACAGCGTGCATCGCAAAACAAACATGATAAAAGCGGCCGTTTGCTGGCATTTTTGTTGTTTACTTGAATATTTAAAACCCAAGCATCGATGTTTTACCACAGGTTTACAATAAAAAGTGATACATTGATCATAATGAATTAATTTATGTCAAAGTTGCACATTAGTCACACAGAAATAAACGACCGTTAGGTCTATTTCAAAAAAGAAAGAGGACACACTTACATTATTCAGTCGAGGCTGTTTTTTGTTTATTTGGTAGTTACAGGACATATATCACATTTAGAAAGAATGATAATTTCTACAAATAATGTTATATGCCACCAAAAAAACGACCTGAGGAGCGTTAGCACAGTCTCGACTCCCAGTAGCTACAGATATATTTTCAGTCAGAGAAACAGGAAGCTCCCGAAAAAAAAGTAGATAGTCCGGTATAAAGAGACTACTATGTAGTATATGTAGGCTACTGACAGATAAAATAAAAACATGATTGTGATAGCCTTTATGAATGGTCTGACTTCTTCAAGCGTTCACCATGTTTTTTTACTATGCGTATCTTCAAGCGTTTACTATGTTTACTATGGTAATGGTTAGCGCGCATAGTCTTTTGCATCGCGTATAAATATTTCTACCTTATACGGTGATCAGAATCCACATCGGATCACAAACAGAAGGCATTAAAACATGAAAGTGAGTTAAATTATTTTAAAAGTCTTTAATGCTGACAGAATCCATCGGCGCTGTCTCTCGACTCAGGTAATCCCCGCCTCTGTTCGTAACCACTCCTCTAGCCCGAGCTGGCCCGCTTTGGCCCAAGGTATTCGACGGGCCAGAAATCCTGGCCGTTGGCCCCGAGTAAGCCCCGATCAAGCCCCGGAAGTGACAGTGGAAACGCGACTGGCCCTGGCACGCACTAGCACGGCCCGGCCCTGGCCCGGCAGTGGAAACGCGGCTACTGTAGAGCGGTGTATCCCCTCCCCCTCCCCCCTGACTCGAGGTTGCCAGATCGACTGCATTTTTTTATCCGACACGTGTGTAGCTGCAGCTGTGGTAACTAGAGCAGAGCTGGCAACCCGGATGGCGCAACACTACTGACTTCGTGATTGGTAGATAGGTGGAGGGAGGAGCATCAGACCAAAACACAACATGACAACATCAACATCAGTTGAGGGCTGCAACTTCACTTTTTAAATGACAATATCCTGGCCGGACTACTGTTGTCAGTGATATAAGTATTTGAAATGAACATGATTTCTCAATGTCTAGTGACATATCAGGGCCATTTTATGATTAATTCAAATACATTTCTTACATACAGCTCCTTTAAGGGATACAATTTTTGACTACAGCGGGACTTAAAGTTTTAGTATGCAGTTTAAGTAATTTTAGTGCTTAAATTAAAGTTTTGACGGTAGAGGTCGCTTATTCAAAACAGTAAGAAAGGCGCGCTTGATGCTGGGTATGAGCGTGGAATCATGGGAGTTGTTGTCTTCACCTCCACAGCCGACGAGACTCGGGCAGAAATCACGTTCATGGATGAGTGGATGTATTAAAGTTTTATTAACGTTACTGAGGTATAAAGTAGTGCAGTGCCTCAGATTTTACCTTGCTGTTTTTATTATACTTATATGCTGCACTCTTCCGCTTTCATTTTGCTGTTTATCTTTATTCTAAGATTAAAGTTACGTTTAACGTCCGCCTCTTTCTTCCCTGAACTTGAACTTTGTTAAAGTTACATTTGATCACTTAAATTCACATGATTTAATTTGATTCGAATGAAAGAGTTCTGAACTGCTACTCGTACAGGTCACTTTAACTGACGAATTAAAATTGTGAGGTAAAGCAGCACTGTTTAACTAGGCCAAATCAGTCATACTAAAAATACATTTGAGTGTGTTATAATGTTATAACGTACACTGCTAGATCGATATTAGAATAGCATATTAATAAAAGCTGGATGACTTGTGTTGCTAAATGGTATGTAATTAATTTTAAAATATATTGCATGATGGAGAAAATGCTGTAGTCTGTTACTAAAAATAAAGCTCTTTCTGATTATACTATGTTACCCACTCGACAAGATAGCATTGTCTCTGAGGCACGGTACAAACTTAGCAAAACAAATCAAGAAAACACTTCCAAAAAATGTGTTTTTAGGCTTAATTCTGTGAAATTCAGGGTTTTTAGGATTTTAGATCTTTTAGTGTTATACAGCCTGGATTTAAGACTTTTTAAATGAACTATTTAAGGGTGCACAGATACACTGAGTGGGGTTTGAGTCGGACATGACAAAAAATCCAATCCTCTTGTGTCTGTCCTGTGGGAGAGTCGAGGGCGTTGCAGAAAACCATCAAATGTAAAGACGTAAAGGTCTTTTTCCTCAAAGTCAATTACAGCAGCTTCAGGAAATATTGACGGGGTATTTTAAAACGCAGTGGGAGTCCACCAAATCCATCCAGTGCTCCGGTGAATGTCAGCGAACACAGGCCACGAGAGAGAGAGAGCAGGACTGGAGGAGGTGGAGGCCATGCTCTCGACGGCTTTAACACATGAACATGACAGACACAGCCGAGTATAAGAGGAAGACTGATGAGTGAATGTCTGTGGAGGATCACGAATGATGGGTGTGAGAGTGAGAGAAGAGTGTGAGACAGACAGTGACATCTGTTATTTCTCTCAGTCAGTGTCAATGATGTGAGTGTGTGTGTGTGTGTGTGTGTGTGTGTGTGTGTGTGTGTGTGTGTGTGTGTGTGTGTGTGTGTGTGTGTGTGTGTGTGTGTGTGTGTGTGTGTGTGTGTGTGTGTGTGTGTGTGTGTGTGTGTGTGTGTGGATTCTGCTGCCACCTTGAATCCAACAACTGCAATTACACTCAAACGGTTACGGTATATTATTAGTGCCCTATGAAATCCATTTTATTTTTTCCCAAATACAGTTTTCATTTTCCTGGATTGCGCTTTATGGTTACATAAAACGTCTAATTAAGTGAAATCATGAAACCTATACAATTGAAGAGAAATGGGTAACCCTTTATTGTGCTCTTTAATTGTATCTAATATTTAATGCTTTTTAAAATAATGTATATTTATGTAGCAAATGAGAATCATGACCATATTTCGAAACAAAGGCCTTGTTAATGATTTTCAGTTTTGTTCAAGGTAAATAAAGCAAAAGTTTTTCAATAAGGGGAGAATATGTAAAAGTATGGTATTTCGTGTGAAAGGCACAATAATTATCATGATAATAAACAGCTTTGTTGACATGACATGATTAGATTTAGATGCTAATTATCATATATTAAGTTGAGTGTCCACCTTAGAGATAATCACCATATTTATAATGAAACCATCATATCTAAAAATATGATATTAATCATATCATATAATAAAATATCATTTATTTGTTACAACAGTAAAGCTTTATTGACCTTTACTTTTTGAAATAATTTGTTTCTGTATTTTTAAAATGAACATATTTTAATTACAACTTATCAAACATTTGAAGGATAAATATGCAGAAATAAGCCAATAATTAATGGTTAACTGAATGTACAGTAAATGTCTTTTAGGGCAGCACTTTACTTCGATGGTCCACTTTAGACATTCTACTAACTATAAGTAACTATAATTAACCCCGATTAGAGTATTAGTAGACTGGTAGTGTTCGGGTTAGAATAAGTTGACATGTAGTTACATATCGTCAGTATAATGTCAGCATCACAATTAAGAGTTAGCAGATATTAAGCAGACAGTCTAATAAGAGTTAGTTGACATGTAGTTATTAAAAGTGTGTAGAATTTCTAAAGTGGACCATCGAATTAAATCGTCACCCCTTTTAGCCATTATTTACAATTGTGTGTAGTAAGTGATTTACATAATGTTATATTTCTGTGATTTACCATATATTAAGTAAACTAAACAATAAGAATCATTATGTTTAATTAGTGTTTGTTTTACAGATTTGATTGCTGCAAATGTGTAATAAAGACAATTTAAGTATTATCCTAATACTAAGTTAAAAGTATATCCATATTAATTATTGATTTGCATGGCACTTATTAAGCGATGTTCAAGTTTATCCAGCAGAGTTTGTGTAAGTTACCACTAACACAGCACCACTAAAGACAATTTCTGGTGTGTTCATGCTTAACTACTACATAAATAACGGCTAATATAAATATAATATAATAATATACTGCATACATAATGGCTGAAATCGCATTTCTTGGCTTTATGCAAATTCTGTGAATGAGGGCTGTGAGGTGTCTGATAGCTATCTGTACTCATCATCTGCTGTGTGAGAGCGAGGAGTAATGTGCAGTCGGTGCTGGCACGTTAGACAGGGTTCAATCGCCCGCTCGTGTCGCCGCAAACCAACTCCCAGAGGCAACTCTCATTAAAAATAAACGACTTCAAGTGGCTTTGTGGCTCACTCGGAGTAAACAGTGCTGGATTGTTCTCGGCCCTGTCAGAGTCTTGCTCCGAACCCTTTGAAAAACACTGCAGTTCTGCTGGTTTACCAATAAATTACCATATTTTCCACAATATAAATCATGTCTTTTTAAATCCTCCGAAACACGCTGCGACTTGTATTCCAAAGCAAAATATATTAACGTCAAGCACGCAAGACGTATTCGGATTTGTGCCGAATAAGAGAGTTACGTAAGTGTATTTGTATGGTGTATTTCCCACACACCAGTAGTCAGGGGTGGCGCGTTTATAATGAATGACTCCATAATTTACGTTTGTTTTAAATTTGAAGTGAAAAGTGAAAAATAGCTTTGATAAAAATACAATATACATGCATCACCAGTTGAGTCATTTTTCAGTATTGTGAATCAAATTGCATGCTGTCGTGAATGTGCTGAATTGACACATTTATCACCGCCTCTGATAGCAGAGAAGTGATGAGTGAAAACTGGAGGAATCTGCCACATATTACATGCATTCATGTGCATGAAGAGCATTTTCAGCTCCACCGGTGCGCCAGAGATCATGTTTCTACATGGAGCAAAGCTTCACAGGAGAGAAGAAGCTGGGATGAGTCCTCCTGAACTCCCGAACAGACGGCGGAGAGGTCATGGGATCTGAATCAGCACGCCATCCCTGCATCTCACTCACAGTTACAGTGACACTGGCCTGATAATGCTGCCAAACTACAGGACATGATGAGTAAAGATCATATTCAGTCCCTATGAAGGACACAATCTGTAAAAAAGCTCAGCACTAAGGCGTTTAATGATGAATAAAATCATGTGTTTTGGACCTTCTGCAGCCGAGCCGACGCCAGAACCTGTGTCGGTGTTATAATGAACATAATGATCTGAAGTCAGTCACTGAACACATGAAACAATGACCTACAAACACCAACAACAGGCAGAATTACACAATGATTTGTTTTGTACAATTTCTTTACAAAACAAGAATGACACTCAACTCAATGAGGGCTGTCAAATAAAAATGTGAATTTCGAATATTCCTTGAATAATTTTTTTTTTTTAAACTGCATTTTTGAATGCAAAAACATTTGTGCATTAGGTCACTGATGCACTTACACAGTTTTATGCACTACTGTAACCTAATTTTCCTTGCATGCACATTAAGGAAATGATCATTTATTTAAGAACAATCGTTTTAAAAGTTTGGTTTATATTTGCTTATTGTGCTCGCTTGCGCCCTCTTGTTGTCATAGGAGACAATATTGTACTTTTTCTCTCTAACAATAAGTATTGCCTTCAGAATTTGAATATCTTATAATATGAATCAAATTTAGCTAATATTTAAGAAAGAAATTCGCATGTATCTTTTCAGCCATGTTGACAGCCCTACTCTCTACTGTTTGTGATTCACTGCAGTAGGTTACATGACCCATGTTTACATTACAGTATAAAATTGGCCTGTAGGTTCATCGAGTTTTGGTGGTGTTTGTGTCTAAGTAATTTGAAAGATGTTGTCATTGAATGTGTGTGTCAAAGCAATGATCCACAGTTTATCCCACATAGACTGATGTTGTGCTCACTGTGTCTGCTTTGTCTGTGTTGTGTTTGTTTCAAGCCTTTATTTGTTATAATTGTGATGATTGTGGCTTACAGATATGAAAACCTTTTCACAATTTTCTAATTTTGAATTTGGGGTTTTCATAAGCTGTACGCCATAATCATCACAATTATTACAAATAAAGGCTTGAAATATCTCACTTTGCATGTAATGAGTCTATATAATATATTAGTTTCACCTTTTAAGTTGAATCACTGAAATAAATGAACTTTTGCACGATATTCCCGAGTTTCACCTGTGTGTTTGTGCTGTGCTTGAACACATGTCTCTGTGTTTGTTTGTGTTGGCCATGTGCTCCTGTGTTCCTGCTTGTTCCCTCGTTTAGTCGAGTCCTCGTTTGTCTGAGTGTGTTCACCTGTTCCTCTTGTTCTCTGCTTCCTTTATATGTGTTCTCTTGCCCTCATGTTATGCCAGTTCTTTATATACTTTCTATAGCCCTATTCGGACGGGATTAGTTTTAGCAAGGGTAGATGGAGTAATGCAATTTTACCACAGGACGTCTGTAATAGAAATGGCCAATTCGCACGGGATAAGATATCTCAGTAAAACTAGCAGAAGTGGGACGGGTGGGAGTGAGTCCTCCCTCATAGATCCGTAACACACTGTCTGAAGAGTGTAGAAAAAGTGACCCAAGCATTGAGAAATGCGTTCTAGCAATTGTAAAAAAGGATTAATGGATAATACATGCTGTTACCTATTGGAGTAAAATAGCCCAAGCTTTAAAATAATAATTATTTTAAATTAAAGATGTGTTAATATATGTGATCATTTGCTGCCATGGTTTATTTGTAAGTTCCTTTTGAATTTCCCTCAAGTATCATTTTTTGTTTTGTTTGTTGTTTCAGTAGTTTACTAGCTTTGTTATTATTATTATTTTTAAAAATTCTAATCACGAAAAAAAAAGTAGTTTCTCACCAGGAGTCGATGTTCGTCCGTATCAACCACTGTGGCCACTCGGATCAGAACAGGGTTCCTCTTGTCGATCACCTCCAACTTCATATTGGGCTGAAAACTGTGAGGAGGTTTCTGCAGAGAGAGAGAGAGAGAGACTTTGACCCCTTTTATTTAAAACAATTAAGGGTTTAAAACAAATTATAAACAAAATACATTTTCAAAACAATTAAACAAACACATAAACATTTTACCAATTAAAAACTAAGCTTCCATACGCACTCACAGTCACCAGTGCCTCTCTCACACCTCATCTCCATTCAAACAAATAGGTATACTCAATGGTCACTCGAGCTTCTATTAAAGACCTCAACATAGCTTCCATATCAACTTCCTTTCCTGCATTTTTACACTGGTGGGATTTCAGAACTTAGCTTGGCCAATTAAAAAATTGGCAAGAACACATTGTTGTTGCCATGACCTTCTATATTAATATCCTAATATAAACAAGGTATTGTTATATGAAAACCCTAATTTTGTGATCAACTTTTCAAGTATTACAAATAAAGGACCAAGTCTTGGACATTCAAAAAACATATGGAAAACAGTATCATGAGCATTACAGAAGGGACATAATAAAACAATCTTATTAAATTTTGAAACCAAGCTATTTGAGGCGATAGCACAATGCTCTCCACTGAAGATCTCCACATCGCTTGGAGAGAGGAGGTTTATACAATACTCTCCATGATGGATGTACTTCTTCACAAATAGAGATCTTAGCCCTCCATTTAGTATCTGTTTTTCCTTGCAAATGCCCAACATGCACAGATTTAACACATATATAATAAAGATTTTTCTTTGCCACATTTTGAAAAACCAAATCCCCATTTCCCTTCAACAATGTAGTCTGGTTTACATTACCCCCGACTCCTCCATCTTTAGGGGTCACGTTCAGCTCAGGGAAGTTCTGAGGTGTAAAACCGTGTACCAGGGCTGCGTTTATACAGGACACTAATGCAGGGGGCAAAGCATCCCTAATACACTTAATCATCCTATCCACAGTTCTCAGAGGCTATAATGTAACCTGTGCAGCAAGTGACAACACAGTTCGCCACTGACATTGCGTCAAATCAATTACATCCATTACTTTACTGACCCCAGCATTTAAAAAATGTGGAACAAAACAAGACAAATTAGATGGTAAAAAACAAAGGTTCTGCAATCCCATAGTGCACATCTTCTGTTCTTGAAAAGTTTAAATATTTCCATGATTTAATTACTGACATGTAAAAGTTAGGGAAGAAACAGTGAGCCTTTTCCTCAAAGAGCTTTTCCATTAAAAACACCCGTTTATCTAGGCAAGTTCGGTCCTAGAGAGCCGCTGTCCTGCAGAGTTTGGCTCCAACACTGAAAAAAACCTCTCCTGCCTATAGCCTTAGTAATCCTGAAGACATTGATTAGCTTCTTCAGGTGTGTTTAATTAGGGTTGGAACTAAATTCTGCAGGACAGCGGCTCTCTAGGACCGAACTCGCTTACCCCTGATCTAGGCCTATCCCACCTAAAGCTGTTAGTATAGACAACCCAAATGTAACCCATCGTAAAGGAGCAGAACATTACAAAAGCCTCTATAATGTTTGTAATCTCATAGCTAGTATTGGAAGGTAAAGTATACCAGGAATAAGCCAATGGTTCCAAAAAAATCCAGAAAAGCCTTTTTGAATGTTAATAAGCAATTTCTTAGGAGGATTTAAAACAGTTACTCTGTGCCATAGCATTGAGGCAGCCAGATTATTGATAATCAAGCCCCTCCCTCTGAAAGACAGCTGTGGGAGAAGCCATCGCCATTTCTGCAATCTGCCGATCACCCGATCTGCTAATCCCTATCAATTCTTTTCAGTGTATTGGGCTGTCCCAAAAAAACACCAAGTACTTTAAATCCATCTTGAACCCATTTACACTGTTATGGCAATCGAGGTGGTCCTATATCCACCCAGTCTCCCAACAACAAGCATGCACATTTATACCAGTTAATACGAGAAGATGTAGTAGGGCTGGACGATTTTGGCTAAAATCATAATCGCGATTAATCAAACAAGTTACCTCGATTACGATTATTGAACGATTATTTTTTTTTTTTAAATTGTCATATGTCACTGGCAAGGCCTATACTGTAAATATGTATGTATTTTTTTTCTAATGAAAGTGTGCATAATCCTTTCTTTGTGGTTCTAAAATAAGGAAACACACAGATAGCTTTTAATGCTTATTAAATATTTCAAAATATTAAAAAAATTTGAAAATAGTTATTTTTGTAAACAATAAATTATTGTAAATATTGCCATATATATTGTAAAATATAACTTGTATAAAACTAAAAAACGAATCCTTTTATATTTTGTAGCATTTGTAAATGCTTTTGTTATCGGAGGCTGCTTTGTGGAGTGGAGGCACTTGTTGCTTGGCGTTTGTCAGTCTCTCTCTTTTTTTCGCGTGTTTCTTTGGTACAAGTGGCTCCTGTTGCTGAGTTGACTCAGTATTTGAGGAATCAGAGAGTGCGTTCACACACAACCCGCAAAGACATGTGACATGTCTCAGCAGCATCTATAGTTTGCTGCGATTTCTCTCTCTCTCTCGAGAAACCACGCTTGTGCATTTTTTTGTCTCTGACTCGATCATAAACTAGCGCATTACGTAGCGTTTCACGCTGGTGAACGATCCCGGCTCAAGCACCATCATTACAACAACGGCTTTTGTTCACACAGCATGTGTTTCGGGACAGAACACGGCAATGTTACTACCGTATGTCCCCAACCTGGCACCAATCCCGGGTCGTGTTTGCGTTCACACAGAAGGTGTTTGTTCTGGTAATTTCCCGGGATCAACGCAGTGTGTGAAAGGGTGAATCTTGCTTCAATGTCGCAGACTGGACGGGGTGGAGTTACGTGACTACACACGCGGTAATATGTTTTAAGGGGAAAGTACATTAACACACAGTGGGCGGAAATACTAATAGGATTCAAAAACCGAAATAACCGACATGGTAAAATGAAGTCGGTTATAGGCTCTGAATTTCGGTTTCGATTATTTTTCGATTAATCATCCAGCCCTAAGATGTAGCTTTCTGAAACTTGTTCAAACAATAAATAAGTTCAGTAACATCATCAGTGCTCTTGATTATTACTGTCACATCATCTGCGTAAGCTGTGAGTTTCACCAGGGCTACTTCTGGGAGACCTGGGACACCAACACCACACAGCTGTTTCCTCAGCATAACCAGCAGAGGTTCAATGGGAATAGAGTACAGAAGATCAGACAGAGGACATCCTTGTCTTATTCCCCTTGTCACAGAGAAAGGTCTAGTTAAAGACCCATTAATACGTAACATACTGTAAATGCCACTATTACTCTTAGCAATGTAAACTCGGTCAAGTCTCGCTCCAGACAAAGAATTTGAGTTAGCTTTCAACCAGGTATACTGTTTAACCCCAGGAAAACTCTCTCCATAAATCAACAAAATCATGAGAAACAATAACACTTTTAAAACTTCTGCAGAACTTGAGTGAGGTTCATCGTGATTCCTATCAGGGTTTATAGTGCAGTTAAAATCACCTCCTACTACCACTTTATCCTGTGGGCAGTGGCGGTTCTAGAGGGGGGGCCAGGGGGGCCAGTGCCCCTGTGACAAAAAGCTTGGCCCCCCTTGTGGCCCCCCTAAATGTGGAGTTTGAAATAATTTTTACAAAACTGTTTTTTGCTATCGTTGTATGCGTATTATTTTTTATTTTTCTATCTTTGTGGATTTGCATTTTCACGTGACAATTCGCATCACATTCGCGGGAATCGCGGCAGAATAACGTCTGTCTCCTGGACGCGAGAGAGGAGAGAAGAAAGTTGGTAAATGTCAGTTCAGTTGTAAGTTCATTCTTTATGTGCGTATGGGGTGTGCGATGTGTATTGTCTATTATGATATTGTAATCATTGTTTTAACTACCATAAAACTTTAAATAAGAGCCCGGGCTTTTATTTTCCCAAATCGTCGAACTGCACCGGCTTGTATTTGAGACAGGCGTCTATATGAGACAGGCCTTTATAATTTAGTGTTGAGATGTTGTTCATTGAGATGTTGTTCCTAGAGTCTCTAATCTCTAAAAATCTCCAAATGCTCCACGTGAAACTGCGGTCTTCCAACCTTTTACTATCGTGTCAATTGATTTTGATTAATATGCGCGAGGGATAGAGAGCAAGACAGCGCTCGTGTTGTTTGAAGACGTGAGTGCGCGCGCGCGGCCGGGGCGCTCTCTCTTTCTCTCTCTCTCTCTCTCTCTCTCTCTCTCTCTCTCTCTCTCTCTCTCTGCTCGTTATGCACTGTCAAGCGCAGCAAGCGGACGCTCTGACGGGTTTTAGAAGATAAAATACAACCCGAAACTAAAAAACAGACCCGGCTTCTATTTGAGACCGGCCTTTATTTACCCAAACCTGTCGCCACACCAGGCGTGTAAAAGAGACAGGTGTCTATTCGGGACTCGGCTATTATTTTAAGTTTTACGGTATGTACGAGGCACTGTGAGCTGACATAGCATTTGTCTATCGTCCTTTCACTGCTGTGTGCAGTTCATAGGTAGCCTATGTCCCCAAATTAGTTTTTGTCTTATATTTATATCATATTATGTTCTTATATTAGAATATCACATCAGCAAGAGTGCCGTTTTCCCGTGCACAATTGCAACTGTGATATTTATGTTATACAACAGTTAAATTAACAATAAGTTAACATTGGGAGTTACTTTTTAGACACAATATTGTCAATATTGTTTGTTTTCCCCTTATTTCGCCGACTAGAATTTCATAATGAAACGTGAGTCTCAATGCAACACAGCGATGATTTCTTGACTGAAATCCGCGTTTTGAACGAATCACTTGCTTCTTTCCCGAATCAGCCGTTTGAACAAATCGGTTGAATGAATGAATCCCTCTACAGGGACTTGCCGCCGCCTACTGGCAGTTTTAGTTTCATATTTAAAGTATCCTTTAATTAAAACGTTAAAATTAGAAATCATTTCATATTTAAATATTGATTTGAAAAAAATCTCATAGCTTTATTTATGCAATTGTAAATGGAGTGTAAATATATTAATGCCACTTCTGTGTCACCTCTGCACTGCAAAGATGGATTTTGATTGAATTAATTAATTTGACTGGTAACAGTGGTACTGTATAATTATTGTATAATTAAGTATTATTGTATAAATAAGTATAATTACTGTATAATTTGAATGTTAGTATTTGACATAAAAGGTGATGCATAACTCTAAATAAGTTTAGAAAAAATGTCCATATATAGGTGAAAATGCCCCTGGAAATCAATTTAAGGTGGCAAATATTGCCCCTTAATTAAAAAATGTATTTCTGTCACTGCTGTGAACTGACCACTGCATAGAATATGAAAAATATGAATATCTTCGTGAGTCAGCTGTCAACAACAGGCCTAAACCAGCCATGGCACCAGCACAAAAACACAATCAGTAAAATATTATCTAATTATTAACAAAATGTTGAAAATATTGAAATATATTTTTGTCAATATTGCACACCCCTAATGTACGGTATTAATTTTGATTTCTTTAGGTCTTAAAAAGCCTTAAATTGGACTTTAAAAAGTGTGCAGGAACCCTGTAAACGGTTAGACATATCAAGTCAGTTATTTTCAGTAAATTAATTAATAAGCTTCTTGGTCCCCATTGCTTTTGCTCTTTAGTTCTCAAAATGAAGAGAAAGAAGGACATCATGTCTATTACAGTTACTGTGACTAATACTGAATATGTAATGCAAATGTAAAAATATAATGGAAATGCAAATACATTGTTGAATGATTATAAACACGGTATTTTGCCTGTTAATGCCTGCAGCAGTGCAGAAAATGATATGACAACAATAAGGTCTAAATGTAACTGGCCCCTCTAACAGTACAACTGGCCCCAGCTTGGCCCCCCCAGTTGAAATGGGCTAGAACCGCCACTGCCTGTGGGCACTGTGACAAGGCATCTGATAACTTTTTTAAAAATATCTTACGCTCTTGTCCAACATTTGGAGCATATAAATTAAAAAAAGAAAACATTACTTGTCCAACCATAATATCTGCTCTTAAAAGTCGACCAGGTATTATCTCAAACATAATTGGTTGATTACAGACACATGGAGAAAAAGGTATTATTAGTCCTGTGGCTCATTAAAATATTTCCCTTCCAATCACAATTCCACTGTGTCTGATTCTGTAAGTCAGAATGAGTCTCTTGAAGCATAATAATGTCTGCCTTTTTCAATTGTAAATAATTAAACAGAGCAAGTCTCTTTGTTGTGTTCCGACATCCGTTGATGTTAAAAGATCCAATATTTATGAATGCCATGGAAAAGATAATTCTAGGGTATCCAAAGACCCCCCAAAAACAAACTGACAATCATGACCCCATACAGTTATAGTCCTTAAAACAAGCTTTTAATCTTTTTTTTAACAGTGCTCATATGTTTTTTGAGCCTGTAGCGTTTAGGCTGATCAAGCTCCTCCAGTGTTGCCTTTCTTATTGCCATTGTACATGAGTCAACGAAAAGTTGTAAATCTGGGAAGTATTTTTTAAAGTTTTGGTCTTCGCTGGTTAAAGGTATTGTTTATAAAATCATTAATTTGGCGAAATGTATAATAGGGATGTTTTAATTTAAGATTCTGACCATTCTCTGCAGAACTTCCCTGAGAATTTGCAATAGTAAGATTTTCTGCTTTATCAGAAGTGTCACTATCAGAATCCATTGACTGCAACTCACTTCCTTCTATCAGCACAGCAGCATCGCCCCGAGACAGGCTAAATCCTGATGCCTGCGAATTGACCGACTCTCCGCCAGTAGGGGTGTAAATCGGTGCCTTAATGACGATTCAATACGATACCGATTTCTTAATCGAACGATTCGATTATTTTCGATACTTCAGAATTTCCCGCGATACGATTCGATTCAATACTAGATATTTTTACATGATATCTATTAAGTTTCAAATAAATCAAAAAAATTTTTTTTGCCTTTTATTGAGGATACAGAAACAGCATTTGTGGCGAGCAGGACGCGGCCGACGTGAGAGAGCGGCGCGAGGCCGGTGGCTGAGTGTTAATGAACGTCACCTGTGAAACGCACCAGTCTCTCAATCTTCAGCGTCATCGCTCCTCTTTTTATGCTTCCGCTCCTCCGTGAGAGATGGGAGACCGGTGCGTCTCACAGGTGACGTTTATTAAGACTCACACCATCGGCCTCGCGCCGTTCTCTCACTTCGACCGCGTCCTGCTCGCCACAGTATTCTATTCACATAATGGGAATGTTACACTATAGCAGTCTTCTTTGCAAACGGCAACATCTCTTACCACTGCTCCATCTGTTTTCCTGAAGCCAAAATACTTCCACACCCATGACTTGACGCCGACTGGAGTGTGTAACATTTCACTTTCATTGCCAGCTCGCTCTGATGGTTCCATCGCTCTTGAAAGTCAGACTCAAAAATGTGTGTGAACATAGATAGACTGTGAAACGTAAGTAACGCGTGTGAAGCGGTGTGAAGTAGAAGACAATAATGAGGTTCGCGCCACCCACAGTTTAGGAATAGGTTGTACGCATATTTCGGAGCTGATGCTGAAAATAGACAGGCGGCAAAATAAACACATTAATCGATACTCTTGCGGACGCATCGATGCATCGTCAGCTGTATAATCGATGGATCGATACGAATCGATTAATATTTACACACCTATCCACCAGGCATCACAAGTTCAGCCCGCTCTACTGGTCGCTCCGGTTCGACGATCGCGCCGGCGGGGTCTGCGTCAGACCGCTCTACTTCAGCCCGCACTGTGCTGTCATTTCACTTACAACAATATTCAGGGTAGAATGTATCAAATCGTCAACGTGCTCATTCATTATAGGCTCCTTAGCACTTTATCCATCTTTAGATAGAGAAGACGCTTCAATTCCCTGATTAATTCTGTCACTGTTATTTTTTTCACCTTCATTATTTAGTGGAGCAGAAGGCAATTGTTCCGTAGAAGGATTACGCTCATTCACATTAGTGTTAGCCGCATCATTCATTGAACATACCAGTTTTGCATGACCGTGCTTCCCACAAGTAAAACACCTCATTGATTCAGTACTGATATAAATGGTATAATCTTTACCCAGCACAGTGGTTTTCGCTGACGTATTCAAAGATTGAAATTCGGGGTTCAGGATCATGGAAGTCTGACGTCTAAATGACATCACATGTTTGAGTTCTGGATTATTTAATCCCAAAGGGATCATTTTAATCGGCCACACTAGTTTACCATAGCGTCCTAACAAACGCTCTAGTGAATCTTTAGAAATGAATGGGGGCACATTCGAAAGGATAACCTTCTTATAAAGATTCGACAACGGCAAAACTGATAAAAAAGTATCTCTAACGGATAAACCAAATTCAACTAAATGCTGAACCAAAGAGACTTCTCTCAAAAAGAAAACAACAGCCTTGTTTATCTTAGATGCGGACACAATGTTACAAGCACCAACTTCGCAGATAATCCCAATTAGACAGTCCTCAACTGTTATGGACTCATCAGGTAGATATTTGCACCTGTGTTGAGCGGTTAAAGGAGCACAACCATCTGAATTTGTCCCCAATTTCCACCCTTAGGTGATAAAATCGGCGACAATTAAATATACACTAAACCAAAATATCTAAACAAAATAAAGGAAAGAGGAAAAAAGTAACAACTCACTCAAACACGCCCCAACTCGCTCAGACGCTCACACACTCCTCAGACACCCGCACATGCGCACACGCACAGAGAGAGAGAGAGAGAGAGAGACTTGTTCAGGCAGATGTTTCAGCATGACACCACTCAGAGCCAGGGGTCTCTGCTGATTTTTGACAACACACACACACACACACACTCACCACTTTGAAGGCTCGAGCAGGAGCTGGTAGTGAGCTGGTCTCTGCCAAGTATTTCTCCCAGGAGAAGTTCTTCTCATCAGGGTAATCTACAGTACAGAGGGTGTGAGGCGGGTCAGATTACTCATTACACATGCAGTCTTCCTTCACTGCTGTCTGACTGAGAGACTGAAGAGAGCATTCTGGTATTGCTCAATGCTCACTGGTTTTTATGGTGCACTGTGGGATAACTGTGACAATGGGACAGTGCTAAAGATGGAACTGGATAATATTCTGAATGATCTGATCCAATCTGACCTCTGACCTGTAATGCTGCCTGATCATAATCGCACACTGTTCATCGCTGGCCAGAGGAGAACTGAGCGACTGAGCCTGGGTTCTCACAAGGGTTTTTCTCCATTCTGTCACTGACGGAGTTTGGGTTCCTCCCACTGTCGCCTTGGCTTTTGGCTCACTTAGTTGTTACGGCCCTGCCCCCGTTTTTAACTTCAGTTTCTTTTGTGAGAATTCTAGGACTAACTCCTCCTTGGTGGGTGGGATTGCCTTAATGAAAATCAGCTGCACCTGTGGCAACCTATTTAAGGAGCTCCTGGATTTTGTCTAGTTCTCTCTCATTTTCTCTGATGAAACCCTTCTTGTGAAGTGTCCTCTTTATATTATGACTTTGAGCCGGGTCGTAACACAAATTGGGGGCTCGTCCGGGGTCAATAATGGTTTGGAGTTGGGGTTTTGTTTGTTGAGTGGAGTGTGGAAAAGATTATTGGATTATTAGAGATCTCCGGTTAGGTGGAGTGTTCCAGCTGGTTTGCTAGTCAATCCCTCCAACGGCACACTGTTTGTTTTTTTAGTTTGTTTTGTTAGTTTGTTATTTTTGAAGGTATCCCGGGTGGAGATTTAATCTCGGTTGGGGGTACGCTATTCAGGGCCTGGTTTTTGTCAGGTGACATGAAGTTCAGCGTCTAAAGTGGCCCTGAGCCTGGTAAGCCTTTGATGATTAGATTTTTTTATTTTTTTTATTTAGTGTACCGGAGTTGTTGACTAAGTAAGATGTATATCCATGTACATTGGTGTGGTCTTTAGCATCAATGATTAGTTTTGGGGAACTTATCCCCACTTTCTTCAAGTTGGTAAGTAATTGTTGCATCAGTAACCAAAGTTGTTAGGCATGCTGATGTTTTAGGGAACATGCAGTTTTACGATAGCATAGGTTGTTGAATGCGGTCAGCAATTTAGGCATGATTTTGTGACTTGTGAGTTGGTCTCTTTTTGTAGAAGTACTATATTGTTAGCATGTTACCTGTTGAGAGGGTTTTGTTAAAGCTTTTTTAGTGTTCGGGTAAGTGACTGACTTGTTAACTGGTGTAGATTAAATTACCATTTAGTAGCTTTGTGGAAATGGAGTTGTCCATAAGTTTAAATCCTTTTTTTCGGTGAAATGTATTTGAAAGGATACTGTGGTGTTTTTGGGAACTCCTAAGGTAGCTACTGTTTTGAAGGTGTAGAGTTTAGCCATGGCTTCTAATGTGGAAGATTTTTTGATAGAACCTTCTGAGGAAACACTTGAAAAGTGCACTAAAGAGCAGCTGTTGCTGGTTGCTGCTCATTATGATATTGAGATCACTAGTGCAGATAAAAAACTTAAAGAGTCAGTCTTAAAAAGTTTAAAGGGCACTTTAGAGGAGAAAAAGTTTTTGGTGAAAAATTACAGACGCCAGGTATTGTTGTTGGCAGTGAAGTTAAGCTGAAAGAGATGGCGTTACGAGAAAAAGAGTTAGATTTGGAGTTGGTGAGGTGTTGTCTAGAACAAGACTAAATCGCTTTGAAAGGAAAAGAGCTGCAGGGAGAACTTGAGTTGAGGAAATTGGAGGGACAGGAAAAGGAGTGCGATCATGCTTTTGTCCTTAAAGTTGGAATTGGCAGGTAGGAGACCTGAGGGTCAACTGCCTGTTTCACCTTTTGTGGTTCCTTCAGAGTCTTCTCAAAGGGTTGAGCAAGTTTTTGATATTGGGAAGCATATTAGAATGGTTCCTCCTTTTTCTGAAAAAGAGGTAGAGAAGTATTTCTCCGACTTTGAGAGTTGCTACTATGCTGAAGTGGCCAAAAGAGGTTTGGACTCTTCTTTTAAAATGTGTGCTTATGGCAATGTAAGGCTCAAGAAGTTTATTCAGCACTTAGTTTAGAACAGAGTGCTGTATATGATACTGTTAAAACCCCCATCCTTCATGCTTACGAGTTAGTGCCCGAAGCATATCGTCAACGTTTCCGAAATTACTTTAAAAGTGAAAAGCAGACGTTTGTAGAGTTTGCTCGGGAAAAAGAGAACATGTTTGATAAGTGGTGTGCTTCTAAGCAGGTTGAGACTAAAGAACAGCTTAGGGACTTGGTTCTTTTAGAGGAGTTTCAGAATTGTGTCCCAGAAGGTCTAGTTACTTACTTGAATGAACAGAAGGTTTCCAAATTGTGTGACGCAGCAATTATGGCTGATGAATTTGCTTTAACCCATAAAGGGTTATTTGGAAACCGTGACCTAGAAAGAAACTACTATCCATGTCAAAGTAAGGCTATGGCAGGATCTAGTTCTGTTCCAACCTCTCCTAGTAAACATGATACAGTTCCAGCTAGGGCAAATATTATTTGTTTTTATTGTAAAAAGCCAGGGCATAAGATACCTGAGTGCTTTGTTCTAAATAAGAAAGCTAAATCTACTAAGCCAGCAGGGTTAACTACTGCAAACCATTTTCCCTTTCTGTCAAGTGATGACTGATCACAATCTTTTAGTCTTTTTACAGTGGAGTTGTATACCAACCAGCGCTTGATGAGATTGAGTTTGTTTCCGCAGTCATATTCTCTACAAATTCATCACATTAGAGGAAAAGAGAATATTTTAGCTGACGCACTGTCACTGTCTCAGTCTGATACAGTTTTGCTATTATATATCTGAGTCTGATACTGTTTTGCTATTATATATCTGAGTCTGGTACTGTTTTGCTATTATATATATGAGTCTGATACTGTTTTACTTTTATATATTTGAGTCTGATACTGTTTTGCTATTACATATTTGAGTCTGATACTGTTTTGCTATTATATATTTGAGTCTGATACTGTTTTACTATTATATATTTGAGTCTGATACTGTTTTGCTATTATATATTTGAGTCTGATACTGTTTTGCTATTATATATTTGAGTCTGATACTGTTTTACTATTATATATTTCAGTCTGATACTGTTTTGCTATTATATATTTCAGTCTGATACTGTTTTGCAATTATATATTTGAGTCTGATACTGTTTTGCTATTATATATTTCAGTCTGATACTGTTTTGCTATTATATATTTGAGTCTGATACTGTTTTGCAATTATATATTTGAGTCTGATACTGTTTTGCTATTATATATTTGAGTCTGATACTGTTTTGCTATTATGTATCTGAGTCTGATACTGTTTTGCTATTATATATCTGAGTCTGATACTGTTTTGCTATTACATATTTGAGTCTGATACTGTTTTGCTATTATATATTTGAGTCTGATACTGTTTTACTATTATATATTTGAGTCTGATACTGTTTTGCTATTATATATTTGAGTCTGATACTGTTTTACTATTATATATCTGAGTCTGATACGGTTTTGCTATTATATATCTGAGTCTGATACTGTTTTGCTATTATATATTTGAGTCTGATACTGTTTTGCTATTATATATTTGAGTCTGATACTGTTTTGCAATTATATATTTGAGTCTGATACTGTTTTACTATTACATATTTGAGTCTGATACTGTTTTGCTATTATATATTTGAGTCTGATACTGTTTTACTATTATATATTTCAGTCTGATACTGTTTTGCTATTATATATTTCAGTCTGATACTGTTTTGCAATTATATATTTGAGTCTGATACTGTTTTGCTATTATATATTTCAGTCTGATACTGTTTTGCTATTATATATTTGAGTCTGATACTGTTTTACTATTATATATCTGAGTCTGATACTGTTTTGCTATTATATATCTGAGTCTGATACTGTTTTACTATAATATATCTGAGTCTGATACTGTTTTGCTATTATATATCTGAGTCTGATACTGTTTTACTATTATATATTTGAGTCTGATACTGTTTTGCTATTATAAATTTGAGTCTGATACTGTTTTGCTATTATTTATTTGAGTCTGATACTGTTTTACTATTATATATCTGAATCTGATACTGTTTTGCTATTATATATCTGAGTCTGATACTGTTTTACTATAATATATCTGAGTCTGATACTGTTTTGCTATTATATATCTGAGTCTGATACTGTTTTACTATTATATATTTGAGTCTGATACTGTTTTGCTATTATAAATTTGAGTCTGATACTGGTTTGCTATTATATATTTGGGTCTGATACTGTTTTACTATTATATATTTGAGTCTGATACTGGTTTACTATTATAAATTTGAGTCTGATACTGTTTTGCTATTATATATTTGGGTCTGATACTGTTTTGCTATTATATATTTGAGTCTGATACTGTTTTGCTATTATATATCTGAGTCTGATACTGTTTTACTATTATATATCTGAGTCTGATACTGTTTTGCTATTATATATCTAAGTCTGATACTGTTTTGCTATTATACATTTGGGTCTGATACTGTTTTGCTATTATATATTTGAGTCTAATACTGTTTTACTTTTATATATTTGAGTCTGATACTGTTTTACTATTACATATTTGAGTCTGATACTGTTTTGCTATTATATATCTGAGTCTGATACTGTTTTACTATTATATATCTGAGTCTGATACTGTTTTGCTATTATATATCTGAGTCTGATACTGTTTTACTATTATATATTTGAGTCTGATACTGTTTTGCTATTATATATTTGAGTCTGATACTGTTTTGCTATTATAAATTTGAGTCTGATACTGGTTTGCTATTATATATTTGAGTCTGATACTGTTTTACTATTACATATTTGAGTCTGATACTGTTTTGCTATTTTATATCTGAGTCTGATACTGTTTTACTATTACATATTTGAGTCTGATACTGTTTTGCTAATATATATTTGAGTCCGATACTGTTTTGCTATTATATATTGGAGTCTGATACTGTTTTGCTATTATATATCTGAGTCTGAAACTGTTTTACTATAATATATCTGAGTCTGATACTGTTTTGCTATTATATATCTGAGTCTGATACTGTTTTACTATTATATATCTGAGTCTGATACTGTTTTACTATTACATATTTGAGTCTGAAACTGTTTTACTATTATATATTTGAGTCTGATACTGTTTTACTATTATATATTTGGGTCTGATACTGTTTTACTATTATATATTTCAGTCTGATACTGTTTTGCTATTATATATCTGAGTCTGAAACTGTTTTACTATTATATATCTGAGTCTGATACTGTTTTACTATTATATATCTGAGTCTGATACTGTTTTGCTATTATATATCTGAGTCTGATACTGTTTTACTATTATATATCTGAGTCTGATACTGTTTTACTATTATATATCTGAGTCTGATACTGTTTTACTATTATATATTTGAGTCTGATACTGTTTTACTATTACATATTTGAGTCTGATACTGTTTTACTATTATATATTTGAGTCTGATACTGTTTTACTATTTCATATTTGAGTCTGAAACTGTTTTGCTATTATATATTTGAGTCTGATACTGTTTTACTATTACATATTTGAGTCTGATACTGTTTTGCTATTATATATTTGAGTCTGAAACTGTTTTACTATTATATATTTGAGTCTGAAACTGTTTTGCTATTATATATTTGAGTCTGATACTGTTTTACTATTATATATCTGAGTCTGATACTGTTTTGCTATTATATATTTGAGTCTGATACTGTTTTGCTATTATATATTTGAGTCTGAAACTGTTTTGCTATTATATTTCTGAGTCTGATACTGTTTTGCTATTATATATTTGAGTCTGATACTGTTTTACTATTATATATCTGAGTCTGATACTGTTTTACTATAATATATCTGAGTCTGATACTGTTTTGCTATTATATATCTGAGTCTGATACTGTTTTACTATTATATATTTGAGTCTGATACTGTTTTGCTATTATAAATTTGAGTCTGATACTGGTTTGCTATTATATATTTGGGTCTGATACTGTTTTACTATTATATATTTGAGTCTGATGCTGGTTTACTATTATATATTTGAGTCTGATACTGTTTTGCTATTATATATTTGGGTCTGATACTGTTTTGCTATTATATATTTGAGTCTGATACTGTTTTGCTATTATATATCTGAGTCTGATACTGTTTTGCTATTATATATCTAAGTCTGATACTGTTTTGCTATTATACATTTGGGTCTGATACTGTTTTGCTATTATATATTTGAGTCTAATACTGTTTTACTTTTATATATTTGAGTCTGATACTGTTTTACTATTACATATTTGAGTCTGATACTGTTTTGCTATTATATATCTGAGTCTGATACTGTTTTACTATTATATATCTGAGTCTGATACTGTTTTGCTATTATATATCTGAGTCTGATACTGTTTTACTATTATATATTTGAGTCTGATACTGTTTTGCTATTATATATTTGAGTCTGATACTGTTTTGCTATTATAAATTTGAGTCTGATACTGGTTTGCTATTATATATTTGAGTCTGATACTGTTTTACTATTACATATTTGAGTCTGATACTGTTTTGCTATTTTATATCTGAGTCTGATACTGTTTTACTATTACATATTTGAGTCTGATACTGTTTTGCTAATATATATTTGAGTCCGATACTGTTTTGCTATTATATATTGGAGTCTGATACTGTTTTGCTATTATATATCTGAGTCTGAAACTGTTTTACTATAATATATCTGAGTCTGATACTGTTTTGCTATTATATATCTGAGTCTGATACTGTTTTACTATTATATATCTGAGTCTGATACTGTTTTACTATTACATATTTGAGTCTGAAACTGTTTTACTATTATATATTTGAGTCTGATACTGTTTTACTATTATATATTTGGGTCTGATACTGTTTTACTATTATATATTTCAGTCTGATACTGTTTTGCTATTATATATCTGAGTCTGAAACTGTTTTACTATTATATATCTGAGTCTGATACTGTTTTACTATTATATATCTGAGTCTGATACTGTTTTGCTATTATATATCTGAGTCTGATACTGTTTTACTATTATATATCTGAGTCTGATACTGTTTTACTATTATATATCTGAGTCTGATACTGTTTTACTATTATATATTTGAGTCTGATACTGTTTTACTATAACATATTTGAGTCTGATACTGTTTTACTATTATATATTTGAGTCTGATACTGTTTTACTATTACATATTTGAGTCTGAAACTGTTTTGCTATTATATATTTGAGTCTGATACTGTTTTACTATTACATATTTGAGTCTGATACTGTTTTACTATTACATATTTGAGTCTGATACTGTTTTGCTATTATATATTTGAGTCTGAAACTGTTTTACTATTATATATTTGAGTCTGAAACTGTTTTGCTATTATATATTTGAGTCTGATACTGTTTTACTATTATATATCTGAGTCTGATACTGTTTTGCTATTATATATTTGAGTCTGATACTGTTTTGCTATTATATATTTGAGTCTGAAACTGTTTTGCTATTATATATCTGAGTCTGATACTGTTTTGCTATTATATATTTGAGTCTGATACTGTTTTACTATTATATATCTGAGTCTGATACTGTTTTGCTATTATATATCTGAGGCTGATACTGTTTTGCTATTATAAATTTGAGTCTGATACTGTTTTGCTATTATATATTTGAGTCTGAAACTGTTTTACTGTTATATATCTGAGTCTGATACTGTTTTGCTATTATATATTTGAGTCTGATACTGTTTTACTATTATATATCTGAGTCTGATACTGTTTTGCTATTATATATCTGAGGCTGATACTGTTTTGCTATTATATATCTGAGGCTGATACTGTTTTGCTATTATATATCTGAGTCTGATACTGTTTTGCTATTATATATCTGAGTCTGATACTGTTTTGCTATTATATATCTGAGGCTGATACTGTTTTGCTATTATATATCTGAGGCTGATACTGTTTTGCTATTATATATCTGAGTCTGATACTGTTTTGCTATTATATATCTGAGTCTGATACTGTTTTACTATTATATATCTGAGTCTGATACTGTTTTGCTATTATATATCTGAGGCTGATACTGTTTTGCTATTATATATCTGAGGCTGATACTGTTTTGCTATTATATATCTGAGTCTGATACTGTTTTGCTACTCCTGTTTTAAGGCTGCTCTCAGCTTTGCTGTGTTGTTATGCAGGTATTATTTTCTTGTATTTCTGCTGTTCTGTAAAGCACTTCGGTCAGCCAGTGGCTGTTGTAAAATGTGCTATATAAATAAAATTAACTTGAACTAAACTCAGAATTTTCGGAGAGCTTCGACTTATACCACCTGACCGCTGAAAACTCATTTTGTCGTTGACAAATAAAGACGTAATTACGACATGGCGTGAATGCAGCATGATATAATCAAATAGGAAAATCAGTTAAATCCAACAATTATTGTAGTAATGTATGCCAAAATATTAAAAGATATAGAAATATGTGAGAGAGTAGGGAGAACGACTCGATTGCATCGTTCACAGTGTTTTATAGATGCGTTGGAGGATCGAATGTTGCACAACACCAGAACTCTACTGTTGCTCTCTACTCATTTTTCGCTTATTTCGAAGTATTACAAATGAATAATGTAATATTTGAATGCTGAATGATGTGACGGGTCAATCAGACTCGAGTGCAGACTCAGTGATTGTACTATTTCATCCCCTGCAGAAGTCTGGTCCAGTATAAACACAATTCATAGTCTAGAGTATGTCCTCGTGCTGTGATCCCTCTGAAGTTAGTCTGTATTTCATCTGGCACAGATGAAGATCTAAACCAGCACAACATCCTAACGTCTCGCATCGATGAGCTTAAAAACTAGGCTGGACTTTCCTCCTCCTTTCCTCGAGATCGTTCTAGTCCTTCTGAAGCAGTTGCATAATTGTGTTTCTAATCTGAATTTATTTGGGGGGAAATAAATGTAGTTTTTTCAGAAGATTTGTGTGGCTGCTAGTGTTGTGGACTGTGATGTCAGAGAGTTGCATCACCTGGAGGAGTGGTGAGTGTTCTGCCGTACTCCAGACACCAGCCGACCGGATGGATGTAAGGACTGGTTGCATCACACCTGCAGAAAACAAGATGCACACAAATGCATTTTAATGCAAAAACACATTATCCTCTATATTTCATGCATTATAAAAAAGATTAACATTCTGAATCATTAATATTGAGCCCTTTAAATGCACATTTTGAAAAAAAATATTTTTTTTTTGATAAACTTAAATTTCTGACAGGAAACACACATTGAAAGTAGTGCTGGGCAACGATTAATCACATCCAAAATAAAAGTTTGTGTTTACATAATTTATGTGTGTGTACTGTAATTATGTAATTATTTTGTATATATAAATACACACACATGCATGTATATATTTAAGATTTTTTTAAATTTATGTATAAAATATTTATATATAATATATAAATAATATATACATGCAAATATTTCTTAAATATATACAAGCACGTGTGTGTATTTATATATACAAAATAATTATACACAGTACACACACATATATTATGTAAACACAAACTTTTTTTTTTTTGGATCCAATTAATCATTGCCCAGCACTAATTAAAATACATCAAAATACTTTAACATGTTTTTGCATTCCATCTGCACTGGTGGGTCACACACCAAAAAAACAACTTACAAAACAATGGTGATAAATATAAACCAAACGATCATGTGCAGTTAAGATGGCAAAAAAAACTCATCCGCGTTTGAAAGAGAGGAGAAATGTATCCCTTGTTGATGTGAAAGACTGTGTCCATTAAATGTAAGCATCACAGATACTTCTTTTCCAATGAATTATTGTCTCAGAGCAAAAAAAAACCCATCAAAAATTGTATTTAGTCATGCTTCTGCGGTTCATTTTAACCTCGTAACATTCGTCGTGTGAGCACATCCAGTGAAATATTGATGTTTACACACGTTTACTTCATAGTTCTTTAGACGAAACCATCGTTTCTATTCATTAATGTGATCTGATGAGCATTAGTTGCTTCAAATGCTGTTTCAACAGATTTCAGTATATGATTTAGGATAAGCATTTGTGGCACTGAGTGTTGGATCTCTGCTCGGTCCTGAAGCAAGATCCAGATCACACATGGCCACCAACATCTGATGCTGAGATGGTATAGCAGAACTATGTGCCAAAACACACACCAATTCTTCTGAACTACTCTGAAACAAATGTGTGTATGTGATGTTTGTGAGGTGTTGTGGGCCGGTAATGCTGTGAGGAGACGTGCTGTCGCTGGCTCAGAGCGCAGAGCTGTCGGATCTGATCGTGTGACTGAACTGAAGAGCGGCAGAGAGAGAGTCCTTTTCTCCTGAGGGATTCATGAGCAGCTAAAAGCTTCCTGCCTGCTCTATACAGGGGTCTGACACACACACACACACACACACACACACACACTCACGCACGCACACACACCAGAGATGTTCACAAGTAATTTTTTGGAAGTCCGAGTCAAGTCTCAAGTCTTTTCAAGTGTTTGAAAACACGAAAAAAATGAGAAAATCGTGTCCGTGTACACGAATCAATAAATTTAAATTTTGTGACTATTTCACAAACTGCCGTGAGTGTGTTGCGACATCGTAAAGTCTAATCTTCTGCTACTTAACAGATCCCTCTAGCCCTCGGACCTGGTGAAATATTAACCTAAGTCTGTCACATTATATGGATACAACACTTTGTGATGGTTAGCTTGTTACTGTACCTGTGACGATATATGCTAAATTTAACGTCTCTTTCACATTAGCAAGTGACTGACCTATCTGGGTGTGTTTTGAGGTGCCTGATGGAGTTCGACGTTGTGGATCCGGCATAATTTATCTTGCGTGTAGCTGTTAGCTTACCGCCACTGTTTTAAAGTTATTAAAAACCAAAACCAATGACAAAAGGCACAACTCCGGGAGGACTTGGTGTCGCCATCGTCAATGCATTTTTTGATATGTGAGTGCGCGCGGCGCATGCACGTTGCACAGTATGGCAAAGGGCAGGGGACACGGCATGCAGCTCATCATACGCTTCCCCAACGTATATATGCGCCAATAAAAGAAAATAGAAATACATTCATGAATTTAGATTTAAAAAGCAATAATTGCATGAAAACAGGTTGTTGAGAAGTCTCGAAGCTCGAGTCTTTTGGGTTGAGTCGCAAGTCAAGTCTGTAGTCAGCTGTTTGTGCGACTTAAGTGCGACTCGAGTCCGAGTCTCAGACTCGAGTCCCCATCTCTGACGCACACATCAACTATTTATTTAAGTCCACTTAAAAGAAATGATTTACAGGGACATAAATACTATAGATGCAGTCAAATGCATGTACATAATCATGGGCCAGTGGCATACAGCAGATATTCACAATATTCAACGTCACTCAGTTGTTATGGATACAAGTAGCACCGTCTCCGCCAGATATGAGCTGCCTATGATAGCAGACAGAGCACAGTGCTTTGCTAGCTGTTTAGCCCTCTTTTTGGGCATCCCAAGTTGTTGAAGCCCTCTTACAACCAGCCTATGTGTGTGTCCTAAGCTGCCAAATATGAACACAATTAGTCGGCTCTGATAACCTAATTCTGAGATGATGTTTAGGAGTGGTTGATATTTAATAATCTTAGTCATAAAGGCTTCTTCCATACTAGAATCAAAGTTACATGCAACCTCCACAACGAATACCTCACTGATCTCCTCATTAACAACAATATCTGGTGTATTAGCAAACACATGAGAAAAGGTTTCAGAGTCATTACAATTCTGAAACATGGATGATTTTACACAAGAATGTTTGTACATTTTTACAGAAGATGAGAAAAGGCTTGATATGTCCTTCACTATAAGGTCCACTATTCTGTCGTGGCGTGCGATTATGTAGTGTGATGCAGACAATGAGGAACCCGAGTTGTAGGAAACCAGATAAAAAGATTGAGTCTGGTTGGAAGAACTTCTAGTCTGGCTTTTACTGTAAAAATAACAATGTCCTCACTGAGTGCAAAATTCTGAAGAAATGAGTGCAAGAGAGAGTGATCAGCAGAGGAGAGACACGCAAGTTTCCCCTGAAGGTTCAGTCCAGTCCAGTGTTGGTTCTGCTGATGTTGGTGTAGTCTAGGAGAGTTGGCCGGCACCTGTGGATGTTAGCGTGTGGCTGTGACCACCGCATGTGGCTGTTGCCCTGACAGAGGTCAGGGGGTCAGTAATGATGTCCTCGGAGACCCTCACAGTCCCAGACTCAGACCGCACACACTCCAGTGATACTCCAGTGCGGACACAGAGGTCAGGGGTCAGGAATGATGTCTTCGGAGACCCTCACAGTCCCAGACTCAGACCGCACACACTCCAGTGATACTCCAGTGCGGACACAGATGTCAGGGGTCAGGAATGATGTCCTCGGAGACCCTCACAGTCCCAGAGTCAGACCTCACACACTCCAGTGATACTCCAGTGCGGACACAGAGGTCAGGGGTCAGGAATGATGTCCTCGGAGACCCTCACAGTCCCAGAGTCAGACCGCACACACTCCAGTGATACTCCAGTGCGGACACAGAGGTCAGGGGTCAGGAATGATGTCCTCGGAGACCCTCACAGTCACAGAGTCAGACCGCACACACTCCAGTGATACTCCAGTGCGGACACAGAGGTCAGGGGTCAGGAATGATGTCCTCGGAGACCCTCACAGTCCCAGAGTCAGACCGCACACACTCCAGTGATACTCCAGTGCGGACACAGAGGTCAAGGGTCAGGAATGATGTCCTTGGAGACCCTCACAGTCCCAGAGTCAGACCGCACACACTCCAGTGATACTCCAGTGCGGACACAGAGGTCAGGGGTCAGGAATGATGTCCTCGGAGACCCTCACAGTCACAGAGTCAGACCTCACACACTCCAGTGATACTCCAGTGCGGACACAGATGTCAGGGGTCAGGAATGATGTCCTCGGAGACCCTCACAGTCCCAGACTCAGACCGCACACTCCAGTGATACTCCAGTGCGGACACAGAGGTCAGGGGTCAGGAATGATGTCCTCCGAGACCCTCTCAGTCCCAGAGTCAGACCGCACACACTCCAGTGATACTCCAGTGCGGACACAGAGGTCAGGGGTCAGGAATGATGTCTTCGGAGACCCTCACAGTCACAGAGTCAGACCGCACACACTCCAGTGATACTCCAGTGCGGACACAGAGGTCAGGGGTCAGGAATGATGTCCTCCGAGACCCACACAGTCCCAGAGTCAGACCGCACACACTCCAGTGATACTCCAGTGTGGACACAGAGGTCAGGGGTCAGGAATGATGTCCTCCGAGACCCACACAGTCCCAGACTCAGACCGCACACACTCCAGTGATACTCCAGTGCGGACACAGAGGTCAGGGGTCAGGAATGATGTCCTCGGAGACCCTCACAGTCCCAGACTCAGACCGCACACACTCCAGTGATACTCCAGTGCGGACACAGAGGTCAGGGGTCAGGAATGATGTCCTCGGAGACCCTCACAGTCCCAGACTCAGACCGCACACACTCCAGTGATACTCCAGTGCGGACACAGAGGTCAGGGGTCAGGAATGATGTCCTCGGAGACCCTCACAGTCCCAGAGTCAGACCGCACACACTCCAGTGATACTCCAGTGCGGACACAGAGGTCAGGGGTCAGGAATGATGTCCTCGGAGACCCTCACAGTCCCAGACTCAGACCGCACACACTCCAGTGATACTCCAGTGCGGACACAGAGGTCAGGGGTCAGGAATGATGTCTTCGGAGACCCTCACAGTCCCAGACTCAGACCGCACACACTCCAGTGATACTCCAGTGCGGACACAGAGGTCAGGGGTCAGGAATGATGTCCCCGGAGACCCTCACAGTCCCAGACTCAGACTGCACACACTCCAGTGATACTCCAGTGCGGACACAGAGGTCAGGGGTCAGGAATGATGTCCTCGGAGACCCTCACAGTCCCAGACTCAGACCGCACACACTCCAGTGATACTCCAGTGCGGACACAGAGGTCAGGGGTCAGGAATGATGTCCTCCGAGACCCACACAGTCCCAGACTCAGACCGCACACACTCCAGTGATACTCCAGTGCGGACACAGAGGTCAGGGGTCAGGAATGATGTCTTCGGAGACCCTCACAGTCCCAGACTCAGACCGCACACACTCCAGTGATACTCCAGTGCGGACACAGAGGTCAGGGGTCAGGAATGATGTCCCCGGAGACCCTCACAGTCCCAGACTCAGACCGCACACACTCCAGTGATACTCCAGTGCGGACACAGAGGTCAGGGGTCAGGAATGATGTCCTCGGAGACCCTCACAGTCCCAGAGTCAGACCGCACACACTCCAGTGATACTCCAGTGCGGACACAGAGGTCAGGGGTCAGGAATGATGTCCTCGGAGACCCTCACAGTCACAGAGTCAGACCGCACACACTCCAGTGATACTCCAGTGCGGACACAGAGGTCAGGGGTCAGGAATGATGTCCTCGGAGACCCTCACAGTCCCAGAGTCAGACCGCACACACTCCAGTGATACTCCAGTGCGGACACAGAGGTCAAGGGTCAGGAATGATGTCCTTGGAGACCCTCACAGTCCCAGAGTCAGACCGCACACACTCCAGTGATACTCCAGTGCGGACACAGAGGTCAGGGGTCAGGAATGATGTCCTCGGAGACCCTCACAGTCACAGAGTCAGACCTCACACACTCCAGTGATACTCCAGTGCGGACACAGATGTCAGGGGTCAGGAATGATGTCCTCGGAGACCCTCACAGTCCCAGACTCAGACCGCACACTCCAGTGATACTCCAGTGCGGACACAGAGGTCAGGGGTCAGGAATGATGTCCTCCGAGACCCTCTCAGTCCCAGAGTCAGACCGCACACACTCCAGTGATACTCCAGTGCGGACACAGAGGTCAGGGGTCAGGAATGATGTCTTCGGAGACCCTCACAGTCACAGAGTCAGACCGCACACACTCCAGTGATACTCCAGTGCGGACACAGAGGTCAGGGGTCAGGAATGATGTCCTCCGAGACCCACACAGTCCCAGAGTCAGACCGCACACACTCCAGTGATACTCCAGTGTGGACACAGAGGTCAGGGGTCAGGAATGATGTCCTCCGAGACCCACACAGTCCCAGACTCAGACCGCACACACTCCAGTGATACTCCAGTGCGGACACAGAGGTCAGGGGTCAGGAATGATGTCCTCGGAGACCCTCACAGTCCCAGACTCAGACCGCACACACTCCAGTGATACTCCAGTGCGGACACAGAGGTCAGGGGTCAGGAATGATGTCTTCGGAGACCCTCACAGTCACAGAGTCAGACCGCACACACTCCAGTGATACTCCAGTGCGGACACAGAGGTCAGGGGTCAGGAATGATGTCCTCCGAGACCCACACAGTCCCAGACTCAGACCGCACACACTCCAGTGATACTCCAGTGCGGACACAGATGTCAGGGGTCAGGAATGATGTCCTCGGAGACCCTCACAGTCCCAGACTCAGACCGCACACACTCCAGTGATACTCCAGTGCGGACACAGAGGTCAGGGGTCAGGAATGATGTCCTCCGAGACCCTCACAGTCCCAGAGTCAGACCGCACACACTCCAGTGATACTCCAGTGCGGACACAGAGGTCAGGGGTCAGGAATGATGTCCTCGGAGACCCTCACAGTCACAGAGTCAGACCGCACACACTCCAGTGATACTCCAGTGCGGACACAGAGGTCAGGGGTCAGGAATCATGTCCTCGGAGACCCTCACAGTCCCAGACTCAGACCGCACACACTCCAGTGATACTCCAGTGCGGACACAGAGGTCAGGGGTCAGGAATGATGTCCTCCGAGACCCACACAGTCCCAGAGTCAGACCGCACACACTCCAGTGATACTCCAGTGCGGACACAGAGGTAACTCAGGTCCGGCCAGTCTGACCAGACACTGAAGCCAGCAGAATGGGTGTCAAGTTTCTCGCTGGGTTTTCTTTTAAAGCCAAGGAAGTGCGGCTCTGACTCGCTGGCCAACGGAACCGAGCGTTTCCGGAGGTCCAGGAACAGGCCAGCTCTCTCACATCTTTGTCATCATTATTCAGCATGTTCAGAAGATGGGAAATCCGCATGCTGGTATAAATCCATATCATGTTTGGTACCCCCAACCCTCCTTCCCATTGGGGGTGAAAAATAATATCACGGGTACTGTGCGTGTTCAGTCCAAACCACTGTCACACTAAGCTCACTGTCTTATCAGGGCTCCAGACTAACTTTTCCACTGGTTGCACTGGTGCTACCAACTTTCTCAGTTGGTCGCACCAGCATATGATTTGGTCGCACCTTTTTTTTTTTTTTTTGCTACATGCCATGGGATTAATCAATGCATGCTGATGAAGGTTTTAATGGACCAAGGCTAGCAAAGGCTTTCTGGTTGCAGCAGAAATACCTGTAATATATTAATTATCATTGTCAAATTTCAGGATTTTCATGGATTTTGGACAGTAATTTTAATCTGTAATTTTAAGCATTTTACATTTGAATTATATACAATCTATCTATTTACATTTGTACAATCTAAATGACTCATGCTTAAAGTCATCTATCCCTGTTTTGAGGCAAAATACATGCTCATTCGTGCCTTGTCTATGGATGTATGCCTTTTGCTTAGTGGATAAGATCTCAGCTTCCACCAACCAAGGGAGAATGCATTTCATGAACACCTTATAGATGGTAGGGAGAAGAGATATGTCCCTCCATGTTGATGGTTCATCAGGGATGTTGTCTTTTTTTGGAATACGATGGATTAGTGCTCCTTTCCATGAATCTGGTACTCTCTTATTTTCCAAACAGATGTTAAAGATAGTTGTTAAAATCTGACATGACTGTATGGTTTTAAGAGTCTCATGTGACACGCCATCCTTACCACTTGCTTTATTGTTAAGGAGGTTTTTTAAGACAGTCTCTACTTCCTTAAATGTGAAGTGTGTGGTTTCAGGGAAAAAAGTTGGTTTCATTGGCGGCACGCTCAAATACCAGGGTGGGGGTGGGAGATCATCATTAGGCCTCTGATTTAGGCATTTATTGTCATAATAAGTTTGTATAGCTGTAATGTCGCTAGAGCACGGTGGGCGGGCGGGATATTCACTGTTGTTTAAAATGGCTTGAATCGCTTTAGATCTTCTATGCTGCCACCATAGACAGTAAAAGAAATGGACACAGCGACCCCATAGACTTCAACGGAGAAAAGTGAAGCCCATTAGAAGCACTCTCTTCCTGATGGCGGAGCGACTGCGCAGACTCACACTGAGCTTGACAACGGAGATGTGACGTGAGCAACCTGTCGGACAGCTGTAAGTCTTCTAGTAGCGGTGCCAAGAGGAATCTGAACCATTCCCTTCCGGATCTCACAGAGCCGGAGATCGTGAGTATTAGCTGTCCATGAGCAGCAGGAGCAACTTTATGACTCTCTATGGGCTTCTCCCTTGACTCTATGCCTCCACGTCCCCCCGATTGCCCACGAGCTTCTACTTCTGTCTATTCGGTAATTTCTCTACTGTGCGACAGAGAGTCGCGTGTTATGACGCAATCGTTAGCCTATTTTTTACAAAAACTGCTTCTATGGCGCCATAACATAAGATACAAGGTAATGGAGCCTTTTATACATTGTCGTGTTTCTTTAGAAATAAACAATGGACAAATGGAGTCTTTAAACGCCTCAGATGTAAAGTTATTCGCTGTCAAAGTGACGCCAAAATGAATGGGAGTCAATGGAGTGCTAACAGCAGGTGAAGGCTTGCTAGCCAATCGCGGCCCCGGGGAGACTTCAGTTTCCGGCTGGAGGATTACCCCCTTGGCTGCCACAGGTATGCGAGTTTATTCCTGCTCAGCTTTCTGTTCCGCTTGGGTTGAGTCGCTCGCGTCCGCAGAGAGGGCAAGACGGTTTCCCGCAGATAGCGCAGCTGTTAGCGGATCCAGTCAGCTGTCGAGACCGATGTGAAGTCTTCAGGATACGAGTGTGTCGCCGGGAACTTCTTTAAAACTCGCGCCACATATTTTCAGGAGTTGTAATCCGAAAGGCTTACTAATGTGGCTTTCAGCTGTAAAAATGCCGTTCTTGAAGAATATCCCGTTTAACAATTTAGCAATCGTTATCCACTTTTCCTGGACTCGCATGCGCACACACACGCGCACGCGCACACACACACACACACACACACACACACAAACACACATACACGCACACTCTCTCTCTCTCACTCACACACACACACACTCTCTCACACACACACACACACACACACACACACTCTCTCTCTCTCTCTCTCTCTCTCTCTCTCTCTCTCTCTTTCTCACACACACACACACACACACACACACACACACACACACACACACACACACACACACACACACACACACACACACACACACACACACATAACTAGTGATAACTGGGTCACTGAAAAAAATGAGAGTGTGCTGCTTGCGTCCTCATGACTTACGACTGATATAATTAACAAGATCCTCAACTAATTCATTTTTATGCCTGTTCAGTTTCTTCCATTTCATCACAATTTCAGCCAATATGTATGTTTGCAGAACTTTCATAGAATAAAAAATAACTCTTCCCTAAATGATGCTTTCATTAAAATTTAAATATGATGCTTTCATGTCGTTTTTGCCCCACATGGTTTCAATACATGTTTTCATTATGTTCCCCCTTATATTGGTTTAAAAGTTAAAACTTTGTTAAGAGATAAGCCACAGTTATCAGTTTTTTTTTTAAGACAATCCAATACAAAGGATGAGAGAAATGTCATGGGTTATTAATATTTTAAAAGAGTGATTTATGTGGTTAAATTGAGAGAAATGCCCAAACTGAATGATACTACCAGATTTTCATTTATATGAATGGTTTTAAAAATATCCTGCATCAGGGTTAGAGAGTAAAAATCACTTTCAGTGCTTTACTATAACAACATGAACTGATTCAGGGTTAAAATGGCAAGAATCAGCTCTTCAAAAACATTCATGTGGTCATGCAAACGCATACGCAACGGCTTGAAGCAAGTTAGTCCATGCTTTGTTTAAAAAAATTTGTCATAAGATTAAAAAACAGAAGAAAAGTTCCCTTTCGGGGAGAGACACAGCAGCAACATCGCATACACACGCTAATTCAAAGACTCATCGCTGTGAACGCACCAGTAGTCGTAACCTTCATCCCAGTTGTCAAAGTGCACCAGGAACCGGCTGTCCACCATGTCGGAGACCGTGGCGACGCAGATGAACGAGGGATTCTTCTTATCGATGGCCTCCAGCTTCATCCCAATCCTGAAGCCCGACGGCGTCACCGTCTGAAACACACAACACACAAACCCCATAACACAGGCACACCTAAAAATATTCAGACACCAGATATCATTTTTGATACTAGTGTGTGCAGGACACTATAGTTCATTTATGTAAGTGAGGAGAGCAAAGTAAAGTAAACTGTGACATATTACACCCAAAAGTTCTTCATGCAGTGACTACCAGTAACATTTATAAACATTTGGGACCAAAAATGATTCAGGCACTTTGAGCTGATCATGTTTTGCTGAAGTGTATTTCCTTTAATTGCTAATGCGACATTTTTACCCCACAGACTGAACAACATGAAACATCAACTGACCTGATAACTTTGAGTTCTTGTCATTTTTTATTACCATTTTCTAAACTATACTGTGATAATGTGAGAAATATTGTCTGAATAAATTTAGCTTTGACTGTATCTGGAGCATGTCATGATCCAATCAAATCCTGATGTTAAAATCAAGCTCTACGTCTTATTATAATAATATAAGTGAAGTGTGTAGTGTAAGTTAAATGTGCTGAGGATCATGACAGTGTCTTGGTCTAGTGTGAGTGCTTTATTAAATGAAGTGAAACAGTGCCATCTAGTGGACATAAGAACAATGTCATGTGCTGAACACACACACACTCAAACGTACACACACACTCACCATGTTCTGGTTCTGGAAGAGGGCTTTGGGGGCCGTCTGTATTTTATTCAGTTTGATGAAGGAGGACCAGCTGAACTCTTCATCCTTCATCCCTACAGAGAAACACACACACACACACGCCACGTGAAGAACAACACACACACTGCTGCAGTCCAAGTCAACCCACACACCACAACTTCAACGACACACACATTCATTATTAATATTCAAAGGCATAATGCTTGTTCAAGAACAAGTCAAAGCACTACATTTTTTAGTATCACTTTACAATAAGGTTCATTAGTTAACATTAGTTAAGTACAGTAGTTAACATGAACTAATAATGAACTGCACGTGTACAGCATTTATTAAACCCTTTTAATGTTAATTTCAACATTTATTAATACATTATTCAAATCAAGAGTTGTATTTGTTAACATTAGTTAATGCACTGTGAACGAACATGAACAAACTATGAACAGCTGGATTTGCATTAACTAACGTCAACGAAGATTAACAAATACAGTAACAAATGTATTGCTCATGTTAGTTAACTAATGAACCTTATTTTAAAGTGTAACCATTTTTTTTAGACCATGTTTAGGACTAAATTGAAAAACATCCTTTCCTGACCTAATCTTCAGGACAGAGAGAGACACAGAGCATCTTTAGTTTCTGCTGTGTCGTGATCATGTGATTGACGCGGACCCAGGATCTGGCCCTTGAACACGTGTTGGGGAGTGTGTGAGTGTCTGGTGTCTCTTGCCTTTAGGTGGATGCAACTTGTGTCCGGTTTTCTCACACCATCCCACTGGGTGGATGTCCGGAGAGTTGGAGTTTACCCAAAAGTCATAGCAGTCCGAATATTTGTCAAAATGCAGTCTGATTCGATGTCCCAACACCTGCAAATATGCAAAAGTGGATGCAAGTGATTCTGTGAACAGTGACACATCCCGTCGCTCGGTCTGCATCTGCTATCAGTGCTGTTACCTCCGCCACGCTGAGGACGCAGTACATGGACGGGTGTTCGGGGTCGATGCCCTCCAGCCTCATGCCAACCCTGAAGCCGTTCTTACACTGCGGTAATGACTGATACTGCACACACACACACACACAGAGAGAGAGAGAGAGTCCAGTCACACACTCCTAGAGATGTAACAACACACACATGCTCACTAGTTCCCCAGACAGCAACATACAGGCGAAACTCGACAAATTATAATATGGTGCAAAAGTTCATTTATTTCAGTAATTCCACTTAAAAGGTGAAACTAATATGTTATATAGACTCATTACATGCAAAGTGAGATATTTCAAGCCTTTATTTGTTATAATTTTGATGATTATGGCTTACAGCTTATGAAAACCTTTTCACAATATTCTAATTTTGAATTTGGGATTTTCATAAGCTGTGCGCTTCCCTGCACTGAATAAACCGCTGCCGTGGGGAAACAGCTCATCGTTGAATGAACAGCCCGTCAGCTAATCTTCAACATGCTTGCTCTTAAACACTCGTTTGGGATTTATCTCATTTTAGAGTTTACACTGAAAAAATGCTGTTTTATAAGAGTAGTCATGGACAATTGCGTGACGTATGATTCAGTTCATGTCACTTCTCATGAATTTCTATGGTATCTGCAAACAGTGGTTGACCGTCGCACAACTCGACTGAAACTCAATGGCGTCAAGGCTGTAATGTGATCAAGGCACACGTGATCAAAGTTCGCCACAACCCTCATATCTCCCAATAATAAGACCATCTCTGATTTGTCCCGCTCCTCCTCCACTGTGATTGGACGGCAGGGCAACAAATGACAGAGATGAGTGCTACATTTTTCCCAAGTTGAACATTTTCAACCCTGAGCGTCAAGAATGAAGCGCTCAGCACTCACACTGCTGCCGTTTTTAAATACGCAGCGCTCCCATTAAAAACCACTGAGAAAATTGGGAAAAAATTATTCGGTGGACACACACCCTAATTAATCAAATTAATCTACACTTCATGACCTAAAATGACAAAACAAAAACAAGATTTGTGATAATTTTGCACATTTATTAAAAACAAGACACTGAACCCTAAATTTTTTTATGTTATGGTCAAAAACTGATACGATGAACTGATACACACTGTGTGCAGAGTTATTAGGCACATCGATTTTCTGATCATGTTTTTTTTTTCCAGGCATATTTTTCAAATTCCAAACCACACTAATCTTAATAACTACTATCAATTTTGTATTTAACCATTTATAAGTGATATATAATTGTTCATGAAGGCTGGAAATGAAAAGCGCCTTATATTCAGGTGTGCAGAATTATTAGGCACGTTTTCTTTTACAGATAAAATAAGCCAAAAAAGAAATTTAACTCAGACTGAAAAGTCAAAAATTAAAATGCCCATGAGAAGGGTGCAATACTCGACATTGCAGTTAAGGCATGACCGCTGGACAGTGTAATGCTCATTGGGTCAGCAGGGTCAGACAAACACCGGTGGAGAAGAAAACACACGTTAACTGCAACAGAATGAAGAATTAAGTGTGAAACCATCAGGAACCCTTTAGTCTCCAGCGCCTCCATTTTCCAAGACAGCAGCCAAACAGGCTTGTGCACAATTCAGGATTTCAGAATTGGCCTCTATTCAATTCTTGAATTTGAATGGAATCGACTCCACCACACAGGAAGTTGAATTTGAATTTGAATTGGAAAGACAGGAAGTGGAATTAAATTCATGGCAATTCAAAGAAATTCCACACAGTCACACAACAGAAAGAATGTGTTGAATCTCTCACACACTCAGTGTTAGGAAGGTTACTGTAATAAGTTACGCTTAATGAGTTAATGGGAAAGAAAGGTGATTTAAGCAATTTTGAGCGTGGCATGGTTGTTGGTGCCAGACGGGCCGGTCTGAGTATTTCACAATCTGCTCAGTTACTGGGATTTTCACGAACCACCATTTCTAGGGTTTACAAAGAATGGTGTGAAAACGGAAAAACATCCAGTATGCGGCAGTCCTGTGGGCGCAAATGCCTTGTTGATGCTATAGAGATGATATAGAGGTCAGAGGAGAATGGGCCGACTGGTTCGAGCTGATAGAAGGGCAACAGTGACTGAAATAACCACTCGTTACAACCGAGGTATGCAGCAAAGCATTTGTGAAGCCACAACACGCACAACCTTGAGGCGGATGGGCTACAACAGCAGAAGACCCCACCGGGTACCACCCATCTCCACTACAAATAGGAAAAAGAGGCTACAATTTGCAAGAGCTCACCAAAATTGGACAGTTGAAGACTGGAAAAATGTTGCCTGGTCTGATGAGTCTCGATTTCTGTTGAGACATTCAGATGGTAGAGTCAGAGTTTGGCGTAAACAGAATGAGAACATGGATCCATCATGCCTTGATACCACTGTGCAGGCTGGTGGTGGTGGTGTAATGGTGTGGGGGATGTTTTCTTGGCACACTTTAGGCCCCTTAGTGCCAATTGGGCATCATTTAAATGCCACGGCCTACCTGAGCATTGTTTCTGACCATGTCCATCCCTTTATGGCCATCATGTACCCATCCTCTGATGGCTACTTCCAGCAGGATAATGCACCATGTCACAAAGCTCGAATCATTTCAAATTGGTTTCTTGAACATGACAATGAGTTCACTGTACTAAAATGGCCTCCACAGTCACCAGATCTCAACCCAATAGAGCATCTTTGGGATGTGGTGGAACGGGAGATTCGCATCATGGATGTGCAGCCGACAAATCTGCGGCAACTGTGTGATGCCATCATGTCAATATGGACCAAACTCCCTGAGGAATGCTTCCAGCACCTTGTTGAATCTATGCCACGAAGAATTGAGGCAGTTCTGAAGGCAAAAGGGGGTCCAACCCGTTACTAGCATGGGGTACCTAATAAAGTGGCCGGTGAGTGTATATATATATATATATATATAAAAATATCCACCTCAAATTGTTTTGTTTTTCTAAAGATTTACTAAAGTAATTCTGGGAAATGCTTCATCATGTTCCACAAAATTACAATTACAATAAATCAAATTTAATTATTTGTTCTGTGACTAGAGCTTTTAACATTCATTGCTGAGGTAAAAACATTTCCTGTTAATGTAAAGTAGTTCAAACTAATATCATTTATAGAATATGTAATGCAATCATCTCTGACATATACTGTAAAGCTTCATTGCTAAACACTTTGTATATGAATTAGTTTAGACTCATTTGTTCAGGTTAGCTTTTGGGTAATCTCTGTACTTTATATATTGTTAATTTTATCTGTTTTATTTTATTTTTTATCCATTTTTGTCTATTGTTAAGCGCTTTGTGACTTAGTCTGTGAAAGGCGCTGTATAAATAAATTTTACTTACTTACTTACTTAGTTAGAATTTTTATTGAATTGCAATTCTGCTCTCTTTAATTCAAATTGTAATTCTAGATCCTGTTTTTGACATCAATTCAAATTCAAGAATTCAGGAGTCATTCTCAATTCAGTTCTGAATTGTGCACAAGCCTACTGCCTACCGGGAGTCTCCTGAAGACCAGTGTCAGGATCTCAGAGACTTAGGTAAAGAATCCTAAGAAATGACCGCCTCTTAAGCTGAAGTTAGTGAAACACATGAAGAGAGTTTTATAGGCCGACAGATGGAGAGTGACTCTTGAAGGACCAGCACCACCTCCTCTTGTAACACTGTTTGAGGAATTCCTTTTCCAGAATCTAAAGGGTTCCTGATGATGGTTTCACACTTAATTATACTTAGCATTATAATTATACTTTTCTTTTCTCCCTCTCCCCTTTCTCCCCCTTTTCCCTCCTTTTGTGTGGTAATCATTTTTTTTTTTTTTTTGATAATGTACTTTAATGTGTATTTTGTAGAGAATTCAAATGAATAGCCACCTGGGCAATTTGTTTTAGCTCAGATGTGCCAACTACGTCTAAACCCTGTCAAAAATCTTGGGGAAAAAAAAGTGTAATCTAAAATTTAAGACCTTTCATAAGTAAACATAAGACTTTTTATGGCCTTAAATTTGAAAAATTTAATTTAAGACTTTTTAAGGATCCGCGGGAACCCTGTACACACTGATACACACTGATTGTTTATGGACAGGTTATGGAGTCACAGCATATTTCGCTGTATATCACACCCTTCTCATGGGCATCATTTTTTCCTTTTCAGTCTGAGTTAAATCTCTTTTTTGGCTTATTTTATCTGTAAATATATAGCGCTTTTCATTTCCAGCCTTCATGAACAATTATATATCACTTATAAATGATTAAATACAAAATTGATAGTAGTTATTAAGATTAGTGTGGTTTGGAATTGGTCAAATGTGCCTGGAAAAACCATGATCAGGTAATGGGCGTACCTAATAACTGTGCACGCAGTGTGTGAGCCAGAGAGAGTGTAAACCAGCGTGTGTAAACCTGTCCTGACAGAAACCTAAAGCTCTCCCTGCAGTTCTCAGCCACTATAAAGCTGGAGGGTTTGACTGTTGGAATTGTCATTTTATTACTGTAGTTCCAAGTAAAATAACTATTAATATACGTATTATGATATATTTTGGCTTCCTAAAACCCTATTGTGAATGTGATGTGGACTATCACAACTAAAAAGAGGTTTAAGTCCACTTTAAAGTCCATGTACAAAATAAGAGATTGACAAACAGTACATATTTACAGATTCTGTGATCTCCAGGTTGTGGAAGATGAATTTCATTTTGTTTTTTTATTGTCTTTTATACTGTGATTTAAGAAACTCTTTTTGAATCAATTCAGTTAAAAAATCCTGATATATTTTGGAAATATGAAGGGGAGGTTTTGTGCTGGATGTTTGAAAATGATGTTTGTATGTGTCCTTATTTTTAGTGGTTTAGTTATGCTATGTTGGGTCACGTGGCTACTTGGAGATATTTGTGAAACTATTACTGTAGTGTCTAATAAGCCCATGAGGGCTGGGCACCATGGTGTTTGACACTTAAATAAACAAATCAATCAATCAATCAAAAAATAAAATAAAATCCATGATATTAGTTTGCAGCTGTAACATGAAAATACAATCCATATAATCAAAAACCCTTTCCTGGCGCTTCACTAGATGCCCAGCTAACAGGAGCTAACGTTCTGGAGAGGTTCACTTCAATTATGAACAAACGTTCTTCCAGAAACATTGGGTCTCATTCATGAAACACGAGCAGAACTAATTTTTGTGTAAATCGTGTGTAAAGTGGTTCTGGTGTAAATTTTCGGATTCATTAAAATGTTCGTATTTTCCAAATGTTAGTTGGTACACAAGAAATCTACACCTGCTCCCAGCCACGCGTAAATAGTGAGTTTAACACCCGGACGTTTTGCTCATTAATAAGGCTGCATTTTAATTCACCTTAATCGGGTACATATTTGCACAGCATTTTGAAAAAATATTATATATAGTAATTACATACGGTTTTTCTTATTATGAGAGCCAGTAATAGCATCTGCGATGGTGGTCCTTCTCCAGTTTGAATACTATTTTTCCGAAGTGAACTAATTCGTTTTTTGCTCTCAAGCTTAATGTCGAACCATTTTCTTCTCACTTCTGGGAATGTTTGATTAACAGATGAAACTCCAGTAACTGCATCTGTAATATGCTGCCAAGCTGCCTTTTTTTTTAGGGCCCGATACGCCACTATGTACGCTTGAAAATAAATGTGGTGTTTTGAATGAAGTTCTGATAATAAAACTTCAATTTCTGCATCTGAGAATTTTTTTTTTTTATTCGCATTCATGTGAATAAAATCATATGATGCCCATATATAGTTGTCAGTCGGATTTAATGGCCGGGATTTATGGTAATTGAGAATGAGCGTGCACGTGTGTCCCATTTACGACTGATTGGAATTCATTAACACACACACACACACACATTTCACTATCACATCCGACGTTTACGAAGTATTTGTGAATCAGGAGAAGAGTTTTCGGGAAGGTGTCTTTACGCGCAAATCACTCGCATATTTACTCGTATATTTACGAATGTTTCATGAATGAGACCCATTGAGAGAACGTTTGTTTAAAGTCTTTAATAATGTTCTCAAAATGTTAGCACAAAAACATTTATAAATCATTCATGGAATGTTTTTTTTTTCCAAAATATTTAGATGGAGTTCGTTTAACATTAACATAACATAACGTTCAGAGAACATTCAAAAGCAACATTTCCACAATGTCTGCAAAATGATAAAAATGTACCCTTTACTTTCGCAAAACCAAGGAAAAAAAGCTTTTAAAACATTTAAAAAACTGTACATTTCGAACGTTCAGAGGACATTCATTTTCATAACTTAACAGGAATGTTAGCAAAACATTCTCAGAACATGTTTGCTAGCTGGGTGTGGGCACTTTTTAAAATATCTAAGTGTGTATAAAAGTAAAAATCAACATTGACTCCTGTCGTGTGTGTGTGTGTGTGGTCTCACCTCTTTGAAGAGTTTGCTGGGGGCAGCGATGGCTCTCTCCTGCTCCAGGTACGAGGCCCAGCACCACGCCTTCTTCTTGCCTCCATACGGGACCGCTGCATCATGGGAAACAACCACAGGTGTCATGGAGATCATGTGACTGGAGGAGCGAGTGCATGTGTGTGTGTGTGTGTGTGTGTGTCTCACTGAATCTGAGCAGAGCTGCGTCTCCTCTGCGTTTCCGCCGGCCTCGCGTAGCCCCGCGCGCCGGTCGCCGGCTTTCTTTCTCTTCCTGTTACACACATCAAAACAGGAATCTGGGGTCAGATCTGCTTGCTCATCAGCAGGGGCGAATACAAGAAGCATATGAGAGTGAAAGAGACGTCCCATACTCTGAATTATTGATTATTATCTGATAATTATCCTTGTTTGCATCCCTTTATTCCGGATGCGTTCTTCAGGATCGTTGTCAATGTCCTGTTCTGCTTTGCCCTAAAGTGGATCTAGTTTTCTCCCCTACAAGTTTTTTTGTCCCTCCCTTACATTCAATCCTGACAGGTAGAACCTTAATTCAAGATCACTGAAAACAAGTCCTGATGTCACATGCATTATCTTTAGCTTCACCAGCAAATATATCTTGGTTTAAAGCTGTTAAGATTTTTTTTTTTTTTTCTGGGAAAAATAAATACTGGTTATTCTGAAGAAAATTATTTAGTTTAGTTCTTTTTGTGAAACCAGAATCAAATCGGCCTAATACTGATTGCACACAATATCGTGTAGAGGTAGGCCTGTTTTAAAAGGTATGTTTACATGTGTAACATTATGATAACTTCTTATATAACTTAATAGAATTTTTTTTTTTTTTTACATACTGCAAATCAAAGTTTTTTAAGGCTGCAAGTGGAATTTTTTTATTTTAGGGACTGTTAAAGGCACAATATGTAGTTTTTCGCCACTTGAGGTTGGTAAAAATAAAAAAAATAAAAATTGCTGAATGGCATGCAATTACTTTTAAAACACATTGTATGCTGGAGAAAATGCAGCATTAATGTTGCTAAAAATAGACCCGCATCTGATTATGTAATGTTAGCCACTTTTCCTCTGAGGCACGGTGGAAACATTTACTCGCGGAAATCAAGAAAACTAGCGATTCAAACAATAAGACTAACAGTGTTGAGACATATAACAACGATCAATGATAAATGTATCCACACAGTTGTTCCCTTGTCTAATAAAACATATATTATATTAAAGCGTCTTTAGTGTTTCCATGGTTTCTGCAAAATATAACCAGAAATCGAGGATAACGCGGGTATGATGTCATTGATAGGCGACGCACGGACACTTGTTTCTCTGGATTTCATCTGGGATAATGCAAGTACACAAGGCAACAAAATATATATAACATAGTATGGCAAGCCGTTTTAACTTTTATTCATTTCCAGGATATGAATCGTTGATATCAACAATTACATTTTCACTAGTTAAAATGATCATTTTTGATATCAGGAATAATATTTCTACTAGTAACAATGCTATTTCTTGATTTCAACATTTACATTTTCACTCGTTAAAATGATCATTTTTGATATCAGGAATAATATTTCTACTAGTAACAATGCTAATTCTTGATATCAAAATTTACATTTTCACTCGTTAAAATGATAATTATTGATTTCAGGAATAATATTTCTACTAGTAACAATGCTATTTCTTGATATCAACATTTATATTTTCACTCGTTAAAATGATAATTTTTGATATCAGGAATAATATTTCTACTAGTAACAATGCTAATTCTTGATATCAAAATTTACATTTTCACTCGTTAAAATGATAATTATTGATTTCAGGAATAATATTTCTACTAGTAACAATGCTATTTCTTGATATCAACATTTACATTTTCACTCGTTAAAATGATAATTTTTGATATCAGGAATAATATTTCTACTAGTAACAATGCTAATTCTTGATATCAACATTTACATTTTCACTCGTTAAAATGATAATTCTTGATATCTGTAATTGTATTTTCACTAGTGAAGAATAGACATTTCAACTAGTGACAATTGAATTATTGATATCAGGAATTCGCATTTTTACTAGTAACAATGTAATTATTGATATCAAAAATTATATTTCTAATAGTAAGAAATCAATTCTTGATATCAACAATTGATTTTAAATGGCAGCCTATGGTGACATTTCACTAGTGAAAATACAATTACAGATATCAAGAATTACATTTTTGATATTAACAATTCATATCCTGGAAATGAATAAAAGTTCAAATGGCCTGCCATAAACACTGTTCTAGTGGTTTTTGGATATTTGAATCCTAAAATCGTATGTTTAAACGTCCACACAGCTCGCCACAGCTCTGTAAAGGATATGAGAGTGGAGGGTGAACAGAAGAGTAACAGCGGGGGAACTGACATAGTCGTCGTCGTCCTCCTCAGGGACCTCGATGGAGCTGTCCACGTCCTCAGCGCTTCTGTCCGTCAGGCGCGGCCTCTTCCTCACAGACACCTCTCCGTTCGTCCCGGAGCCCTCTCTCTTCAGCGCTCTGCGATGCACACCACAACATTACTGCGGCCGCACAGAGGAACCATATCTACAGACTATTTATTCATTTTTGCATCTTTAATGCATAGATGCATTTTCACCTGGGCTTGCTTAGTTGGGGACATTTAATTTAATATTCAACTATATTATTGATCTGCATTGACACCATTAAATAAGAACTGGACTGAGCTGGACGATGACATCACGGTTTTCTCCAGAGCGGCTGCTATATATATATATACACTACCGTTCAAAAGTTTGGGGTCAGTGAGAATTTTATTTTTATTTTTTGGAGGAAAGAAATCAATACTTTTATTTATCAAGGACAGTAAAGACATTTATAATGTTACAAAAGATTCTATTTCAAACAAATGCTGTTCTTTTGAACTTCCTATTCATCAAAGAATCCTAAAAAAAAAAAAAAAAAAACTGTACAACTGACAGACCAACAACTGTTTCAACATTGATAATAATAATAAATGTTTCTTGAGCATCAAATCCTCATATTATACTGATTTGTGAAGGATCATTTGACACTGAAGACACTGACACTGGTGATGCTGAAAATGCAGCTTTGATCACAGGAATAAATTACACTTTACTATATATTCACACAGAAAACAGCTGATTTACACTGGAATAATATTTAATACTATAACTGATTTTTGTTGTATTTTTAATCAAATAAGCGCAGCCATGGTTAGCAGAAGAGAATTCTTTTAAAAGTATTTAAAATCGTACCGACCCCAAACTTTTGAACGGTAGTGTATATAAATGAACTAAATTAATAACTTTTTTACAACCGAAATTAACCATCACTGGACTTACTTAAGCTGGACTGTGACGCTATTTTCTTCTAGAATCAAACTCTGTTGCATTATTCTCCTGTTATCTCTGTATTGTAAAAAGCGCTATAGAAATAAAGCTTGACTTGACTGAGCTACTTTAGTTTGAATGACAAAATACTATTTGAACAGAGACATGTCCTGTAGATATATAAGAAAATAATGTTCATGTCAATAATTACCCATCTCATAACCATCATCTTGTGTGTGTGTGTGTGTGTGTGTGTGTGATGGGTAGGTTTAGAGGAGGGTTAGTGTAAGGGGAGAGAATATAGAGTTTGTACAGTATAAAAACCATTACGTCTATGGAGAGTCCCCACAAAGATAGTGGACCAGACATGTGTGTGTGTGTGTGTGTGTGTGTGTGTGTGTGTGTGTGTGTGTGTGTGTGTGTGTGTGTGTGTGTGTGTGTGTGTGTGTGTGTGTGTGTGTGTGTGTGTGTGTGTGTGTGTGTGTGTGAGATGGGCAGGTTTAGAGGAGGGTTAGTGTAAGGGGACATGATATACAGTCTGTACAGTAAAAAAAACATTACGTCTATGGAGAGTCCCTACAAAGATAGTGGACCAGACATGTGTGTGTGTGTGTTTGTGTTTGAGAGAGAGAGAGAGAGAGAGAGAGAGAGAGAGAGAGAGAGAGAGAGAGAGAGAGAGAGAGAGAGAGAGAGAGAGAGAGAGAGAGAGAGAGAGAGAGAGAGAGAGAGAGAGAACTGTGTGTAACTCAAAACTGTGTGTGTTTTTTTTTTTTTTTTTTTATATTTCACTATGATATAAATGTAATGTATTCATGCATTTGTTTACATTATTAATTTATTTATTATTATTTGATTTTATTATTACCAATGCTTTGGCAATACTGTATAAGTCATGCCAATAAAGCTCATTTGAATTTGAGAGAGAGAGAGAGAGAGAGAGAGAGAGAGAGAGAGAGAGAGAGAGAGAGAGAGAGAGAGAGAGAGAGAGAGAGAGAGAGAGAGAGAGAGAGAGAGAGAGAGAGAGAGTGTGTGTGAAAGTGCTGTGGTATAGTGTTAATCTTCATTACACACATGGCGTTATGTCACACAGAATTGTCTCATTCAATAAGTTAGTGTTCAGGTTAAGCATGTGAGAGACCGGAAAACCCCGACACAACATCCTGTGGCCTCTTTCTTAAAACACTATAAACGTGTTAGGGTTTTTGCCAACGGTTGCATGCACCAGCCCTACCACAAGTGTGAAGATTATCTATGTTTAGTAACATATTTTTGTGTCAGACATTTTATGCTAACATTTTACATTAAACATTTTCTTTTTAATGTAACTCTTTCACAGATATAAATGTATAAACACTTGATACAGCAGTTTTTGTGCAACATTACTGATTTGTGTATCATATCCAATCCATTTTAGATGATTCTCCGACCGAGACTGTAATACTGAGTCATTCGTGGCTCTATATCAGTATGCAACACATCACACGAGCAGATGTTGAGCAATACTGTACACTCCCAGTAAAGTACACTGGATTGTGGTAGTGTTGTGCCGTAGAAGCACTAAATTGCCTGTTAATTTCATTTTTGTGCATTGCCTGATCTGCATGAATTTTGCTAAATTTCTTCAGTAAATCTAGCACTAAAACTGAACATCATCACTGAGCAAAATTTCTCCTTAATTCAAGTATGAATTCTTCCACACGTCCTCACTAAGAATAATTGTAACCTATTATCTCTTACTAACAATTAACTTTATTCATGGGAAACAACAGTGTGTTACTTACGTTTGGTGTAATTCAAACCCTAAAACACCAGTGAATCTTCATACGCTCCAATGAAGCTTCAATTTTAGAGTTGCTAGATTTCCCTGACACTTCTAGACATCTCATGACTGTGGGAACCTTGTGTGTCCAAACAAAGCAATGCACTCAAGCCTTCCTTTTTCCCCTTCCTTTTTCATGAATAAATGTTCTGGAAACCATATTGCCTGTAATTTCCTTCTTGATTTGTTTGATCAGAGAGACAAATGTCAGGTTGATTTTACACAAAAGTAGACTAAAACACTAAATAACTGTTTTATTTCCAACCCAACTAAATGTAATAAGGTCATGTGACTATGATTCAGCATGCTACTGTTTGAAATATTTACAATACTGCATATTGTTTCACATCGTTTTTATTAGGGATGCACCGATATAAACATTTTGGCCGATACGATAACCGATAATTCTTTATATTTGAAAGCCGATAACGGATATATTGGCCGATAAATCTAAATATATATTTTGTTTATAATTTTGAGAGCCTGATTACAAAAACAAAAGTCTCATCATTAAAGACATGTCCCAAGCACACGATTATAATGATGTCCTCATGATAGTGTTATGTGGCCGATATGACAGATTTGCGCTGCACATGTTTGCACTGAACTGTATTTTACTTTTTTGAAGAGATAACAATCATATTTCAAGCAATTTAAGCCCATCATGTTGAACAGTGAACATCTGAAGTGCCTCAGCTGAAGGAAATGATGCATTATTTATCGGCTTTAATATATCGGCCAAATTTTCTTATCAAGCTGATAACGATAACATTAAAAAATGAACATATATCGGCCGATACTGATATGGTGGCCGATATATCGTGCATCCCTAGTTTTTATTAAATATTAGGCAGTAGTGTTGTCAAAAATATCGATATTTCGATAAATATCGATACTGAAATATCTGAACGGTACCAATACTAATTTCCCGAAGTATCGATACTAGCCGAGCAGTCACTTTCACTTCTCTCTCAAAAGGCGCGTTGACAAACACCACACGTGACGCACTCGTCTCATTCGCTCTGGTTAAATAGCAGAAGTGAATGGAAAGATGGCGAGGGCGGCGCCCCCGCGAACAGCTTTCTTTGATAAAGAACACCGCGAGCGGGCATGTCGGAGAATAGCGCGGACACGCGTAAAAAACACACCGCGAGCGGGCATGTCGGAGTCGGAGAATAGCGTGGACACGCGCTACACACCGCGAGCGGGCATGTCGGAGTCGGAGAATAGCGTGGACACGAGCTACACACCGCGAGCGGGCATGTCGGAGTCGGAGAATAGCGTGGACACGAGCTACACACCGCGAGCGGGCATGTCGGAGTCGGAGAATAGCGTGGACACGAGCTACACACCGCGAGCGGGCATGTCGGAGAATAGCGCGGACACGCGAGCGGGCTGCGGGCACCCAACATATATCAATAATCCCTCACATAACTCATTTTTTTAAATTATTGTATAGGTGAAAACAGACTTAAGGAACAGGCTCCAGGGGTAGGCTACTATTTAGCAGCATATGCTCAGCATCAGGGGTGTTTGTTGTTTGGACAGACCTGCCCCCACTGCTAAAAAAATCCTCAAGGAAACACTGTAACTCTTCCCATTTGAGCTTTTCTGAAACATTAACCAAGATGGCCTAGTATTGTTGTTGATAAGAGTCTGTGTTGTCTCGTTTTAATTCTTAAAGTTAACATAATCTGACTGAGTAACTCTTAGACAAGTAAATATTGTAACTGGTCAAATTTAAATTAACTGGTGCCTATTTAACTTTATTCAAAACTTATTATTTAATTCTGCAATTTTCCTTCATTAGCGATTATCATTAATTTGATTACACAGATATTAATTAAACTAAACAGCTAGACAATGGCATCTCTGAATTCAATAATGACATGCCTTTAACTGAAAATTGAATGTTTAATCTTATTATTATACATTACGGACTCTCTATCCTCCAATTTGATACTGTTAAGTGCTTTTTTTTTATAGTATATTTTAATCTTTGATAACAGTAGGTAATAAAAATACATCATGTTAGCTCTGGTCCAATTAAAAAATATAAACAAATAGAACTCGGGACATTTTTGTTCATGTAAAATATACCTCATTGTCATGTTCTAGACTTGTTATATTTAGCTTTAAATAAAAAAAATACCCCCTTAATATTGTGGCAGTTTTTTCTCCGTGGTATCGAAAATAGTATCGAATATCGATATTTTTCAAGGTATCGTATCGAAGTTAGAAATTCTAGTATCGCGACAACACTAGGCAGTATTAGAGCTGCATGATTAAATGTTAAATGATAGCGATCTCGATTCAAACACCCACATGATCTTATTCCTAAATGACAGTGATTCGGCTCTCTGTCTATTAAAGCTCAGACAAGTGCGATCACAGCGAACATTCAGATCTGACCCCGAGAGAGCAGTCGTCCTGTAGAGATATGAAACCGCTTCACACACACAGTCTAACAACATCACAGTAGCATTATTTCTAATCATAAACACTGATGTCTACGGTAATGATCAAAATAGAGGAAATCACCTTTTGAAAGTAACTTGATGCTTCAAACAAAGATTGTATCAGTTACATCAAGACAAGCGACTGTTAAAAATGTGTTTGTCATTGAATCATTAATTCAAGAGATTTGTTCAAAAACACTGAACCATCCAGTAATGAAACAAGTGCAGTCTTTATGAGTAAGTCATTGAATCATTCATTCAACCCAATAAAAAAAAAATAGTTCAAATTAATTTAAAAAAAAATGTCAATAGACAGCAGCAATTAACATTTTGCCAGAATCTTAAGTATACTACATGTTATTTTTTTTTCCATTGTCTATTGAGAATCATGGGAAAATTGTTTGAAACCAGTGTGTTTTACAGTACAAACACACATATAACCACACAACAACTGCTGTCCGGTGCTTAGCGCTCAGATCACCTCCTACAACCTCACAGCACCAAAACCAACCAGGATTTCACACGCGTAATTGTACTCTGCCGATCCAGTAAACACGCCAAATTCCACTTGTTATTTAGAACTAGAAAGCAGTATTTGAACATGACCGCAGTCCTCATAAAGCCTGTGTCTTCCTGCCCATGTTAAACTTCGGGAGGTGACACGCGATCGGTGTGTGATACTGTTTGGATGCTACGCATGCACAGTCGGCTCTTGAGGATGCTGGCTGTGTTCATTGAGAAATATCTCAACAAAAAAAAAGACATGCGCTTTCGGTTGTTTCAGCCTCGCGTATATCGACTTTCTTCTCGAGGGAAGAAAGCTGATATGTATTACGTATGACTCGTATCTCACGTTGCCGAGGCACCGTGTAGATTATGAGACCGGTTTAAATAAATGTCAGGGAGTCAAGTTCTCGCTTCTCCGTGGAGCCCCTGCCGGTCCTCTGCTGCAGGGTATCGAAAACGAGATGAAAATAGCAGGGCGGTCGTTTTCGACAAAACCCTGCTGGAGAGCCGCTTCAGGGGATCGAGAACGAATCTCGATTAATACCCGAAATCAGCCGCGAGAGGCTGGTTCCTTTAGTAGACTATTTCAAAGCATGGCAAAACCTGCCGAATATTTCTCCTTGGGTCCTGCGTACAATTCAGAAGGGGTACAGGCTGCAGTTCGATTTCCGCCCACCGAATTTCAACAGGGTGGTTTGGACTGCAGGGTATTGGGACAAGAAGTAAACTCCCTGTTGGCAAAGGAGGCTATAGAACATGTTCCTCCGCCGGACAGGGAGTCCGGGTTTTACAGCCGCTACTTCATAGTTCCCAAGAAGGATGGGGGGTTGCGTCCAATTCTAGATCTAAGGCACTAGAATCGGTCTCTGAGGAGATTCAGGTTCAAGATGCTCACTATTCCAATCATCGTGAGCCAAATCAAATCTGAGGATTGGTTTGTCACGATAGATCTGAAGGACGCATTCTTCCACATATCCATCCTTCCATCTCACTGGAGGTTCCAGAGGTCCGCTTTCAGGGGCGAAGTGTACCAACATCGGGTTCTTCCGTTCGGCCTCGCACATTTACCAAATGCATGGATGCAGCTCTAGTGCCGCTGAGGCTTCAGGGTATCAGGGTGCTGAACTATATCGACGACTGGGTTATTATGGCCCAGTCACAAGTGATGGCAGTTCGCCATTGAGATGTCATCCTTGCCCACATCCAGAGCCTGGGGTTGAGACTTAACACGAAAAAAAGTGTGTTGGCACCAGCCCAGAGAACCACGTTCCTGGGAGTGGTGTGGGATTCGGTCACGATGCGGGCACAATTGTCTCCTGCATGGATAGAGCACATCCTAGGCCAAGCTAGGCCAAACTATCACTGTAAAGCATTTTCAGAGAGTGTTAGGGCTCATGGCAGCAGCGTCCAACGTCATTCAGTTCGCCCTGCTGCACACGAGGGCCGAAGTTCCGCATGATCAGGGTTACGCGCAGATGCCTTCCTTCCCTATCTATGAGGAAGAGACCTTGGTTCCTATCCCAAGGTCCCGTGCTGGGAGCTTCATGTCGCCCGGAAGCCGCCTCCTTCACGGCTGGGGCGCGGTCATGGACGGCCGCTTTACGAGAGGTCTATGGGAGGACCATCATTCCCCCTGGCACATAAATTGCCTGGAAATGCTGGTGGTCTTTCGAGCTCTGAGGAGTTTCTTGCCAGACCTCAAGGGTCACCACGTTCTTGTCAGAACAGTCAATATGTCAGGGCTGTCCTATCTAAATCATTAGGGGGTTCTGAGATCATGCCCTCTATGCTTACTGGCGTATCAGATCCTCCTGTGGTCCCAGGGGAGACGTTGTCTCTCAGAGACACATACATCCCAGGGGACCATAATCAGGGAGCAGACATCCTGTCGAGGCAGGGGCTGAGGCCAAGGGAATGTAGACTCCACCCCGAGGTGGTGGAGTTAATATACGGGAGGTTCAGCCGAGAGGAAGTGGACCTGTTTAAGTCTCGAGAAATGACACACTGTCCACTGTGGTTCTCCCTCACGCACAGGGCTTAAAAAAAAAAAAATCAATTGGTTCACTCCGAGCAGAATCGATATTTTAAAGTTTCTGTTTTTGCGTTCCTCATTAAACATTACCATTCCGAAAACGGTTTGATTATAAAAATACCGGTTAATAACGTTATTTTAATTTAGCCGATACTTTAAACAAATATGTATAAATTAGGGATGAGTCACGATTTTTGAATATTCGATTAGTTGATTTTATTATAGAATATCGAATAGGTTGTGCGCTTATTGTCTTTAAAAAAATCCCCATGTTCATGTAACCAGAGTGTGACGCTGCCAATAACGCACATAAAAGCTGTCAATCAACTATATCAGACAACAGAAGAACAACACATTTTATCACTCCAGAGCATGTGAGCGGAGTGGTAATATTTCCTCCAGAGCAGAGTGAGTCTTTCTGGAGATTACGCTCGCTCAGAATGCCCTCTGTGACATGCTGGTTCGACAATATGTGAAATAAGTAGGCCTACCCGTGCACGACTAAAGTTTTTTTTCTAGACGACTAGTAGTAGTTCATTTAAGCCATTTGTCTAATCGCTTATTTATATTAAGTGAATTACTTAAATATAGACATGGGAGAGAATACTAAACCATAATGAGCGTTTTCGTAATATATGTTCTGCACTCAAGTGCACACATAAAGCTTGCCACAAATAACCGGCAAAAGTAATGATTATGCATGAGACATTTTAATTGCTTACTAATAAACTAGTGTTTTCTCAGTGTCGGCTGCAAAGATAAAGTTGACAATGCGGACTTGCCGTCTTCGCATTAGTGAACGCGCATATAGAGAAATACACACTTCATATAGGCTACGAATTAGCCTACATAAGCAGAGAGCAGCCCATTTCTTTTCGTTTTGAATTGTTTTGTTTAAAAGTAGACATATCAAGATTTTTCTATAGATATATTTCTCAAGTCTGTGAGGCAAGTATACACGGAGTTTCGGTTCATTTATGAGACGCGCTCCAGTTCACGCGCCGGCGCCTCCGTTTCCTGATTATATTGTCTGCTATATTTGCTTCTTATTTATTAAATCCAGGCAATTGGTTGATGAAACATTGATTAAAATTAAGAAACAATTTATACAAAACAAAGTTCACTTTAAAGAAAGGCTTTCTACAAAACAAACTTAATTAAGTGGTCAAAATCATGTCTGACCCACTCCAAATGTCCTCCGATATATTGGGCATCTTATGATCCTATCTTACTCATCTCATGAAGTTCCCTTTTCATATAATCAACATTGATGAAATTATGAATTAAAAAATAACATTATATTATTTAAACATAAATATGAAACGTATGTTTTTTAAGTTATATTTAAGCGTCACACTGCTCCGCTTCACTCACATGCTCTGGTGTGTAGCCTATACCTGCATGTGTGCGTGCGTGTGGGGAGGGGTGTGATTTTCAAATAATAATCTAATAATACCCAGCGTTCTTCCAATATTATTTTTGCTCGAAATGCCCTAATTTTCACTCAAAAATAAGATAACACATGATAATTAAACTTGAACATTTATTTCATAACATTGTTAAAACCACAACAGAAATACCTGTATTAATTACAAAGCATAAACAGCTGGAAAAATATTGACCTGTTTTACTGGACCGTTAGACAATTGAAAGTGGCCCTCTTATGCCAATGTTTTTGACATAAGAGTGATAACATTCTTTGTACATAACTTTTTTTGCAACACGACTTGTTTTTTCAGCCATTTCACTCACTCTTGATGTGTCAACGTCACATGCTGTAGGCTAGGCTACTACTCAATTCTGGTCACTGCCAAAATAAAATATTAAAGAGAACCATAAAATAACGTTATTAACGGGTTAATGGTCATTTCAAATAAACGTTTCTGTTCAGAACGATTAAAATTGATTTTGCAAAATCGGTTTTGTTCATATTAAAATTTCGTTCGTTTCCGGTTTTCGTTCCTTGAATCTATGGAAAGAAACTGTGGGTCTGGCCCCTGAGGGGGCACAGTACCTAGAAGCCGATCTGTCAGTAGGAGTAGTCAAGACCATACTCGGCTCTAGAGCTCCCTCCACGAGGAAACTGTCCGGCCTAAAATGTAATGTTTTCACCGTTTGGTGTGGAGAGTGTGAGGTGGACCCAGGTAACTGCCCGGTGGCTTCAGTCCTGGAGTTCCTCCAAGATCACTTCTCGGCTGGTCTTACCCCATCCACACTCAAGGTGTGCGTGTCTGCCATTGTGGCTTTCCACGCTCCTCTGGGTAATGGGCCCCTGAGGACACATCAGCTGGTCGTACGTTTCCTCTGTGGGGCTTGGAGGATGAGACCTGTGGAAACCAGAGTTCCCACATGGGACCTGGCGGTGGTTCTCGAAGGGCTGGTTGAGGCCCTATTCGAAACCTCTAGAGTCGGCTGAGGCCAAGAACCTTTCCCTAGCTTTTTTATTAGCCATTACTTCTCTGAGGAGAGTAGGAGATCTTCAGGCCCTTTCTATATCTCACGGGTGCTTGGAGTTTGCTCCAGGCGATATTAAGGCTATCTTGCAACCCAGGCCGGGCTATGTGCCTGAAGTGCCATCTAATGTGGCACGGCCTGCGGTTCTGCAGGCTTATCATCCTCCACCTCATGTGACGGCGGATGAAGAAAGACTTAATTTGCTCTGCCCTGTCAGAGCTCTCAAGATATATGTCCAGAGGTCTTCTTCAAGGCGGAAGTCAGACCAGTTGCTGGTGTGCTTCGGGTCGCCCAAGAAGGGGGTTCCCGCATCCAAACAGGCCATCAGCAACTGGATCGTTCAGGCTATCTCTATGGCCTATCAGGTGCGCAGCTTGCCTTCATCTTTGGACGTGAGGGCTCATTCAACCAGTCCTCTAGAGCCCTCCTTTCAGGGGCCCCGATCCAAGAAGTGTGCGATGCAGCAGGATGGGCCACCCCTCACACTTTAATCAGATTCTATACCCTGGACATTTCTTCTACGCCAGGCACTCTAGTGCTCTCGTCCTAAGTGTGCCTGTGCACAGCTTCACACTGGGACAGGCAGGGCTCGTTGTGGCATAGTGGGTACTCGTTCCCCAAAGTGTCATCATCGATGCAGTTCGAGTTCCCTCGAAAGGGAACGTCTCGGGTTACGACTGTAACCCTTGTTCCCTGAGAAGGGAACTGGACACTGTGTCCCTTTGCCACGGCTCCCCCTGCCTGGGAGCGCTTGCTTCATCCCAGAAGCTAACTCTGTTGTGTGCCGGCGTCCCTTTGTAGCTTCCGTGTATGCCGTCACATGTCACGTCATGACGCAGCACCAATCAGGATTGGATTAGTTTCATTCATACTTCACAAGTGTTCCCCCCAAAGTGTCGTCATCGACGCAGTGTCTCGTTCCCTTCTCAGGGAACAAGGGTTACAGTCGTAACCCGAGACGTTTATTATAAGCACGCTGCAGTTTTGTTGTCTCTCACTTTAAATGCTTGCGCTCTTTAAAGCAGTGTTTTTATCATTTACACTCATTCTGAAAGTAATTAAAGCGATATCGTTCCTCTGTGTCGTTATAGTTGTGCTGTGGACTCTGCTATTCTTTAATATTTATAATGATTTCAAGAACCATATTTTATGGTTATAGTTATCGTCCGTGGAGTGATGAGTCTGATCCGCAGTAATCGTGAGGCTTGACTTACTCTTGCTGGTCCTGCTGCAGACAGCGCTCGCTGCAGTGAAGTCCATCAGACAGGAAGTCCACCACAGAGCCCTTCCTGTTACAGCGCACACACACCAGGCCTCGCTGGGCCCACGACGCCTCCTCCTGTGAGACCGGCCGCGAGGACAGAGCTGAGGGAGATCAGGACAACAGAGAAACTTTACAATCCTCAGGGAGATTAAACTTCATTCACATCACAATATTCCACTAACTGACTGACTGATCCTAACATTACTGACCAATGCGGTCTCAAACAAACCTGGGCTCTCTTCAGATGAAAGTCTACGGAGAATCGGTGTGTTTGGATAGCTTTAAAAACAAGGTTAAATCAATCTAGAATCAATTCCCAAACTTAGGGATGCACCGATATGAACATTTTGGCCGATACCGATAACCGATAATTCTTTATATTTGAAAGGCGATAATCAATATATTGGCCGATAAATCTAAATTCTAATTTTATATAATTTTTGAGAGCCTGATTAGAAAAACAAAAGTCTCACCATTAAAGACAAGTCAAAGTCCCAAGCGCACGATTATAATGATGTTCTCATGATAGTGTTATGTGGCCGATATGACAGATTTGCGCTGCACATGTTGCACTGAACTGTATTTTCCATTTTTGAAGAGATTTCAATAATATTTCAAGCTATTTAAAACCATCATGTTGAACAGTGAACATCTGAAGTGCCTCAGCTGAAGGGAATAATACATTATTTATCGGCTTTAATATATCGGCCAAATTTTCTTAATGGGCCGATAACGATAACATTAAAAATGAACATATATCGGCCAATACCGATATGGCGGCAGATATATATCGTGCATCCCTAGTAGGAGTCCATAAAAACTTTTTACTCCAGAAAAGCAAAGCTAAATGTTGATTTAGTAGCTATCGTGCTGTTTGTTTGTATGTGCATGACAGGTATTGTGAGATTCATCCATATAGATCATTTAAACCAACACAGAATTATTTACAAGTTATTCTTAAAGGATTTTCTGAAATAAATCTCAGCAAACACTGAACAATTAGAAAGCTTTATCTACACAATGACTGTTTTTGATGTATAACTCTACATCTGCTCCAGTGTCGATCAATGTCACTAGCCTTACAAAAGAGAAACATCAAGTCAACTTAAGTCAAGTTCAAATATATTTCCCAGTAAGTAAGTATATACTTACTACTTTATGCACTAAAATCAGCATACTAGCAGTATAATTGTGTGTACTATTTTCATTACTTCTTGGGACTAAATTGGCCCACTTTTTTTAGTTTATAAAAGTATTTTTAACTGTACTTTAAGTGTAACAGCAGTAAACTTTAAGTACACAACTAAGTAAGTTTTTCTTTTCTATTGCGACTATGTGAACTACACTACAAGTGAACTGTTACTGTTACAAGGTATACTGTTTGTTTATAAACTTTATCTCACTTTTTAGGCTAATGTAAGTGAGTAACTACTTTATGAAGTATGAGGTTTATGAAGTACACTCTCAGTAAACTACTATTTTGATACTTGTGTAAGTTTTCTTTATGTGAATTTAACATCATACTTACACATCTTGCATCTAAATGGTTTTCAAAAATATTATTCAACATCACTGAACCGACCTAAATATATTCATTTGTCCGAACAGAACTAGTTTATATGGGTTAAATCAGCTCTTTAATGTAACAATTGCAGGTAAGCACTTTTTACAGTGCAGTTTATATATTATTTAGCACTTTTAGGGTGTGTTCACACTTGGCCGGTTTGGTTTGATTAAAGTGAACTCTGGTGTGATTGCTCTGTCATTTGATTAAGTGTTAAGGCTGCCATCCGAACCAAACAAGCGGACCGAAACTGTTAAAAAAAAATTGGTCTCAGTCCGCTTCTAAACGAACTCTGGTGCGGTTCGACCGAAATATGAACGCAACACGGACCAAAGGACCAAAACAGGATGTGATGTCACAAGATGCGACCCTAAAAAGGACAGATTGCTCAAGCATACCTGTTTTTCTCGATTATAGTCGTTCCTGTTTAGATATTAATGTTTGTTCTTGAAATAGACCTTTAACTGAACATCCCTTCATATATGTAATGAATCAGGTGATTGAATTGATACGGTAACTCAAGAGTTCACAGTACCATAGTAAACATGTTGAATCTGTTCACCTGCACTAACGCGATCAGCTGAAATCACTGGCAGATTCTTTTAATCACATTACTGTGTAATTTAGCAATTTCTTTAAGGCGGATTAAAATCTCACAATTCATTCCAGCCCACTTGAGAACTGCATCCACTCATTTTTACCACTTTAAAGGATTAGCTCACTTCAGAATTAAAACTTCCTGATAATTTACTCTCCCCCATGTCATCCAAGATGTTCATGTCTTTCTTTCTTTTCTTTCAATTAAGGTTTTTGAGGAAAACATTTTTCCCCATATAGTGACTTTAATGGGGTCCAAGATCTAGTGCAAGACGAGCATTTTTGGTTAAAAAGTTTATAAATGTTTATTGTTTTTTATAAAATGTCCGCTGGTTTGTCTAGATCAGACTCTTATTCCTCGGCTGGATCGTGTCGAGACTTTGAAGCTGCACTGAAACTCACATCTGGACCTTCGACCCGTTGGACCCCATTGAAGTCACTATATGGAGAACAATCCTGGAACGTTTTCCTCAAAAACCTTCATTTCTTTTCAATTAAAGAAAGAAAGACATGAAAATCTTGGATGACGTGCGGGAGAGTAAATTATCAGGAAATGTTAATATTGAAGTGAACTACTCCTTTAATGTAGTGAAAATCACAGAAATCTGTAGCTCATTCCTGTGGGATTGCTGTGTAAAACTTGAGACAGCAGCCAAGGGGCAAAGTGGCTTAGGGAAAGGGCACTGAACACCAAACGTGAGTGTGTTATTGTGCGTTTACCCTCGTGTGCCGTGGGGACGCTCCATGTGGTGGTGGCGTGAGCTTTTTTGCCCCTCTCCTCCTCCATCTCGTCCGTTATGACCTCCAGGACCCCAAACTCATTCACCCGGAACTGACACACACACACACACACACAACAGAGACGCTCACACACTGCTGGATGTACACAACTAACACACACACACACAGGATTTAACTCAGCAAGCAATTTTGCATTTAAAAGACGTCTAATAGCCGTCCAAACGCAGCCCAGACGTCTAGACTAAAACAAGGACAAATTTGGGCTGTCAGTGAAAATTAAATAGACGTCTAATAGACCAAGAATAGACAAGTCATCAATTAGATACAAATAAATGAAACGAGTAAGAAATGAAACCCAAACCTTGTAATCACTGTTTACTTTGCTTACATGATGGATATCAAACATCTCGCAAGTTATTTGGCAAAACGACATTTAACCAAATTCAAGGTTATTTGGGCTAGAACTGGAAGTGTGTTCCTCATAGCCGGAGTATATCGGGTCTGTAGTTAACCGAGACGGTGTGATGCCGGCTATTGCTTGCTGGGAATGCAGTTTTTAGGTTGTGTGTGTGTTCCCTCACCTTGAGCTCGCTGCCGGGAAGAGTTCCCACTCCGTCCTTCCAGTCCATGGCTTCGTACACATCAAACTCTGGAGCTGCGCTCGGGCCCGACGACTCCATCACACACACACACGGCTAACCTGAAACAGCACGCCACACCTCACACACTTACACAATACACCACTGAAAACATTCACATGCACACTAATTCACCTCGAAGTGTGTTTTTACTCCAGGAAACCAAAGCTAAATGTTGATTTAGTAGCTATCGTGCTGTTTGCGTGTATGTGCCTTTTTGAGATCAGTAAGATTGTAAGACTTTAAATCAGCATAAAATGTTTTTCCCCCCATTAGTTTTTGGGATAAAATGCAGCCCAGACCTATTCTTTACAGGGATTGTGGGATTCATCCGTATACTAATGAAAAATCATTTCAAACAACACTTGTGATTATTTTAAAGGTTATCCAGCAGACAATTACCATGTTGTTTTAGTCCAGAACTGGTTTAACAGCTGTCACCTAATGAATTGCACTGTTTTTGTGCATTTAGACAGTAGACAGTGCATTTGTAAGCTCACTTTCATTTATAATCTATATATATCATAAAAAAAAAATATTAGAAGAAGTCTTCTTATCTGTTCTTCAAAACCTTTAGCCTAAAAGTCACTCCTGAACAACCATAAACCAATACAGTTGTTTCTATAGCTTAAGTAGCAAGCTGATCTGGAAGGACACATAAACAGACTATGAACACACACACAGGCAGTGTTAGAGCACACAGTGTGTCTGCTAACTAAAGCCAGTTTAGCAGGAGTGTGTGTGAGTGGCGCATGAGGCCTACAGCGTGTGTGTGTGTGTGTGGTTCCCTCAACCGCCGACAGGGGTCGCTCAGCCGCGGCGCTACTGGAAACTTTCAACAATGAAATCAAAAGAAATGCTAGCAATATTGTCACATATTACAACATTTGATGTACGCATCGCGTGTTTTGATTCATTTTAACATCGTTTAGCATGAAATTCTTAAGTCAGAGTTAAATAATTATGGTATATCTGCACGTGAAATGATTTTCGCTGCTGCAGTTGGTATTTACTAGGTTGCATAAGTTCATTTTTTCAACGAATTTTTAAAATCTCCGTGCAGATGCTTTACTTTTTTTTAACGTGAAGTACAATACGACATCAAAATCTACGATCTACTCAGATAACAGTTTTTTATAATGATTTTTAGATTAAATTTGTAGACGACGATGATGATGATAGAAATAAAATACATGTTATTTTTTTAAATGAAAAACTAATTAAAATAAAATACATGAGTTTTGACGCACCAGGTTTTTTTTCTATTAAACACGTTTGCTTCAGCTCTATTATATTAAATAGTTTACACTGAATGAGGTGAAATGATTCATCTCGACGGTGTTATTTTTCCTCAAATATCGACGAAGACGAGCAGTGATGACATATTTCAGACGGCGCAGTATCAGATATTAAAACACTTTTCTTTAATGTGTTTTAAAGGCAGTTTCTCAAAATGGCGGAGCAGGAATTATATTCACTATATAATTGAAAGACACAGGCCTGGCGAATCGCGTCATTATTGCTGATCAATGACATTTAAAGTGAATGATTGAGCAGATCCTCGCAGAGCTGATCGAGACATGTTTTGTTTCGCACGGTCAGTTCCTGCCATGTACAGGAGCGAATGTACTCCTGCTTTGCATTATTCTACACACACTCATAATACACGCTTTATTCCTGCCAACAGCCACAAATACACACTTTGATCCTTTCTATCGACTGCGTCTATTTTGAGTGTCATTCATTAGCGTTATTCTTTATTTCATACTCTCTCTCTCTCTCTCTCTTCCTGCTGCTCATATTATTGATGACACGTCCAGGCGTTTTCTACTTTATATCTAACTTTCATTATTATTCCGTCGCATTAAACCTCCCGCGAAAGTCTAACACGGTTTATTATACAGTATACAATGCTACACAAGCAGTTTATCCTAGCGTGCGATTGTTTTAAATTGTCTGTTTCTTACCCAAATTCTCCCACGAGTACTGAGAAATTGGCCAGGCGGACTCCAGTGCGCATGCGCACAGCCGTCGCGCTTCACACTCGCCCATCATGACAATAACGAAAGTTTTGCGCTGAAACAATTCCGACGAATCTCGACGATATCGCGCACGTTCACGGACCCTCCAGCCTCGTCTGAAACCTGTCTGTGCGGCTTTTAATGCGCAGCGACGTGCTCCGAGGGCGTAAAACATCGCCATTTCTGTGTTTGTTACTAAGAATATATTCCTGCGCGCGACCGAACCTTCCAAAATGCGCATAAACATCTCAGTAAATACAAACAGTCAAACTCTGGAGTGTTGCGTGTGGTTTTATTGAGAGGAGACGGTGAAATGTGACAGTGTTATACAGTATGCCTGTCTGCATTGCTCTAGTCATGTAGGTGAACATATTTAACTAGCTATACTTGCTGGACTACTGAACTGAACAGCAAACACTGGCTCTACTGTTGTAGCCTATAGCCTACTAAACTAAACAACAGCCCAGCTCACAAACATATTAGGCTACTAGAACGTTTTGCTAACCTTCCCATTAAGTTATGAAAACAGTATTTTGGGACATTCAAAACGTCCTGTTTTGTAAATGTTTTCTGGTTATGTGAACATTCTGTACTGTTTAAACTATATTGAACTATGTTACTAAACTGTGCAGTGCAAAACCACAAATAGCCCTTTTTTATCTGAACTAACTTAATCTATAGAATAGTTTAGTTTAGAACAACACAATAATGGACCACTTGAGTTCTACTAACCAAAACCATTAAGAAATACACCATCAGCTGTAGCCCTACATAACAATAGGCTATAGGCTACTAGAAAAATGTATTAACTGAACTATTCAGAACAACACTAGGTACAACAAGGTACTACTAAACTAAAATATACTGAATTATATTCTATATACTATAGTCCAGTCTTAAAATAGATGGGATTTAACAGTTGATATGAATATCAACTGACGCTATGTTGCTGACGCTAACACAGGCTCACAACACGTAAATGATGCGGACACTTTTAATGCTATCATTTTATCTTTATATCTTTAGTTAAAGGGTTTCACAGACAGGTCTTAGATTAGGCCTTAGTTAAACTTGGACCTTATGTAGCTTTTATAAACGTGCCTTAGAAAAAAACATTAGCCTACTGTGTGCATCTTGGGAGAAACAATGACACTGCTATATATATATATTAAGCTCAAACATGCATTTTAGACGTAAGCCTTGTCTGTGAAACCGGGGGTAAATGACAAACAGTGATAAAATAAACTGGCCATAGTAGGTTACCCAACTAAGTAATCCAGAGCTGGATTTAAGAAATATGTTCCCGTTAAAACTGCTATTATCAGTACAATCCACACTTGATCTGATCAAACTCTAGTTTAGACCTTGTGTTATTTGTCTGGTAATCCATTTAGACTAGACTAGATAGACTAATGTAAATAGTTTGTTTTTATTTTTAGTTTTGTGACTTCCAGTAGAGTCAAATGCTAAGCTAACATAAAAAATGTAGGCGTGTGTTGCAAATTGAGTTCAAAGGTCAAAGATTTTCAAGGTAGAGATGTGGATTAATAACAGACACACTATATATTCATCTCTGCAACTTCACGTGATCTTCTGTCAGGTTCAGCGCTGGACCTGTTACTGTATCTCTACAGATTCAATTCTTCTATTACAGTTCTTATGTTAATCTTGTAAGATGCTCTGATCATAGAAGATCGCTACTAGCACCGAAAAACTAATCGTTAAATATTTCTTCATCTATAAGCAGCTTTGTTTACAACCTTACCCTTCACTCTTAAAAATCAATGTTCTTTATTGGCATCGACGGTTCCATGAAGAAGTCTTTCCATTCCACAAAATGTTCTTTATAGTAGAAAAAGGTTCTTTAGATTTTTTAAATGTTCTTCACACTAAGAAAATAGTTCTGTTTCAAAACTGATCACTGAAAGGTTCTTTGGGGAACCAGAATTGGTTCTTCTATGGCAGGGGTGTCCAATCCTGTTCCTAAAAGGCCAGTGTCCTGCAGAGTTCAGCTTCAACCCCGATTAATCAGCGGCTGTGTCTGAAATCACCCCCTTCACCCTTAAATAGGGAAATGAAACCATGGTCTGAAACCATATGAAGTGCACTCATTCAATCCCACAATGCACTGCAGTAAAGAGTGTTCAACTGATGTACTCTCAACGGTTAGAGAAAATCCCATAATGCACTGTGAGCGCGTCTGACCAGAAGATGGCGCCGCGGCTGAATCATACATCCATGCATTCTGCAAACCGCTGGTCCAATGTGGCTACAGCGTAATATCATACAGGTTTACATGCCTTAGTGGATTACCAATTAAGGTTTATATGCTAGTTTCCATGAGAGACTTCAGGATAAATCTTTTCATTACGATTGGAGCTGCCAGTTTGCCACGATTCAAATGATTATTAAACAGCACAAATGATGCAAAAGCGGCAGGGCTTCCTCCGATTTCACTCCCTCGTTTTCATTCACTCCTTCAAGTGGACTATATTAGTGGAGTAATGTAGTAGGGAGAAGTGAATGAGGCTATAGGGGGTGATTCGGACACACCCAAGGTCTTTATGGTAGCCTAATTATGGTAAATACCAAAAGCCGACGTGGAAAATGCACATGAACACCCCCTCATGTGGTGTTTTCCACTGGGCAACTCGTAGAATATTTTGATGCACGAGTTGCCGAGATGAGATAACCTTTGACCGTTTCAAAATGGCGGAGAGCAACGCGAGAGTCGTGAATAGTAAAAATATGTACTATTCATGATCTAGTAAAATATACAGCATATTATTTACCGTTTGAGTTTTGATAAATCATTTTCTTGCTGTAGCAGATGACTTAAGCAATCTAAAATAGCTTTAGCTAAATAACAGGTCTGGATCTCCATCTTTTTACCACATTACGACAACAAAAGCACTTGAACGCAACACACTGGTAAATACCAGTTAACAAGTGGAAAATATCATCTTTTCCATAGCACGTGAACGCACCATTATTGTAGGCATATAGACTCTTGTGTTGGAGATGAGCTCTGCAGGAGCAGCCGTTATTTGGAGAGGAGAAGCTCCAGGCTTCTGCAGTGTGTGTGTGTGTGCAGTGTGTGTGTGCAGTGTGTGTGCAGTCAGAGCACCAGTGCGGCCTTACTGTGCGTTCACACCGGACGCGAATAGCGCGTCAAATTCGCGTCTACCGCGTCTAGTTTGACGCTTGACCACTTTGTGTTAATTCGCGTGTCAATGGCGAAATTGACGCGCGTAACAACAAAAGTTTGAAGCGAAATTTACGCGCGTCAGAGGCGAAATCCGGAGGCGAAAGTTTCGAAACCCGTTGGCGGCCATCTTTTTAGATGTTTATCGAGCATTAGCATTAGCATTATTCGAGAGAGTCACCGCTCGTATATGCTCTGGAGAGCAGAAACAGCTCCGTAGGGGACATCGTCGCTGTACTCGGGTCCACCAGAACCTCCGGAGGGTTTCAGGAGTTTCACAATTTGCTCCAGGAGCTAGGTTTGGTGGACCTAATGGTGAGGACGCTGACGAGGACAGCGTAGGCCGTATAAGCCCTCGGCCTCGAGTGGTCTATGCCTGTCGAGCCCTCGCTCTACAGCCCGGCGCGAGGTTCACCCTCGCCCGCATCCACCTAATCTGTCATTTATTTTTGTTTTGATAATAAACGAAGCCAGCCTCCAAAAGTGATTAATCTGTCCTGTGATTTTTTTCTCTCTCTCACACATCACTGTCCAGACACGAACTTATATGTTGGTTGTCTTTACATTATAATAATATTTCATATAATCTAGATATGGAATAAATAGCATTCAATACAAAATGAATATGTCTCATATATTGAAATCAAGTTTTATGTGATAAAATATTTGCTTTGTTGTGCATTAGAACCACAGTCATATATTACAAAATAATTTATTGAAGCATCCAGATACTTCACCACGTGACAGCAGCAAGCAGCTAGGCTCCTGATTGGTTAACGCGGCGCGAATTGACGCAGAAGTTCAGATTTTTCAACTCGGGCGGCAGACGCGAATTCGCGTCAAACGCGTGAATGCACAAATAGCACTAACTAAATCATTCGCGCTTAACGCGCCAGACGCTCAATTCGCGCCATTCGCGCGAACTTGACGCGCGAATGAGGCGTATTCGCGTCTACCGCGCCGCGCTCTACGCCTCATTCGCGCCGCAGGAATTTTTTACGCGCGTAACGCGTCTTTGCATTGACTTACGCCGGGTTCACACCGGACGCTGAAGCGACGCGGAACGGAAATTCACGCGCGGTCCGGCGCGTGCCTGTTCACACCAGACGCGTGTTCTTCGCGGAGGTCGACAAGCGCTTCTGCTCAGTTGTTTATTCAGAGCTATTTTTTTTTTTTACATCATGGGTAAGTAAATAACCTCATAATATAAATACAACATGTTTCTGTAACCAAGAAGTTTGTGCCTCTCCCTCTCGTTGTTTCCCTGTTTGTTTGTGTGTTCGCATTTGTCACTCGCGGTATTTTAATTTGAAAATTGCTTTTATATTTTGACAATTGACCGGATAGTCGAGTGTTTCTTGGTGTAACTTCCTTCCGGAATTGACGCGGATCACTCGCGGCTCGCGGAAAAAATAGACCAGACGCCGAAACTGGCGCTTCACGGCGCGTGCCGCCTGCGCCGCTCCGCGTCTGGTGTGAACGACACCATAGGTTAACATGGGCGCCGAAAGGAAGCGGCCTCCGTTCCGCGCCGCTTCCGCGGCGCTTCAGCGTCCGGTGTGAACCCGGCGTTATACTCGATGCGTCCGCACGAGCGCGAGTCTCCGCTGACTGCGCGCGCACCTCTCCATATGGAGGAGGCGTTTATACTTGACGCGCTCGCCGTTGTGCTATTCTGTGAAACGACAGGGGGCGACTCGGAGTAATTCTCCTCTAAACCACCAGGAATCAGCAGTGAAGAAGTAGTTTGCCATTTATTAGTAGTTTATTCATATCTGATTCATATAAAAAGAGTAATAAATGCAGTAGGTTTATTGTACTTTCACTGCATGTAAACTAGTAAACAACTGAAGCCTTATTGAAGAGTGTTTAAACCTTAATTTCATCAGCAGGGCTTACTTCTGCTATTGTAGGCTTATTTTGTAAATGTAAGCAGTTATTTTATACAAGTGCAAACTGGGTGCTTAATGTAAATGTGTTCCTATTCACAAAATGAGAGGCTTTTACGGTCGCCCATCAATGCGAATGTCTCTGTGTAGACTATAGATCATAAACATGCTGGTACAGACGTACCAGTTCGGCCAGATTCGGCTGGAAGTCGTTCATCTTCGGATGCGGCGTCGCGCGCGATGTTACAAAAAGTGCCGTGCACACCGCCAGGCGAAATGGGGTCTTGCGCACCCAACGCGCACGACCGCCCACACCGCAATGACGTCATTTTTGCCGCGCGCACTTCGCGCTCTTGCGGACGCGTCGAGTATAAACAAGGCTTCAGCGTCCGGTGTGAACCCGGCGTTAACATTGAAATCACTCGCGCCTGACGCGCTATTCGCGTCCGGTGTGAACGCACCATTACAGTCAGCGCTCACGTCCATCATAGAGGTGTTCAGTGGGACTCAGAACCTCCCTTAACTATAGAGATGTTTCCATAAAGTCACTGTATGTGCAGCACTGAGAACGGTCTTTACTGGGGAAGCCAAACATGCTCGTTTTTGGCATATATGGGATGATATAGCCTATTAAAATCTTTTTTTTTTTAATTATCGAAAATTAGTTGGTTTTTAATCAAAGTATCACAATTAAGTGAACACAGGATTAAACAGAAAATACATTTGGTATACTTTAGTTTGAGCGCATGTCAGTTTTGCCATTCGAATTTCCTTTATTTAATCAAATTTAATCACAATGTTAGTTAGTTATTTTCTTCGGTCATTTTGAACAATTAAATCTTAGGTCATTTGTAATTCAAAAATCCTGTACATAATACAATGGAAAAAAAAACATAAAACAATGAAACAAATAGAGAAAGAAAAGAAAATTTAAATACATTAGAAAGATAAATACAAAATGAGTACCTAGGAATTGAAATGCTAAATAATACCTGACCGAAGGGGTTTAGGCTGAAGTCAAGACTTATTTTGCCTAACCCCTTTGTCCAAAGATGACACAATTTTACGGTTTCTCTTATAGGCCAATTATATGTTTGTAAACATTCGGGATGCGCGCGCAACATGGTTGCAGAAGAGAGAGCGCGGGAGAGGAGTTAGCTAGCAAAATAATACGTTACGTTATACACATAGTAGTTAGATATCAACATTACATTTTATATTGATTAGATGGTACATATTTAAAATGTTCTCCGCGTACTACAACAGCTTGTCGCCCAGCGATAAGAACTGTTATTCAGCTAAGCTTACCTTAATGAGTGGGATACGTCTTACAGATCCGTTTGCCATAGAGCCTTGTCAATGGTCAAACGACGAAACGAAATGGCCAAGCATTCAGTGGCCAGAAATATATAATTACCTGATCGACACTCCAAGTGTTTATACCCAGGAGAAGTTGAAAGCGTACAAATCTCTTGATGCCTATAATTTTGTTCTGTGTGGTCATGTCCAAGACATACAACTTCATGATTACAAAGTTCAAAACTTCGTTGTGCTTAAGACGGAGGTTCTGCCTAGTCAAAGACAGGGTAAGAAGACGGAGTTGTACAAGGCCTGGGTTATCGTCAACAAGACCAACAACTGTATTCTGACTGCAAACTGCACCTGTATGGCTGGGTATGTAACATAAGACATTTATGAAATATTACATTTTATTATTATTTATCCAACCCAGTATTTGTCAGTAAGATAATCTAACTCAATTTCACTGCTTATTTGCTGAAATCTTACAGCTGCTATTGACATGTATAGCCTAATGCACCACTTACACCAATGTGTTTCATTCATTAGATAGCTAGGAATAAATCATTTTGTGCAGGTTAGGGTCATGCTGCAGCCATGCAGCTGCCCTTATGTTTAAAGTTGAGCTGTGGGTCAGGATGGGAAAGACGGAGAAGTGTTGTACTTCAGGGACAAATATGTGGCTCCACTCATCCAAGAGAGAGGTGAAGCCAGCCAGACTGAGTAAGATCAGCTTCAGAAAGCCTAAGAGGACAGACACCCAACTGCAGCCAGCCAGAGCAAAGCGTAGAAAGAACAATGTGAAAGGTAGACACAATCTGAATTTAGACAAGATCAGGCCATGTACATATAACAAGTTAACAGCAGGTATAAATGATCTATTTATAATCTTATATTTATAACTTTTTTTAAGCCATTACTATCACGTCATTCATATAAAAATGTTATAACCAGCACCAAGGTACCATTTATAACATATGTAACCAGCTGTAGTTGCAATTTGTATTAAAATAAGTTATCTAACTTATATTTTATTGTGTATTTAGAGCTGACAGATGAAGACATAGCATAATATATTTATAACCTTATATTTATAACTTTTTATTAAGCCATTACTATCACGTCATTCATATAAAAATGTTATAACCAGCACCATAACATATGTAACCAGCTGTAGTTGCAATTTGTATTAAAATAAATGTGTATTTAGAGCTGACAGATGAAGACATAGCAGATCTGAAAGTCTTGGCACCTAACGCAGCTGTGCTTACTAGCATGGACTTCAGTGACACTGATTCTGCATCCGAATCCGACACAGAGACCGGAGACCTGCCAGAGCCACTGGTAGCTCTGTATGATGTCACTCTGAGAGGCCTCTGCCCAAATAAAATACAAGAGAGAAGTGAAGATACCTTTGCAAAACTGGGGCGAGAATTAACTAACGAGCAGTGTGTGAACCTTGAGTTTACAACTAGAAACCAGTCCCAGTCTCAGGCCTGGCACACACACAGAACTGGCAGGATAACAAGCACAACCCTACATCGTGTCTGCACTGTAGAAACCGAAAAGGCAAAAACAAACCTTGTAAAACAGGTTATGCACTACAGCAATCAGGACTTGTCCCATGTCCCAGCAGTACTTTGGGGAAGAGATATGGAGGACACAGCCAGGAGACAATACACAGAAATAATGAAAACACAACATCACAACTTTGACGTGGAACTCTGTGGTCTTGTTGTGAGGTCTGACAAACCACATCTTGGGGCATCGCCGGATGGAATGGCACACTGTACCTGCTGTGGGAAAGCAGCTGTAGAGATTAAGTGTCCATACAAATACCGTGATGGTCTGATGGGAAGCAGTGAGGACACACAGTTCTGCTTAGACAAAGCACTACACCTAAAGAGGAATCATAAATACTATCATCAAGTTCAACTTCACATGTTTGTATGCAACATCCAGTACTGTGACTTCGTAGTGTGGACAAAGCAAGATGTCACTATCAATCGCATCAACAGAGATGAAGAAATGCTGCAAGCAGTCCTGCCGAAAGCTGAAGTGTTCTTCAAACAGTGTGTTTTGCCCGAGCTGTTAACGCGCCGCATGGATCCACTGATGCAAGCACCTACAGTCTGCCCACACTGTGAAAGACCAGACTTTGGGATGATGATTGACTGTGCAAAGTGCAAGAACCATTTCCACTACACATGCGCCAGAGTAAGGAGAAAGGTTGTGGAGTGGTACTGTGAACAGTGCAAAAATTAATGAGTCAGAATGAAGTGTAAATAGAAACAAATTATTTAATACACACTAGTATTTTACATCGAAGCACAATCAAATAAAAAAAATGTACAGCAATAATTATTACCAATATAATCAATTATAAATACATTAATATAATAATAATAAATATACTATAAAAATGTATACAGAAAATCTGATTATCTGTATTAATTGTTCTTCTATTTTATTTATGTTTTGGGTCTGCCCTTTTTTTTACTTGGCAAGGCTGCTATCACTATATCAGTTTGGTTTTGATAATACTGTTTTCTCTGACATTTTCATTTGGACTATGTTAATATGTTTGTTTTGTTTTTTCAAATTAATTACATTTTTGTTGTTATTGTTAAAATTATTATATATATATATATTATATGTACATATGTATATTATTACTCATAGTCTATTAATGTAATTTACTTAATTGTTCAGTGATCCTTCTCTGTTTTGTTGCGGTCACCACCACCTAAAAAATAATAATTAAAAAAAAAAAGTTAACCACTCCAAGTTATCTTCTTGGGACTATGCATTTACAGAGGTTTGTTAATGCTCCACACACAATCACCATGTCATCTAAGAGGTCAACCTGTGTGAGTGGAATAACAGTTGTCAGAATTTTGAAGTTTTTCCATCTACCAATTACTCTTTCAATGTGTATTCTCACATTAGACAAACGCCTTGATGTGTCAACTTCTTGAGCAGAGAGCTGCTTCCTACCTTTGGTAAAGTGAGGGATCTTAAGGGTGGCACCGCGTGTGGCAAGCTCATCTCTGATGGTAAAACCACGATCTGCTAGAATCTCATCATTATGCTCTAGAAGGTCATAAAATCCAGACTCTGCTGTAATTTGTTTATCGGAAACACGCCCGCCCCAACCTGCCGACAGAAAAGTAATGGCTCCTGCAGGTGACATGCCAACTAAATATTTTACAGTGTTGTGGCTTTTATAAGTTGAGTACGTCTGGGCTCTGGAGGTTAAATTTGTGGGTCTGTTTATAAAAATTTCTGTGCAGTCAATAATGCACCTGCAACGCTTATATTTAGGTTTAAAACATTTTGGCATATTCTTTAATATTGCATACTTGCTTGGCCACTTAATGAGAGGTTTTAAAGTCGCAGACATGACAGGGAGCCAACTTCTCAAAATTTTCGAGACGTCACATTCTGTGACATTAAATCTAAAAGCAATATCCTTGTTGCTGAGTCCTAATCTTAGTTTCATTAGGGTAACTAATAGATGGTCCTCTAGGTTCATAGAGCTACGCACAACCTCTACACTGCCTTTAAGTTTCTGAATCAACCACTCAAAAATGACACTGGTCAGACCTGTGAAAAACAGAACATGCACCGCTTTGCTCTTGATAGAGCTAAAGGAAAACTGTGTTTTTCTGAGTGTTTCCTTTAGTTCCTCCTTCTCTGATTTCAGTTTGTTGATCTCTGAACGCAGGTTGACACACTCTGCAGAAAGTTGGCTGTACTTGAGTTTCAGCTCATCATGGAGAACCTTCGGGACTGTGGCTTCTGAAATACAGAGTAGATTGTTGTTGACTTCTAAAAGATGCACTGTTACTTGTTTTAGCTTAGATTTTCTCTATTATTTAATGTATATTTTCAGACAGCATGTGCTAAACAGAATCATTTTCAACTTTATTCACAACATAGTTATGCTGTATTGAAAAATGTATAAACAGGGTGACCTGATTCATCATAATAGTGACTGCCCTACATTAGTTAAAATGTTAGAAGTTCTTACCGATGAAAGGACCAGCACCAGGCTCCATTCTGCAGTCATCTGAGGACAGGCAAGCGGCTGAGGATTCTGATGCAACCTCATCTGTAACTTCTGTGGACAGGTGGATGTGATCTGTTGGTCTGTGTGTGGTTTCCTCTCTTGTTCTTTTCCTCTTAAATCTGATACTCAGAGAAGAGAGCAAGCAGTCAGGCCAAAATAGTTTAGTTGCTTGGTAGATCACAGAGGCTATCAGTTCCCCAAATGAAGTCAAGTGTAAATCACATAGAATCCCTCAAAGGACTTAACAAGAAAATGCAGACATAACAGAAACGATCTGGTCCAATAAATCCTCTTGGCAAAAATAATGTGACATTAAATTACTGGCCATAAATTCCCTGCTCTTCAATGCATGCAGAGAATGGATGGTGAGTAATGATGTGATCCCAGTGAGCAACTAAATGAGGTGAAAGTGACAATATTTACCTCTCAAGTTTTGCATCGCCTTTGTTTGCTTCACACTGGGTTGAGTAGGAAAAAACAGACGGGACAAAGTCAGGACTACTGTAGTCCACGGACACCTCTCCTGTACAAAAAAGTTAGGTCTGTTAGTGTTACAGTTAAATTTAGTCTGAGTTCGCTATAACCGCGTTATTAGCCAAATACTAAGTACATTTGCTAGATACTAGACCAGCTAGCTAACTGTCAGGTTAACTAACGTTACCTAGCAAGACAACGTAACGCAACTGAACAAAGGTAACGTTAAATTAGCTAGTAATTTAAGCTAGCTAGTCTCAAACTCATACATTGTTCGTTATTCTATTGTTAGATAAGTGTACTTAATACATCAGAGTTTTTGTTGTAAACTAAATCGAGTGATGATGTGGGTGATTTAGCGCAGCTTACCTGATATGAAGTGAGAACTGCAGAGTCGGGCGTTTTTAATTAGGTTGTCGTTCCAGTCGATTCTTCTGAGGGCTTGTAACCAAAGACGTCTGCGGTTGGCGTTAAAAGGAGTGTGAGTTGATGGTATTCGGTAAAACCTCAGACCTTTGTTTACAGATTTTCGATTCTGGCAACCCACTGCACAACACGACATTTTCCCGGGTTTGTTTCAGCGGCCAGCTTCTGCATCCGACATGCGCAGTTGCACCTGGGTGACGTCAGTGTGACGTAGTGTGATAATTCCCCTATACCAAAAATGATAACATGTACGCACAGAACTTAAACTTCAACAATCAAAATTATATTATGCATCCACTTTCGCTTACTTTTCTAATGTTCTTCATTCAAGTGTTCTATACTTTTCCATAATGTTTAACTTATATCTTTTCTTAAATGCATTAATAGTTTTAGAGCTCTTAAGTGAAATAAGAAGACTGTTCCATAAATTAACTCCTTTAACTGATAAACACCTTCTCTTAGTATTACTCTTCGCCATGGGTTTTTGTAACAAATCAATTCCTCTGAGGCTATATCTAGATTCTCTGATTCGAAACATCTCTTGTAAACAGTGAGGAAGCATGAAATTGTGAGATCACAACTGCTGTGTAAACATCAACAAGATCATGACATTTTAATATATTTAATCTAATAAAAAGTGGGTTTGTTGGGGCAAAATATTCAGCATAGCTAATCACTCTAATTGCTTTCTTCTGTAATAAAGAAATAGGCTGTATATTAGTTTTATAGGTATTCCCCCATATTTCCACACAATAGCTAAGGTATGGAAAGATGAGGGAATTATACAATATATACAATGCGTTTTGATTCACAAAAGTTTTTATTTTACACAGTATGGCAATAAGTTTTGAAATTTTAGTCTTTAGTATATTTATATGCACCTTCCAATTTAACTTATCATCAATATTAATTCCCAAAAACTTTATTACATACACCCTTTTAATTTCTACCTCGCCAATTTTGAGTCGACATAGTTTGTTTACTACCTTGTTTCCAAATACAATACATTTAGTTTTTTGCAGATTTATGGAAAGTTTATTTACTTCAAACCATTGTTTGAGTCTCTTAAGTGCGGTTTCTACTGAATTCAAAAGCAGCTCAAGATCTTTTCCCGAAACGTACAAACTAGTATCATCAGCAAATAGGATGCATAGCAATTAATTAAGGACTTCACAAATGTCATTAATGTACATAATAAATAGTTTAGGTCCCAGAACGGAGCCCTGAGGAACACCGTGGGTTATTTTTGCCTCCATTGAACGGATACCATTAATATGTACATACTGATTTCGGTCACTTAGATAGCTTTTTAGCCAATATGTGCTACGCCCCTGACACCATACCTTTCTAATTTATTTAAAAGCAATGAATGGTCTATAGTGTCAAAGGCCTTGCTAAGATCAATAAAGACACCAACAGCATACTCACTGTTCTCAATAGATGTTGATATCTGTTCTACTAGTTCAGTAACTGCCATTGTTCACTTTCAAAACGATCCACAAAGGTGCTTCCTAACAGGAATGACCCGGCTTCTCAAACAAGGCCTTGCTTGTGTGTGCATCATTGTGTAGTAGACCTATATTGTTTCTGAAATCTGCACCATTAGCAATGCTAGAACAGAAGTATTGTTAGCAGGTGTGCTAATGTGAGGTATTCTAGCTCGTCCTTACTGAACGAGGGGTATTGTGTGTGTGTGTGTGTGTGTGTGTGTGTGTGTGTGTGTAGTTAGCGTAGACCAGGCCTGTCACTGGGCTTTATCCTCAACAGATTTACGGGAGTGTTGCTAATCTCATTAAGAGCAGCCATGACATATGCGCACATTCAGAGTTGTGCTACTGCTAGCGTCCATCAAAGAGTCGCCGGCCATTCATGTTGTTGGACTACTGTTGCCGGTGCTGTGGGACCACTCTGATCAGACGCCATGGCCAGCTGCCAATCAACAGCAAGATGCAGGACACCTGGGTAAAGTTTGATCCACTGCAGCAGATAATTCAGGCTCATGAACAATGGAACATGTTTGATTAGACACTGCAAAAACAATAACACTGATAAAACTAGGACTAACTTTCCCAGCAGGCAAACAGCTGTGTTGTGTGTTTATTTGTCAGGCCGTTCTTCAAAACCTGCTGATGTGTATGGTGTGCTTCTACTCGCTGTACTATATTGTGGTCAGTCTCTGCATCGGCATTCTCAGGTGAGATTCTCCACACCGAGCGGCACCACTTCCCCTCTGTGTGTGTGTGTGTCTCTCTCTCTTTCTCTCTCTCTCTGTGTCTGCTTTATATGTGGTGATGCGACTTCCTGTATAGAGAAAAAAACAGTCTACGTCAGTGGATTTCAGCACTTTGTGATTGTTTCATGTAAATCACTGCTGGTGCTCTTTATGCATTCACTAAATTGTCAGTTTTCCTATTTTCACCCCATGAATATCGTGTTATTAATTAGCTAGCATATTGTTGGGCCGATTGCTATGCGGTTCATGTTATATTTAAAACATTTAAAGGTTTGGACGGTTTTTGTCAGTTTGTGTCGGGTTACTATGATGTAACATCTGCACTCTTAGAATGGAAGGTTCCGTGGGGTTCTATATAGAACTCTAGGGTTATTGACAAAAAGGTTCTATATAAGGAGAAATGTCATTGCATAAAACTTTCGTGTTTAATGGGTTATTTCAATTTTTTCTAGTGATAAAGTTTGTTTACAAGCTGTTTAATGAATAAAATTGAATTAGAATGAATTTAATTCATTAAAGCTAAATCCATAAAATGATCACATGATGGGAACTATGGGATCAAAATCCCGCCAAATGTATTGCAGCCACGGATCTAAAAATAATAAGCGTGATTCAAAAATGTAAAAACACAAACTGAAAAAAAAAATAATGCAAAATTACCAGAAAAGCAAACAACGTGATCACGGATCAAAATATAATAAGCGTGAATCAAAAAACAACAAGCATGAATAAAAACTTTAAACACATTAAAAAATATTTTGCACGAAACTTAAAGTTATGTTCATGTTTTTCGCTCTTCTTTCCGTGTTCTGCGCTTGCTCTTCCAAATGTTGCAGTTCGAGTTTCATGTAAATTAGGGCGGGCTTAAGCGTCACCATTGGTCCATAGTTCTAGATTGACAGCTCCTCCTCTAATCGGAGAGGGGAGTTGACCTCACTCCAATGCGACTGTCAAGAAGAGCGAAAAACATAAATTTAAGTTTCGTGCAAAATATTTTTCTGGTAATTTCGCATTATTTTTTTCAGTTTGTGCAATATATTTTTACATGTGTTTTTACATTTTTGAATCATGCTTATTATTTTTTGATCCGTGGCCGCAATACATTTGGCGGGATTTTGATCCCATAGGGAACCCCTGAAAGGTTTATGAAGTGCCTGACGGAACCAGAACCCTTTATGGTTCCATATAGAACATTTCCTTCTAAAAGTCCGGGGCCTCGTTTATGAAATGCGTGTGCGATCGGATTTGATTTCATCCAACATCAAAAGTGAGGAACTAATCAGGATTTATAACGGCAGAAACTGACGTGGAAATGCGTAGCAATCTTTTGTGCTCATATATAATAATAAAAATAATCCATAAAGTTTGTACCATATTTGTGGGTATTCTGTAGAATTATAAAGTGTGATGTCATTTGCTAAGCTTAAAAAACACTTTCTAAATGTAGATCCTTAATGCACTTTATTAACCTTCAATTGTATTATATTTAATGCATTATTTATTTTATTGCTTGTAATTGTATCGATTAACTTTATTATATTGTATTATCCCTTTACTGATTAATCTGTCCTGTTCAGCACTTTGGTCAACCATGGGTTGTTTTTAAATGTGCTCTACAAATAAATAATGAAATGATTTGGGCAAAATGTTTGTGCATATGGACATTTAAAAAAACATTTTGGAACATTTTGTGAATTGTGGTCTGTCCACATTTTGGATCGTTCCACACACGTCTTATAAAGGAGGTCCAACATTTTGTTATCCAACTATTAGCATTATAACATCACATTCTTGATCGGAACTAATGTCACAGAAATAAATCAAGCTGTGTGTGTGTGTTTATTTGTCGTTTGTTGTAATCAGGGTCGACGAGGTTGACAGCTTGTTGGCACCTTTCGACTACACCACTCAACCATCATGGCAAAATCCAAAATATTTAGGTAGGCTTGGTTCAGATATACAGTGGATACTTCATGTTGTGTAAGGTTTTAGTTGACTGGCTCGAGACTGACGCTTCAGTCACACAAACTCTGCATTATGATCTGCAGTTGACGGCTGTTTAACCCTCATCCTCTCAGTCTGTAACAAACCCTTCCCTCGCAGGTCAAATCACCTAACATTATACCTTTCTCTTTTTTTGCCCCAGAAAGCTTATATTATATACGTTTTAAAATATTTGTTCTATTTTTTTAATGCAATTTTTTTTATTTTACTATTGTTTATTTTATGTAGCTTTAAATTTCTAGATTTTATCAATAGATAATATACTTAAGCACATTCCTCACATTTTTTAAAACTTAAATTCAAAACATGCATAAATCAGCTCAGCTCAGATCAGCTCAAAATATTTCACATTGAGTCAATTGAGTAGGGCCCTATGATTTCCGCGATCACGGAATCGCGGACGGAATTACGGAATTGGACAAATAACGCGGAATCTAGTGTTAACGCGGAATTTCGTGGAATTTTACATATTTGGATTGAAATTCTGTTTTTGTTTGGGAGAAGAACGTATGTCTGGTGAAAATGCAGACCGGGGGAAGCAAATCTGGGCGACACAACCCCTCCCGTCATTTCAGCTCCAATGACGGCATCAAAACAATGAAAGCATGGCGAAGCGGCTCTCCATGGCTCTGCTTTCCTCGGCGAAAAAGTTAAGAAACTCGACGCTATAAGCCCTCAGTACCGAGCGGTTTCGTTCATTTTTTTACGTTATTTAAAACACGCGGCGTATTCTTTCCGTTGTATTTCCTTTCCCCGCTCTCCCTTCGTCTCTCTATCACTCACGCGTCTCTCTCACATACACACACACACCGCGTCTGTCTATGAGGCGCCGGAATGGACAAAAGCGAAGCGAACTCCGCGAGCGACACTGGGTGAGAGAGAGACAGAGTGTGACTTTTATTTAAACTTTAAACGAATATAATTTATTTTACTGAACAGTTTAAAGCTCATAACCATATTTTGTTGTTACTTGAAGAGTGCAGTGTCATTTGGCATCATGCAGTATTTGTCCTGAAAAGGCTACTGAGTAAATGTCTGTAATTTAAGGTCATTCCTATTTTATTTGTATACATTTTAATCATTAACTTTAAAAGCACACTCTTTTTATGACTAAAATAACAGTAAAGGGTAAAAAAAAAAGAATTCCCAAAAATTAAAACGGAAAAAACGGAATTTGGGAAAAAATAAAACGGAATTTGGGAAAAAATAAAACGGATTTCATAGGGCCCTAATTGAGGTGTCTTAGCCGACCTCTTGTGGAAAACAAAAATATATAACATGATATTTCATGACTCTTGCCACTAGATGGCCTTATAGCGCTATATGGAGCAAATGAGCTGTTCCGCTGGGTCCTAAAGCCAGTGCTTAAGTTTATTTGGTTTATCTCTTCGGTGTGCATTCAGATACACATGTAGACATTATTAAATCATTTTTGGTAAAGGTTTAGCATTTGTAGTTTTAATTTTGAGCATTTTCTTTAGGTTTTTCTATGTGTACTGAAGCGTTCCTTGCATTCCCTTCATTCCTAAGGTGGTCTAATTGACCCGCGAGGGAAGGTTTTGTTTCTTTTTTTATTACAACCACATAAACTCCTCAAATCCAGTTAAAAAAAATTTTTGTGTATATTTGTGGCTCAAGTGCGACAAATGGCCTTAGGTTTTGGACCCCACAGATGAACACTCAATTTTTTTAAAGGGGTGGTTGATTATGATTTCACTTTTTTAACTTTAGTTAGTGTGTAATGTTGCTGTTTGAGCATAAACAACATCTGCAAAGTTACAACGCTCAAAGTTCAAAGCAAAGAGAGACTTTTTTTAGAGAAATCGCATTTTAAGGACTACAACAAACGGCTGGTAGGGACTACAACGAGTTACTTCACAGGTTAGTGACATCACTAACCCTAAAATTTACATAAAGCCCGCCCCCGGGAACGTGATTTACAGTATAGATTATCATGACAGAATATGCTAATCAATGACTAGAAGATGGTTAACTCCACATCAGCTACACAAATTCATTAACTAACCATTCAGAGACGTCCTGTTGCTTCTACATGTCGTCACTTCTTCTTGAGTCTCTCGTCTCTCCATCATTGTCCGACTCCGCTTTGAACATAAAAGGCTAAAAGTTTTTGAAATGTTCAGTGCGTGTCTGTGTGAGGTAATCGGAGCTGCTAACACACACGTACGCACACACGCACACGTATTCAGTGCGTGTCTGTGTGAGGTGTGAGGTAATCGGAGCTGCTAACACACACGTACACGTACACACAGTACACGTACACACACACACACACACCGGGAGCATCAGCTCCTTTGCATTTAAAGGGACACACACATAAACTGCGCGTTTTTGCTCACCCTCAAAAAAGGACAATATTAACATGCTATAAAAAATATCTGTGGGGTATTTTGAGCTAAACCTTCACATACACACTCTGGGGTCATCAGAGACTTATTTTACATCTTTTGAAAAGGGCATTATAGGACCCCTTTAAATGTTTTTAAAATGTTTGTTCCAGAGGGAAGGCAGATGCTGAGAGTAAACATATAATGCTGATGTATATTTACAATGCATGACACAACACAATTCAGTGATAGTAACAATTAACAATAGCTGAAATTAACACTTATTTTACACATAAATTGGCTCTTGGTAAGTTTTGAAACTGAAGAAGTGCTGATGTGCTGATCTCAAATGGCTTAAGGATCTATCAGTGCACTGATTAGAGAAGTTCTGTTGTTTTGTGCATAATAAAACATGCGTTTGCATCGGCAGTTGTCTTTCAGACATGTATGTGTGTTTGTTGTGCAGTGAGTGTGATCTCCACAGAGGTGACATACGTTCTGGGCGGTCTGATATTCGCGTGGATCGTGGAGGAATGTGTGTGGGACTACGCCATCACTGTCACACTGCTGCACGTTGGACTGACCATAGCCGGTGAGAGCATCTAAGCACACATTGAAGACTGGAGATTAAGCATATTTGGTCAAATCAATTTGACAAGTAAACCGGAAAGCATGATATTATGGGTTCAAAACAAGCCAAGCAGTAAAATGCTGTCAACAACCACAGAAAATAATTTAATTTAGTCTCTCAGTGTAACGGGAATCCACTGATGGCGATTCGAGGATGTGAACACATGTGCAGTTTTATTCTAAAATAATAAACATGGTACAAAACAAACAACAAAAACTGAACTTGATATTAACATAACTTGATTATTACCTAGTGGTCGACAAATATTGCAGATGCCGATTTCTTGTGTGGCTGATGGTCGATATACACTCACCGGCCACTTTATTAGGTACACCTGTCCAACTGCTCGTTAACACTTAATTTCTAAGCAGCCAATCACATGGCGGCAACTCAGTGCATTTAGGCATGTAGACATGGTCAAGACAATCTCCTGCAGTTCAAACCGAGCATCAGTATGGGGAAGAAAGTTGATTTGAGTGACTTTGAACGTGGCATGATTGTTGGTGCCAGAAGGGCTGGTCTGAGTATTTCAGAAACTGCTAATCTACTGGGATTTTCACGCACAACCATCTCTAGGGTTTACAGAGAATGGTCCGAAAAAGAAAAAAATCCAGTGAGCGGCAGTTCTGTGGGCGGAAATGCCTTGTTGATGCCAGAGGTCAGAGGAGAATGGCCAGACTGGTTCGAGCTGATAGAAGGGCAACAGTGACTGAAATAACCACTCGTTACAACCGAGGTATGCAGCAAAGCATTTGTGAAGCCACAACACGCACAACCTTGAGGCGGATGGGCTACAACAGCAGAAGACCCCACCAGGTACCACTCATCTCCACTACAAATAGGAAAAAGAGGCTACAATTTGCAAGAGCTCACCAAAATTGAACAGTTGAAGACTGGAAAAATGTTGCCTGGTCTGATGAGTCTCGATTTCTGTTGAGACATTCAGATGTTAGAGTCAGAATTTGGCGTAAACAGAATGAGAACATGGAACCATCATGCCTTGTTACCACTGTGCAGGCTGGTGGTGGTGGTGTAATGGTGTGGGGGATGTTTTCCTGGCACACTTTAGGCCCCTTAGTGCCAATTGGGCATCGTTTAAATGCCACGGCCTACCTGAGCATTGTTTCTGACCATGTCCATCCCTTTATGGCCACCATGTACCCATCCTCTGATGGCTACTTCCACCATGTCACAAAGCTCTAATCATTTCAAATTGGTTTCTTGAACATGACAATGAGTTCACTGTACTAAAATGGCCTCCACAGTCACCAGATCTCAACCCAATAGAGCATCTTTGGGATGTGGTGGAACGGGAGATTCGCATCATGGATGTGCAGCCGACAAATCTGCGGCAACTGTGTGATGCCATCATGTCAATATGGACCAAACTCCCTGAGGAATGCTTCCAGCACCTTGTTGAATCTATGCCACGAAGAATTGAGGCAGTTCTGAAGGCAAAAGGGGGTCCAACCCGTTACTAGCATGGGGTACCTAATAAAGTGGCCGGTGAGTGTATATATAATGTATAATTATATTTATATTTATTTTACTTAATAATTAATAAGTTAGAAATGAATAGTTTGGCAATTCATTAAAAAATAATTATAGAACGTTCACAGATAGAAATGACGAAGAATCAGAGTGGCGAACACATTCACAAAATAAACAGTCCAAACACAATCAGTGCAGCTCTCACTCCCTGCCCCAGGTCTGCGGGGCGCTTATATCCCGTCTCTCCGCCAATCACTGGAATTAAAAACAGGTGTTAGTTATCATCATCAGTGACTTCGCATTACCAATCCCCCCAATTTCTAGAGAGGAGGTTGGCTACAGCCTTCCGCGCCCCCGGCCTGTGGACCACCATACCGACGGGTGATCCGCGCATTGGTATCCTTCATGCGGTGGAGCCACTGAAGGGGCGCAGGGTCTGAACAGAGAGTGAATCTCCGTCCCAGGAGGTAATAACGGAGGGTGACGGCTCACCGAATGGCCAAACACTCTTTTTCAATGGTGCTGTTGTAACGCAGTTTAGATGTTATGGGAAGAAGGAGGCAGGAAACGGCGAACGTTCACACACATTTTAATACCAAAAATAAAACAAATACAAAATGAAAGCCCCTCACGGACGACTGCTGTCACATATAACATATAGCTCCTCCATGATAGATATGAGACCGGTGCGTCGCGCAGGAGGTGCTCACCAGTAATCACGCCACCGGCCTTGTGCCGCTCTCTCACGGCCCTCGGCATCGTCCTGCTCGCCACATTCCCCCATCGCCCCTTGCAGGCCGGGGGGTACACCCACGAGACTGCGCTCCCCCCTTGGTCTTGGTCCGACCAAGACCAAAAGTCTTGGTCCGGTTCCCACAACACGCTGCCATCTGGTCCTCCACCAGCTGGGCGATCTTCTCCGCGGTGCCTGGCGGTGGCGCTGGATAGCCCTCGGTGGACGGCTCCACCGCCTCCACCGCCTGGTGGACGGCGACGGCTCCTCCGGGTTCGGGCAGACGGCAGGAGTCCCCCGTTACCTGCTCCTCCCCTTCATGGCGGATGGCAGCAGGTTCCAGCTCCAGGCAAATGGCGGCGACTCCTCCGCTCCCTCACGGACGGCAGTCGCCCCTCCAGCACCCAGGCGGCCGGCAGCGAGCTCGATCGGAAACTCGAGCGTCCATCTCATGGTGATGCACTCTGCTCACCATGCTCGATGGCATGGCGGATTCCTTCCAGCGGCGAGGGCTCTCTGACAGCGCGTTATTCCTTCTTCCTGGGTATCGGCACCAGTGTAACGCAGTTTTGATGTTATGGGAAGAAGGAGGCGGGAACCGGTGAATGTTCACACACATTTATAATCCACTACAAAAAATGAAACATGAAAATACAAAATGAAAGTAAAAGACAGCAACCCCTCATGGACGACTGCTGTCACATATAACAAAGCAAACACAACACAAGTCCAGGCCTGGCTTCTCTCGATCTCCACTGTCGTCGCTCCTCCTTTTATGCTTCCGCTCCTCCATGAGAGATACGAGTGCTGCTCTCTCACGGCCCTCGGCCTCGTCCTGCTCGCCACAGCTGTATCTAGTCTTTCTGTTTGAGAGCTTTCGACTCAGATACAGCACCGGCCGCTCCTATCCTCCGATCACTTGGGACAGGACTGACCACTGTCCGACGCGTCCGTCTGCAACTAAAAAGGGAGATCAAAGTTAGGAGAGTGTAAGAGCGGGCCACTGCATTGGGGAGCCTTTACCCTAGTTAGGGCCTGTTGGCACAGCTCTGTCCACTGGAGCGAATCTGGTGCTTCCTTTTTAGTGAGATCTGTCAGTGGGCTGGTGAGCTCAGAATGATTAGGAATAAACCTCCTATTATATCCCACCAGCCCCAGGAACTGTCTCACCTCCTTCCTGATCTTGGGACTTGGGCAGGCTGCAATCGCAGCAGTCTTATCAATTTGGGGACGTATCTGTCCATGTCCCAAGTGAAAGCCCAGATACCATACCTCCACACGCCCAGTTGTACACTTCCACGGGTTCAAGATTAAAAACTAGAAAACAGATTAAACAGATTAAAAAATAAAAAAGGTAACTTTTTATCTCACAATTGCGAGTGACAAAGTCAGAATTGCGAGATATAAAGTCAGAATTGATTGATATAAAGTCGCAATTGCGAGTTATAAAGTCAGAATTCCGAGTTATAAAGTCAGAATTGTGTGATATAAAGTCGCAATTGCGAGTGACAAAGTCAGAATTGCGAGATATAAAGTCAGAATTGTGAGATATAAAGTCGCAATTGCGAGTTATAAAGTCAGAAATGCATGATATAAAGTCGCAATTGCGAGTTATAAAGTCAGAATTGCGAGTTATAAAGTCAGAATTGCATGATATAAAGTCAGAATTGCGAGATATAAAGTCAGAATTGCGAGATATAAAGTCAGAATTGTGTGATATAAAGTTGCAATTGCGTGTTATAAAGTCAGAATTGCATGATACAAAGTCGCAATTGCGAGTTATAAAGTCAGAATTGCGAGTTATAAAGTCAGAATTGCATGATATAAAGTCGCAATTGCGAGTTATAAAGTCAGAATTGCGAGTTATAAAGTCAGAATTGCATGATATAAAGTCGCAATTGCGAGTTATAAAGTCAGAATTGCGAGTTATAAAGTCAGAATTGCATGATATAAAGTCGCAATTGCGAGTTATAAAGTCAGAATTGTGAGATATAAAGTCAGAATTGCATGATATAAAGTCGCAATTGCGAGTGACAAAGTCAGAATTGCGAGATACTGTATAAAGTCAGAATTGTGAGATATAAAGTCGCAATTGCGAGTTATAAAGTCAGAATTCCGAGTTATAAAGTCAGAATTGCATGATATAAAGTCGCAATTGCGAGTTATAAAGTCAGAATTGCGAGTTATAAAGTCAGAATTGCATGATATAAAGTCAGAATTGCGAGATATAAAGTCAGAATTGTGTGATATAAAGTTGCAATTGCGTGTTTTAAAGTCAGAATTGCATGATATAAAGTCGCAATTGCGAGATATAAAGTCAGAATTGCATGATATAAAGTCGCAATTGCGAGTTATAAAGTCAGAATTGCATGATATAAAGTCAGAATTGCGAGATATAAAGTCAGAATTGCGAGATATAAAGTCAGAATTGTGTGATATAAAGTTGCAATTGCGTGTTATAAAGTCAGAATTGCATGATATAAAGTCAGAATTGCATGATATAAAGTCGCAATTGCGAGTTATAAAGTCAGAATTGCGAGTTATAAAGTCAGAATTGCATGATATAAAGTCAGAATTGCGAGATATAAAGTCAGAATTGTGTGATATAAAGTTGCAATTGCGTGTTATAAAGTCAGAATTGCATGATATAAAGTCGCAATTGCGAGATATAAAGTCAGAATTGCATGATATAAAGTCGCAATTGCGAGTTATAAAGTCAGAATTGCATGATATAAAGTCAGAATTGCGAGATATAAAGTCAGAATTGCGAGATATAAAGTCAGAATTGTGTGATATAAAGTTGCAATTGCGTGTTATAAAGTCAGAATTGCATGATATAAAGTCGCAATTGCGAGATATAAAGTCAGAATTGCATGATATAAAGTCGCAATTGCGAGTTATAAAGTCAGAATTGCGAGTTATAAAGTCAGAATTGCATGATATAAAGTCGCAATTGCGAGTTATAAAGTCAGAATTGCGAGTTATAAAGTCAGAATTGCATGATATAAAGTCGCAATTGCGAGTTATAAAGTCAGAATTGTGAGATATAAAGTCAGAATTGCATGATATAAAGTCGCAATTGCGAGTGACAAAGTCAGAATTGCGAGATATAAAGTCAGAATTGTGAGATATAAAGTCAGAATTGTGAGATATAAGCTTGCAATTCTGAGGAAAAAAAGTCAGAATTGTGAGATAAAAAGTCGCTATTACCTTTTTAATTTTTATTAAAAACTTTTGGATTGAACTTTATAACTCACAATTGCCATTTTATATCTCAGAGTTCAGAGAAAAGTGTCAGAATTGCGAGATATAAACTCTCAATTGTGAGAAAAATATCACACAATTCTGACTTTATAACCGACAATTGCGACTTTAATAAAAAATCGCAATTATCTTTTAAAATGTTTTATTCCGTGACAGAAACAAGCCTCCATAGACGACCATAGAGAAGTTTGAATGGGGAAAACCCAGTGGAGGCTTGTGGATCCTCCTGCACCATGAACAACAGGGGCTTGATCCATTTATCCCAATCTTTGCCATCTTCTTTTATGAACTTCCCAACCATGGATTGTAATGTGCGATTAAATTGTTCCACCAAGCCGTCTGTTGGAGGTTGATAGGCGCTGGTGGGAATCGATTTAATGCCCAAAAGGTTATATAATTCGCTTAATGTACGTGACAAACGCCATACCCTGATCAGAAAGAGCCCTCTAAGCCGATGCTCACGGCGGCCTGGGCAACCAACGGGATGGGGTCCCACACCCGACGGATGGAGACCATCCGCCTCTGAAGGCCTAAGCCTGCCCTCCATGCTGTGACCTTTTTGCGAGTCCCGAATGAGGAGTTAAACTCACCCTCAGATGAGTCGCCTAACTCATCCGCAAACTCAACCGGAAGGAACGAACACGCTGAGGAATGGGAGGCCCGTGGGGATTCACCCGGTGGAAACACTTCTATTGAAACCCTCAGATCGCACTCAGTGCTTGCCACGCTAGCATTGTGCACATCAGCTGCAGGCGCAGAGCAACCAGCGAGTACGAGAGCCGCAGCATCCCCATGGCCATACTCATGCAATGAAGGCATGTGCCATTCACGAGTGCTCAGTGTGATCACGGCCCAATCAGTTGAGGCAGAGATCGTGGCCATCCAAGGGGGAAAGATGTCGACCCCACCCAGAAATACACGGGTGGAAAGGCATCATTAAAGTCCTACTGAAGTGCCTTGGAACGCGCAGCTTTGTTTGATGAGTTGACGTGATTTCCACTGAAACAGGAAGCGAAGGCGGGACATGTTGAATGGCTCCTCCCCCTTTTCAAACAGCCAATAGCGTTCAGTTTCCCTCACAGACTGCAGTCGTACTTGACAGCACTATGGAAGCGAATCCGAGCGCTGATGATACGCTGGATTCAATAGTAGAGGTATAAATAAATTCTAGTCATTTCATTCTTAACCAACAATTCAACTCCAACCCATATTTCTCTGTGACGTGTCAACGGTCTCTTTTGGTGTGTTCAAGTCATCTCGTATAGATCGTATTTACGAGTTAAACGCACATCATATTTACGAGTGGGGAGCTCGGGATTTTCTTTAAGCCCCGATCTTTACGAGTTGGGGGCGTGTCACTGAGAAACATGGCGGACTACCACAATGCTTAAAGGTATTTAGCAGTGATATTAGTGATAAAATAACAATGTAATATGTAACGATAAAGTTTGCAGCTTGACTTCATGAATTAACTAAGAACATAATAAAAGCAAAGCACACCTTCTGCACATCTTTGTTCTTCATTTTCTAGAACTAGAGTTTAAGAACCTTGCTGTATTGTGTAATTAATTAAGAGAAAGTGTACCGCCATCTTACTCCGATTAAAGTGACTTGAACGCACCTGCAGTCGTAAGCACGACTTCCCAACTCGTAAATACGAACTTCCCAGGAGGACTTGAACACACCATTTGGCCAGGTGGTGTTTATAGCAGAGGGGGCGGAGCTTTCGATTCTAGAGAGCATTTGATTGGACAGAAGATGTGATGAGAAGCTGAAGTCCGCGATGACGTCATAAAATCCCTGATCCATTTTAGCGGGAGTGAGAGACTGTAAGTTTAGTCTCCTAAATGCGAATTTTGTCATTGTTTTGGAGCACACCAGCTTATTCATCGCTGAAATACCGCGTAAGAACACAACAAAAAAAGACAAGCTAAAAGAATACCATGAATGTTAAAGGAATAAAGTGCATAAGATATACAAATAAAATACAAGTAATTAAGTTGGGTGTGCTGCTATGGCAGAGTTAATAAATGAAAGTTTATTTTTTTATTAACTAGCATCAGCTATATAACATCTAATGTAAATTAGAAAATCATATCATGATAATATAGCCTACAACAATGCCAAGGTCTCTGGAAAGAGATTTTGTTAAATGATATTTACGTTTCACGTGGTCGGGTGAGCAGTCCCATGGCGGTGACGTCTTCCACTGGTTGAGAGTTATTTGAGCTGTAAAGTGTCTAAATCGACTGTTTAGGTTGAACTGCCGTTCTATGTGGATGAACCTCTGCTAATGCATTATCCATGTAATTCACATGAATGGATTTGTCTCCATGTAAACACGGTCGCGACCGGTCACCGTGATTTTGCCATTTAAGACATAAACTGTAAACTTGTCCCTCAAATCTGATTGGTCGATTGGAAAGTTGTTGATCGAGGAACATGTGGTACTTGGTGAAATCACGTTCACCGGTCGCGACCAGTGTTGGGGAAAGATACTTTCAAAATGAATGCATTACAATATTGTGTTACTCCCTGGAAAAAAGTAACTACTTAGTTACTTATTTGGAAAGTATTTTTTTGGAAAGTACATTTGCACAACATTTTTCACCTTGGCTGGGCTTGCTTGTTTTTGTTTTTTAATAAGAAAAATAAAACAAACGTTCTATTTTTGGCAAATGTAAAGGCTCTTTCACACCAAAAGTGAGATGAATAAGCCTCAGGCTGAAAGAAATGCAAATTCAAGCTTATACAGTAGAAGGCGCTGCTCAAACAAACCTCACAGCTGCGCTGCTGTTCTGGACCGAAGAAGAAGAAAGTTTAACAAAAAGAATAAAAAGAAACACAAATGTGATGTTTATCTAAAGTGATTTTTGCTTATTAGTATGGTTAAATTGGATCATCGAAGCCCAGCAACAAAGACATTTTGCTGGTATTTTGTAGTGAATTTATAAGTAATGTGTTTACTAGTAACTTTAGTTCTTGAAAAAAGTAATCTTATTATGTAACTTTCGCTACTTGTAATGTGTTACACCCACTGGTCACGATTGTAATTAAACACAAGCTGATACGTTTGCTGCAAACACTAAATTCAGCAGATTTGGGGTTCAGGTGCATCGAACTGCAAGAAATAATTCAAGTAAACAAAGAGAAATAAAAAGCTATAGCAACTGTCAACATTTTCTCATTTAGTGTCTTTGACCTTAAAATGTTGATAAAAATAGATTTGTGTGTGAACAGCCCTAATATGAGCTAAATACTGATGTATCTGAGTCAGTGCTGCATTCAGCAGAGTACATGATGAGTTTGAGAGCCTGAATAACATCTATTAGTGGAAAAACATCTTCACCCACACAACACACGGTCAGCCTCAGACGACTGTAAAACAGCTTTCGGCTCTGTTCACTGTAGCCTATATACCTGCTGTACTGTGGCGCTTGAATGAATTAGATTAGTGAATACACAGAATTATGTCTTTTTCTTTTAATCTGTGAACTGGAGTTGCCGTTCAGGAAAATGACATAATGCTTAGTGAAAAGGTATGTTTACCAAGGCAGATAGAATGAAGTGTGACCTTGGCCTGTAGCTGTTTAATTTCTGTAATACATATTTCTATAATCAAGCTTGAAGTAGCAGCTTCATTTTGTGGGTCTGCAGTCTACACACCTCACTAAAGCACACTTACTGAGACACTGAAGAACAGAGACACTGTATTCACATGTGCATAAACATGTGCATAAACTGATTGAATCGATCACTGTGGTGTGAAGGTGGTCAGTGACCAGGCAAAAAATATAAGAGCTTCTACAGACATTTTTCTACTCAATGCTTTATTTGTATGGCATAATAATGTAGGCAGATCTCTTTGAATTATCTTTATTTGAGAGCTTTTTCTGCAAACATTGATCTACAGTAGTTGCCAAAGATGATGTCCGGAGGGAATATTTGCTTTTAATCACCCTACAAGTTTGATACAACCATCAAAATATGAGGAAAATAATTGATCTTTTTTAAAATATTACAACATTATTTTTGCAAGCTACAGGATTTATTTTTCTATGCAAAGAAAAACAAAAAGCTGACGTATATCAGTAGTAGTCATTAAAACTTAATCAGTTATTAATATTTGGTTGGCTCTCTGTTTTGCATGCTCAGTCTGGCCAAAAATGATGTTCTGCACAATTTGACATGTTTCATTGCGTTATTATCACAAATAAAACAACCAACTCCAAGCACATCTACGCAATATGATTGCAAAATGATGTAAATTTTTCTAGGCTTTTCTCCGCTACTGTCAATCATTCCAGAATTTTTGCACATTTGATGTAAAAATGTCAACCAATCCCACTGAAAACAAAGTGATTTCAGAGAAAAAAAGATCAAAACTAACGGCATAAGTGTCCACACCCCTTTATAATCGCATAGTGTGTTCAGAATTAATATCATCAGCACAACTAAATCCACATCATGATATTCTGATATGATTTATCTTTGTTTCATTGTTTACATCATTAAAACCAGCCGTAGGTGTAGACTTTTTATATCCACTATAAATGTATGTTTGAAAGTACATGATGACTAATTGTCTACCTGTTTTGTCTGTCATTTTTGTTTCAGTTATGGCTGATTTTCCCTCAACAGAGCACTGGTGGATTGCTCTCGGTAACTTCTGTTCCCTTTCGTATTCACTTCGAGTTACGTGGAATGACGACGAAATGGGGTTTCGATTAGAGAGCCTATCAACTTCGAGTATTACAAAACGAGCCAATGGCAAAGAAATGCCATGGGTCTGCGGATTTTGCATAGCGTGACTCCGCCCCACCTCGTGGGTATATAAGGAAGTACGCTGGCAATATGCAGATATGTTACTTGCTGAGGAGCCAAGAAGTCCTCTTCACTCCTGCAGCCTATTCTCTGACTATCTTCGAGAATCTTCTAGACGAGCAGCTTCCCTGTTGGTGTGATGGCGAGTTCCAGCGAGTTTCACATTCCTGCCTGCTGAACTGAACAGCGTGTGTGTTTCTCCCTGGGCGCTTCAGCACTGCTGTGAGCTTTTCTTTCACAAAAAGAGTGTGCACGTGGCACGTCTTTTTAAAGACGATCTGCCCGTGTATTTCTGAGTGCGGTAGTCTTATAGAGTCAGCTGATGGGCACGAGCGCTGTTTTGACGTGTTTGGGCTTCGATCACGCTCAGACAGCGTTCGTGGATGCGTCACGTTCTCCCGCCGCAAGTATCAGGCTTGTGTGGAACACTCTGCCATGTCCCGAGCATGTTTGGGGAGGCGAACCCAAATCCTTTCTACCCGGATGTGCAGGAAGTGGTCATGAGATCGTGGGAGTCACTGCTGACTTGCCTTAGACAGTTCGAGGGCAAGAGTGCGGTTGGAATGCCCTTAGAACCAGTTTCCAGGGATGTTGTTGTCTCAACAGACCTGGCAACAGCTCCTGGACAGGACCCCAGCGCCTTTTGGCATGTCGATTGCCTCGAGTTGCTGGCAGTATGTCTCGCTGCGTTGCTCAAGAACCAGCAAGTACTAGTCCGATCAGACAATACCACGACAGTAGCGTACATCTACCGACAAGGTGGTCTACGCTCCCGCCGTATGTCGCAACTTGCGACATACGCAAGTTGCGACATACCTCCTCTTATGGAGTCAGAAGCATCTGAGGTCGCTTTGGGCCATTATATTCCGTGAACCCCGAGTTGTGCAGCCGACGAGCTTTCACGTCTCAGCCTCTTCCTGGAGAATGGCGACTCCATCCCCAGTCAGTTCAGCTGATTTGGGATCAGTTCGGGGACGCACAGGTAGACCTGTTTGCCTCCCACGACTCGTCCCATTGCGACCTGTTTTACTCCCTGACCAAGGGCACGCTCGGCACGGACTCATTGGCGCACAGCTAGCCCCGGGGCCTCCGCAAGTATGCATTTTCCCCAGTGAGCCTTGCACAGGGTCTGTGCAAGATCAGGGAGGACAAGGAGCAGGTCATATTGGTTACGCCTTATTGGCCCAGCCAGACCTGGTTCTCCGAACTTGTACTTCTCGCGACAGCACCTCCCTGGCCAATTCCTCTGAGGAAGGAACCTTTCTCAGAGACAGGGCACCCTATGGCACCCTCGTCCCGATCTTTGGAACCTCCACGTGTGGCTCCTGGACAGGACAAGGCAGGTTTGAGTACCCTACCACCAGCGGTGGTGGCTACCATCACTTCCACGAGACATGCCTACGCGTTGGAGTGGAACCTCTTCGTCAACTGGTGCTCTTTCTCACCAAGAAGACCCCAGAAAATGCCCGGTCAGTGTCGTGCTTTCCTTCCTGCAAGATGGGTTGGAGCGAAGGCTGTCTCCCTCCACCCTGAAAGTCTATGTTGCCGCTATCGCCGCACATCACGACGCATTTGAGGGTAAGTCCGTGGGAAAGCACGACCTGATCATCAGGTTCCTGAGAGGAGCGAGGAGACTGAAGTGTCCTCTCCCTCCTCTCGTTCCCTCTTGGGACCTCTCAGTGGTTCTAACTGCCCTGCAGAGTGCTCCCCTTGAGCCTCTGCAATCAGTGGAGTTTAAGTTCCTGTCAGTTATGACAGCTCTCCTGGTTGCATTGGCCTCCATTAAGAGTGTAGGGGACCTGCACGCATTTTCCGTTGACAAATTGTGCCTGGAATTTGGGCCGGTCTATTCTCACGTGATCCTGAGACCCGGGCCTGGATATGTGCCAAAGGTTCCCACCACTCCCTTTCGAGATCAGGTGGTGAACCTGCAAGCGCTGCCCCTGGAGGAGGGAGACCCAGCCTTGGCACTGCTCTGTCCAGTACGCACCCTCCGTGCTTACGTAGACAGAACGCAGTGTTTCAGGACCTCAGACCAGCTCTTTGTCTGTTATGGTGGGAAGCTGAAGGGAAAGGCTCTCTCAAAGCAAAGGTTGTCTCACTGGATAGTGGATGCCATTGCTTTGGCATACCAGCAGCAAGGTCGACCGTGCCCCCTTGGCAGGGGCGTGGTAGCGGGGGGAGAAAGGGTAGAGCGGGGAGAGAGGAGCCCTTAGAAGTCGCGGAGCTCAAGTCAAAAGTCCGTCCACCCGACCCCCCCGTTGGAGAATTCGCCGCGCTCAAGTCAAAAGTCCATCTCCGACACCCAACACATTCGCCAGATTCTACAATCTCCGAGTGGAGCCAGTGTCATCCCATATACTCGCTTCAACCAGCCGGTACTAGGACCCGCTCAGGTGTCTTCGCTTCCTCAGGTGAGCTTTCCCACAAGCCCTGAGTTCCTCCAGCACTGTTGACGTCAATGCCAGAGTCTATGCCTGCGGCAGCTTTCACGTTGGCTAGGAGCCTCCATGTGCTTGGTTCCCCACTGGCAATAATTGCATATTTCCACTGAGATATGCTTCCCAGTGTACCTTGGTATTCCTGTGTTAAGTAGGAGTCCTTCGTCCGTGCTAGTCTCACGACAGGGAGCTCAGACTTACGCAGGGCACTGGAAGACAGCCGAGTGGCGTGATTAGACTGGGAACCCCATGTCGTTGAAGTGACTCGAAAGGGAACGTCTTGGTTACGTATGTAACCCTCATTCCCTGAGTAGGGAACGGAGACGTTACATCTCCCTGCCACTTCGCTGTACCGCTGGAACAGCTTGAGTTCAGTCTCGGCTCCCCAGCAAGTAACATATCTGCATATTGCCAGCGTACTTCCTTATATACCCACGAGGTGGGGCGGAGTCACGCTATGCAAAATCCGCAGACCCATGGCATTTCTTTGCCATTGGCTCATTTTGTAATACTCGAAGTTGATAGGCTTTCTAAGCGAAACCCCATTTCGTCGTCATTCTACGTAACGTCTCCGTTCGAGGGTTACATACGTAACCAAGACGTTTTTTAAAGTGAAATCAGGCCACTCATCTTGTGCGTAATGTGATGATAAGTGTACGTCTGTCTTCTCTCCTTTAGGCTCTGGGTTACTGATGATGATTTTTGGAGGGCAACTCATGGCTTACCGACTCTTCAGAAATAATTTTGTACATCCTGCAGATCTTCAGAATTTCTGACACACTGAGGAAAATGTACAGGGATCGATACTCTCAGTTTTGTACCGTTTTAACTTTTTTTACATCATGGTGTAGTTTGAAATGGTTTTGTTATTCCTTCTCAATATTTTGCCATATGGATTTGTTTTGAAACTTCTTATGCTGATAAAATAATTCCAGTAAACCATGTTGTTTTGGTGGCCTTTCTAACATTTTGTGGTGAAATCTTTCCGTCACAAAATCCCAGAATAATCCAATGGGTTTAATTTTGACTCCAATGCTTGTAATATGATTGTGTCTGTGCTTACATGCACAATTATATTTATATAAGGACATTTTTGGGGGGTAAAAAATAGTGTTCGTAAAACTGACACTCGGGAAGTGACATCATGTGAGGCCTTTCTACATGGCGGGAAGACGAGAAGAAAAAAAATCTCATTCTGTTTTTTTTTTCACTTTTTTATTATTATTATTTTTTTATAGGTTCTATTATTACTTTATAGGTTCTTTTTAATTGTTAGTTCATATTAACTAATGTTGACAAATGGAAAAATTGTCAAATGTGACCCTGTGAAGGTATATAACTGAAATATTTATATATCATGGCAGTATTCAACCAGTTTGAACTTATGGTGATTGCAGAGAATCCTACACTAGGATACACTGGATATAATATCCTACAATGGGCCCTTCCTACACTACAAAGGACCTCAACTAGAACATCATTATGGAGTAGCACAAAATACACAAAATATGCTTTGAGGTTCCTGTAACAATTAATATGCCTAGCCATGCTTTAATATTTACATTACTTTATATTACATTAACGTTAACATGCGATGCCTAGCCAAGTCAAAATTCAAAGTATAGCAGCAATGTTAAATTATCATTATAATACAATCGTCACAGTTAGTTAAGATGAAGATGATGAAGAAGGTTAAAACAGGTTTCTACGAACAAAAGGTTCTTAAATAAAACAAACTCAGCAAGTAACAGTGTCTACACAAACAATACCAGACAACAACTGAATAAAAAGGAGGAACTTAAATACACAGGGTGATTGAACTCAAATTAACAGGTGGTGACTCGTTAATCAGAAACCATAGTTACAAATGAGGAGCGGGAAACTGGAACAAAGGAAAACAGGTGGCTGATAAAAACAAATAGAAAGTTCATGAAAATTACAGTTTGTGACAACAATAAAATACAGTATGTGCTCTCTCCGTTCAGTGAAGATCAAAACCCTGAAATAACACTGAGCAATAAAGCCAGAGATGAACAGTGTTTTAAATGTATTGTCATATCTATGTCCTCTTATATAATATTTCTTAAATTTAATCAATAAATTCAATTGGAATACAAAGACACCGTATGGCTATTATTACCAATAAAATTATGTCAGTATCAATAAAATCTTTGGATTTACACATGTTTAATGCAGCGCAGACATGGCATGTATGGATTTACACAGCAAATTATAATTGCATAAATTATGTTACGGGATTAATGTTTTAAATGTAACATTTTAATGAAGAAATATTAAATGGCTGAAATAAATAAAATAATAGTCTAGTTTTTAACTATTAAACTAAAATCATTTAACTAAACAACTGTATTTATGAATGGAAAGTCTAATTGAATCATGTACTTGTCTGATTTGTTCAAATACACAGATTCTTTGAGGAAAAAACACAGTGTTGCTCGGAGACGCAACGGTTCTGCGGTTTGTTCTGTTTCCTTTGACAGAGCAAATACAGAATGTGTCTATGAAAGTTAGTGTGGCAAGCAGGACGAGGCAGAGGGCCGTGAGAACAGGGCGAGGCCAGTGGCGTGATGGATAATGAGCGTCACCTGCGCGCCGCACCAGCCTCGCACGGAGGAGCTTCGGGGGGATGAAAGGAGGAGCCAGACAGTGAAGGACGAGAGAGGACCAGGCCTGGACTATGTTTTGTTTATGTGTGTGCGGCAGTCGTCCGTGAGAGCCTGCCGTTTTTACTTACGTTTATGTTTGTTTGATATTAAATTTTGTGAAACATTCGCCAGTTCCCGCCTCCTTCTTCCCTGAATAACAAACCTTGCTACATCGGTACACATGTAACCCTGGAGGAACCGGCTGTCAGGGAGCCCTCGCCGCTGTGGAGAATCAGCGGTGCCATCAAGCGTGAATAAACAGAGTCTGGACGCTCGAGGTGCTGGAGTGAGTTGCTGGAGGGACGAACGAACTCGCTGCCGGCCGCCGGGGTGCTGGAGAGGCGGCTGCTGTCCGTGAGGGGGCGGAGTCGCCGCCGCCGTTTGCCTGGAGCTGGAACCTGCTGCCATCCGCCATGATGGGGAGGAGCAGGGAACGGGGGACTCCTGCTGAGCGGAGGAGTCAGAGGGCCGTCCACCAATGGCTATCCAGCGCCACCGCCAGGCATCGCGGAGGAGTTCACCCAGCTCCCTTCTCTCGTCTCTGTCGCTCCTCATGCTTCCGTCTCCTTTGCTCTCGCCTCGTCTATCCTTACCCCCATGTGCTGCAGCCGCCGTGACTGGGGGAGTAGAGTCTCGTGGGTATCCCCTAGCCTGAGAGGGGGATAAGAGTCTCGTGGGTATCCCCTGGCCTGAGAGGGGGATAAGAGTCTTGTGGGTATCCCCTGGCCTGAGAGGGGCGATGGGGGTATGTGGCGAGCTGGACGAGGGCCATGAGAACGGGGTGAGGCCGGTGACGTGATTGATAATGAGCGTCACCTGCGCGCCGCACCGGTCTCGAGTTTCTCACGGAGGAGGAGCTTCAGAAGCATAAAAGGAGGATCGTAACAGTGAAGGACGAGAGAGGACAGGCTATGGGAAGGATCCTGATGGAGCCTGCAGCATGCACATGTCTAAACACAGCAATCTGATTGGCTGAATGTATGGAGTGGCAACTTAGCATAGCATCAGCGTCAGATTCTGAAGAAGACATACAGGCATAACCGAGGCGTGGCAACACAACATAGCGTCTCGTTCCCTTATCTGGGAACCGGGTTACATGCGTAACCTCAGACGTTCCCCTTCGAAGTGGAACTTTGCTACTGCATTACAGTGTTCACCCTATGGGAACTTCAATGCTAACGCCGCCCGGCCACAGGAACAGACCCTGCCCCACAATGCTGTGTGAACTGCACAGACAAGTGTTGAGCGCAGATTAAAGCTGGATCAACCCTGAATGATTCCAACCCTAGGGTTGAATCTGCATCCAAACTGTTGAATGTGTGCAGAGAGGACCATCCTGCCGCAGCACATGCATCATGTAAGGGTGCACCCCTAGCAAGAGCCTGAGAAGACACCTAGGGGCACATGCAGGTGGCAGCACACTCTCCTTGAGGTTTAACCTAAGTCCCAAACTCTTTTATGTGGGTGAGGTAACTGTTCTGACTGGGCTAGATATTAACCGTCTATGTAGTTGAGTACACGAATGCTCTGGAGTCGCAGAGGAGTCAGAGCAGCATCCATGCACTTGATGAATGTGTCTAGGAAGGCTAGGCTGAAAGGAAGGTACTGGTATGCTTTTCTGATAAGCTAAACTTGTGTAATTGAACACAGTCAGCCCACTCAAGGACTGACCTCGCATGCTCCTCAGCCATACACATCAAACACAGTCGCCCGCCTAATGAAGCAGGGCCATGGCTTCACACATCTACTGTACTTTAGTCCTGACATAGTTTTTCTAAAGCCGGTTTATTATAGTCCTTTACGATTGTTCCTTGTCAGACTGTAAGAACACAATCATCGCTATCAGCCATGTCACACTGTAAGATCTCAGTTGTCATTACGGTACATGTCCACTACAGCGGCAAAACTCCTCTCAGTGCCGCTGGCAATGCTATAACGCATCCGCTTTGGGGTGTGTCTGTTGCGAATGTGTTTAATCTATGTTTTTTTTTTAACACACGGACAATATAATCATCAGAGATGGACGCGATTACATTCGGAAATAGACAAGCTTCGTTTCCAAATGCCCCAAGATATCCTTTCAATTTTATAAACTTTTACCAGTAATATAATCACAATGATCACATCCAAAATTAAATATTGAACATATAATAACCGCAAAGCCTCTAATTCATAAACAAAACAATTTACGCACTAAATTCAGCATAAACTCCGGCACAATCTGCCTATTTTTAAACTCTCAAGAGACAGACGTCACAACCCGAACCTCACAGCGATTGGCTGTCGACCACGTTTTTCACTTGATATTTGCTTAAAGTCAAGAATGGCCAGAGGCGGACAGAGTACAGAGCTTTGTTACTTGAGTAAAAGTACAGATACCCCTTGCTAAATTTTACTCAAGTACAAGTAAAAGTACTACATTCAGATGTCTACTTAAGTAAAAGTACTAAAGTACTTGTTTTTAAAAGTACTTGAGTATCAAGAGTACAAGAGTAGATTTTCTAAATATTGCATTACTAATCTACTGCCACAGTGCTTACATTTATGCACAGAAACGTCCTACATGGAGTTATGAAAAATGTTAATGTTAATACCTTGGAGAATGTAAAAGGAATTAAAAGTAAAATCAAGTCATTTTCATCTTTTTACCATGTTGCTTTATTTAATTTAATTTAATTTTTGGGGGGTCCCATCTTTAAATGCGGGGACAACACACACACACACACACACACACACACACACACACACACACACACACACACACACACACACACACACACACACACACACATACACCACATGTAAGGGTGGCGCTGCCAATAAAGCACCTAAAAGCTGTCACAAAGAACCGGCAAAAGGAATGATTATGAATATGTAAAATATAGCAAGGAGATATTTTAATTGTTTATTAATAAACACTTGTTAATAAACAAGTGTTTTCTTTGTCAGTGTCGGCTAGATGAAGTTGACGATGCTGACTCGCGATCTTCAGTAGTGAACGCGCCAGAGAGAAATGCACATTTCATACGGATTACATAAGCAGAGAACAGTCTGTAGTCTGTTTTCTTTCGTTTTGAATTTTTCTGTTTAAAAGTAGACATGTCTGTGTGAGGCAAGTAGGCTACCTTATACACTGAGTTTCGGTTCATTTATGAGACGAGATCCAGTTCACGTGCCAGCGCCTCCGTTTCTTATCTATCGTCTGCTATTTACTTCTTATTTATTAAACCCAGGCAATTGGTTGATGGAACATTGATTCAAATTAAGATACAATTAATGCAAAACGAAATTCAGGTTAAAGAAAGGTTTTGTGTTTTCTGTTTGATGTCTCTGTGAAAGTTTTAAAGCATTTTTTATGCCGCTTTCAGAGCGCTCACGTCCGTAACGGAGAACACGTCCATAACATTGTTTTTTCCTCATAAATGCAAACCCGAAAAATCAAATAAAACAAAATTAATATTTTATGTACTGTGGAGACTGAGCGCCAACCCTTCTTCATTCGCTGGGTAGTAGCCTACTTTGGTTTGCGCAGTGTAATTCACATAATCAGTAAAAATATATTTTGCCTCCCCTTTTTTTAAGAAATCAGAAATCCTTCATGGCTACGCCACTGCCACATTTGAACCTGACTGTGTTAAACACACCACATACTCAAGAACATCAAACCAAATGCTTGGCTTACATTAATGTGTAATATAAAATCTGACCATGGAGTTGACTTTGGCGGAAAGCTGAAAGTGATTGCTGATAGGCTGTCCCAATCAGTGGCGCCTGCACAATCCAATCACGTTTGAGAGGGAAACAACAAATTGAGGGTTTCCGAGATTTTTCTTTACTTTTTTTTTTTTTTTACTCAGGTACTCACGGTTATGGATAGAAATGTATTGGAGTAAAGAGTACAATATTTGCCTCTCAAATGTACTTGAGTAAAGTCATGAGTACTCCCCAAAAATGATACTCGAGTAAAGTACAGATCCCTCAAAATTGTACTTAAGTACTGTACTCAAGTAAATGTACTCCGTTGCTGTCCGGCTCTGAGAATGGCCAACCTTTTTGAAGCTCTCGGCCGCTCTCAGCGCTTTCTCCGGGCCACTGTCAATCCCAAAATGCACTGCGTGAGCGTGAAGCTCGACTTCCATAGGAATGAATTGAAAACGCTCGCTCCGTGCCAGTGGACACGCACGGTTAATGTCAGACTGTACTGTACGCGTTATTAAACAGATTCAGGCAAGAAAATTGGTCTTGATTTTTACATAATCATCAAAGACATGTATGTTCACAGTGAGCTGCATTACACGTGGGATTGAAATGGCGACAACAAAGAAATCTCTAACATTAATTTTGGTCATGGGTCAAGAGAAGTCGACGGCCGTCGTAGGAGAAGTCACACCGCAGGACTGAGAGTCAATCCTTCTGACACCACCAGAATTTCGTTGGAGGTAAAATTTGATCGCAATGGTCATGAATCGGCTGTTGGTGAGCATGTCAAACTAACGATTAAAGACTTCTAGGATTTGCTAAATGTGTCTCAGACGGTCAAATCGTGGCTAAAATCGTACTGTGTGCACCCAGCTTAACTACTGACTAAAGACACACACACAAGAACAGACACGCACTCAACAAACATGCAGCTTCTGAAGACGAAGAAGCTGGCGACGTGCATTGCTGGATCCACTTTGAAGGGAAATTGTTTACTGACACAATGCAAAAGATCTACAGGCACTGAATTAAGCTTTGTTCTCTTTTGAATTTGTTGTGAAATGTGACCTGGACAAGTTTTAGGGGCTGTTTACACGACACCGCTTTCACGACACCGAACTATAGATGTAGTGCAGTTAAAGTTTGCTCTAATCCTCAACAGCTGCTGTCCTGTAATCCGGTTGGATTAAGTGCATGAAGTATTAGCAGTTCCTCAGAAACACGCACCGCCTCACAATAGTTATGGTGGAAAACTTTTCCAAATTCCAAATTGTGTCCATTATATGGTGTATTATGGTCATCTCAGCACCCGATTTAATATCTAAACGTGGAGAGATACCACAGACGATCAGGTCTTTCAGATCTGCTTAATACATTCAAGCAGCTCTAAAACGACTGATTCAACATAAAGATGAGTAAAATAGCAAAGAACTCCTGCTCGCAATGCAGTCTGTGGTCAGGTTTTCTGGCGGCGTCGTGTCTGAGGATTCTCTCGTGGTGTCAAAAATTCATTAATCATTTAATGGGATTATGCATAGGCGGAGAGAAGGGGAGGCGTTGGGAAGCAGGTGAGGTGCGTGTGGACCGAGCTCAGTACATGCTGCCGTACGGGGGTCACACAGCCCTCTGACCCGGCCCGAGGTCATGGTCACCAAGCTGGTGTGTTACCTGCAGCTCTGGTGAGTGCGCGGGCTTTTCCATTCTCTGAGGCCGCTGGGATCATTTAGAAAATGACGTGTTTGTGGCACAAAAAACTATTTAGATCTGTATTTACTGCACTCTAAGAAAAGTCTGTAAAAACAGGGCAGTGTGTTAATATGTTCCCCCTATTGATTTTTTACCAGTGTAACGCATGGCATGGTGTTGTGTTTTAGGGTCAAAGGAAATGTCTGTGAACTTAACACATATAGTCCTGACAGATAATTACCAGTACCTTTTCCATTTGTGTCTGTCAAATGCTGCTGGATTTTTCTCTTCACTAATGTCACTTTTTGTTAATCATGTTTGAGTCTCGTTGTGTTTGAATCAGCTGGTGTTTTAGTGGACGTATGAAGTCAGTTCTGCTCAAGAATCACATGAACCAGAAACATCACCCACTAACTAACCACAAACAAACACACAGTATTAACCGTCTTCATCTCCAACAAACACACAGCATTAACCGTCTTCATCTTCAACGCTATTGATTTAGCTGCATGTTCAAACCCGACAAACTTGATTGTTTTGATTATAAAGTGTGTTTTTGCATCTTTCTTTACAATAAGTGACGCTTGTTTTGACATAGGGCTATAGTTAAACTGCAAAGACATTCAGACAATTTTTAATACATCTACATATAATTACCAAAACCTTTTTCTTTACAGTAGTGGTTGTGTGGTTTATAAATAACTATGACTTCTTCCGGAAACTGTAAATACAATTGAATTGGTTGTCAAAATCATTGCAAACATTAATGCATTTAATGATGTTAATGAAATTTGATAACTACATCTACATTTTATAGAGAAAGTTTTAACTTCATGAAACGCATAGTGAACCGCACGTAAAGAGACGCTGATTGAAAAGCATGATAAACAGCAGCATGTGTGGAGCAGCTCCAGCACTGACGCCTCTGCTATTAACAGATAACCTTTCAGCCCATTCTTCAGCCGGCCTATCCATTTCACCCGCGCCGGTTCCTCCAGCAGAGCGTGAGATTTCTGTGGATTTCTGTTTCTTTTTGAGCCGTCCTCCTCGTGATCTGAATCTGCTGTATCTTTTGTGATGCCACGTGTTGCTCTGAGTTCGACTGTAAGCGGTTGTTATGGCCGTATCTAGGGAACGACTGCGTTGAAAATGGCACTTTCCACAAAAACGGTTGTTCGTCACAAACTGAATGACAGATACAGAAGTTATTATGAGTAAAATGATCCAAGGACAAATAGTTTTCTTTAAATAAAAAATAAATACTCAGAGCATTTGAAGCTGAGGTTTCCATGATGATGATGATGATGATGATGAAGCTGAATTTGAAGCTACAATCTGTAGAGCTCCTCAATGTGAACCACGACACTGAACTAATGCGTCTGACGCCAGTGATGGCTTCAGGGCTCGTGTCCGGCTCTTCTGTTTCACCACGAGGGTTAAGATGTGGACAGCCACAAATAAATGTTAGTAGCCTATTAAAAAGAATGATAAAGACTCAGAGATGATAAAAGTGACCTGTTACTCTCTAAAACTGACCATGTTGTGTCTTCTGACTGTTTTCCTGGAGCTCAAACAGTAGGCCTACGCCAAGGTCATGGGTTTGATTCCCAGGGAAAGCAAGAACTTATAAGAATGTAAAATGTGTACCTTGAAATGCAAATGCATAAATGTAAGTGTAGAAACGATTTCAGATAAGTAGGTGAACCGCTGTAAACGGTCAGAATGATGTGTTTATTGTGTGTGTGAAACAGAGAGAGGCTGAAGACGCAGGAGTGAGCTGTGAACACTAGAGGGCAGTATCACAACTGAAGAAGAAGAGCTCGACAAGCACTCTCAAACCTGCCATCAGCTCTGGGTTTATGTTTTCCCATCCTAAGTTATCTATCGCTGCGTCCCAATTCGCCTACTTATACTACGCCCTAAGAGTATGTACTTTTTTGTGAAGAAAAAGTACATACTTTTGAGTGTGTAGCAAAAGAGTAGGCAAGCTTTGGGACATACTACTTCCTCATCTTTAACGGACAGATCTGTCGCGTGCATCCTGTCACCGTAAACTGCCCTGTCAATCATCTCGTCACAGTTAAAATCCTCCATTCAATCTAATATAATTTCTTACCATTTCGGAGAGAAATGTTGCACGTTGATCTGCCAGTCATGGGTCTTTCATGTGGACGTAACACTCTCCTTTGCAATTTGAATGTAGCTAATGATGCATTTAAAAGTTAATGGCTAAACGTATAAAGTTCACAATGCTGCTGCAGTATGCCCATAAAATCTAGCCACATTGAATAAATACATTTTCGTCAGGTTAAATACTGATAATTAATCACTCAAACCCCTTTATCTAAATCTCTCTACATAACCGTCGGACTCGCGTGTCCTCCATGTCTGTAGTTTTTGAACACTTTTCACTCGTGTTTGTAGTTCTAACAGAATCCTCGTCCAACGCGCGATGGGTTGTGGGCAATATCAGCCGTTAAAGCCAGTGCACACTGAGTCCGAAATTTGCATCCGAAATTTTCGCACATATGACCTCACGATATGTCAATCACGCTTGCACACTGCCTCCGAAACTTTCGTCCGTCATAAAAAAAATCTAATCGGGTTCGATTTTCTGCGTTTTTCGCATCCGTAGCAAGCAGTTTGAATGGAGTTTGAATGGTGTTTTGACAATTCAGAGCCAACGAATCACGAATACGAAAAAACGCGTACGAAAATGTCGGACTCTGTGTGTAATGGCCTTTAGAGTGCGCAACGATCTGCACTTCGGATTCTGACCGGATATAATAGACCATCCGGGTCTCTTTGGAACACTAATTTCAACATACTACGATTTGGGACGTACTAATTCTATTTTCGAATGCTATGACGGATAGTATGCGAATTGGGACGCAGAGTAAGCAGCTGATAGATTGACTTCCTGAAGATTGTAAATGCTGGTGTTATGGTCAAAATATTGCCCTGTGTTCAAGTTGTCCAAGATGTCAACTGAAGAACACTCTAAACAATGCTGGGTTGTTTTAACCCAAATTTGGGTCAAATATGGACAAACCCAAATGTTGGGTTAAAAATGTAATTTAAAATTTTAACCCAACTTCAACTTTCACAATTTTTTTATTACGTTTTTAACCCAACATTTGGGTTTGTCCATATTTGACCCAAATTTGGGTTGAAACAACCCAGCATTTTTTAGAGTGAAAACACCAAAAACTCAAAAAAAAAGAAAAAAAGACCTATGCGTTAGCCAAAATAATCCAAATATGTGAAAAGTTGCACAAAAAAGCATGCATGATAAAGGTGAAAAAAGACAACAAAAAAGCAAATGCGAGATTTGGGTCTCAAAATTTGTCATCAATGACAAACCCCTAAACCTCAGTGCTAAACTTTGAAACATAGCGGTTCTATGTTCTATGAATATGCAAATGAGCCCCGCCTCCACTCACTCACTCAGCTCAGAGATCCACTGGTTGACGATCACACGTTGATCTGATTGGTTACAAGGTCGTTTGTGACGTCAGAAACACCAGCGATTTCACACCCACACCGTGTTTTTGAGACTGTCTTTGGTTCACTGCAGTTTTAAGCAGAAAATACTCAGCAATGCTGTCGACTTATGAATTTACACATGGTTAAAGCATATTAAAAACACCACATAGACACATAAACAACATTAAAAGCTGGATTTCACCACAGGGGGACTCATTTTGCATACATTATGGAAATGTTACTTTTGAATGTTCTGAAACAAGAAGTAACATTTAAATGTAAGATGAAAATGATAAACATTTGAGAAAAAAGGCTCCATTAACAATGTATACATAGGCTAATATTTTTAGAACATTAAGGCCAGATAACTTTGAAATGAAACGGTCTAATTGACGTTAAAGGTAGGTGTTTTTAGCACTTCATTAACAGACGAAAAGTAAGTTCCTCACCTCTGACCATACACAATTTGGACAAAGCAACTTTTTTATTTTTACTTTAACCAGTAACACATAACCCATAACACATGTGTTGCAGAAATGACACCATTTACCTAAGGCAGTTGATGCTTAATTATTAATTAGTCAATATTTTGATTGTGTCACTAACACACCATGCATGTTTGTCTTCAAAAACCTCTAAAAACATTTAAATGTGTTATTTTAAATACACAACACAATGATAATACCACATGAGACAATGCAAAATCCATGTTTGTGTTTTCTGCCGTTCTCATTAATATTGTGTAATATTGTGTATCGGTCTGATAACAGATCAGCTATGAAAACAAACATGTGCTTCTGTTTTGACTGGCCCGTATGCACTCACACATGACTTGCAGACGCTCATGCTGAATAAACAGCTCTGATGATGGCAATGGAAACGTGTGATTGTGTTCTGAAGTGAACTGAATAAATAATGTTCTCCAGTGTACCTGTGTTCCTCCACTCTGAGCTCGGCCCAAACACAGCCATCAGTCAAAACACAATGTATTCAGACACCTCCAACATTTCTCACATTATCACAGTTTAGTCGCTATAGTTTAGAAAATGGTAATAAAACATGAGCAGAACTCAGAGTTCTCAGATCAGTTGATATTTCACTGGTTTTGTCCGTCCTTCTGTTAGACTCTCACACATGAAGTATGTTGAATATCTGTCAGCTGTTAAATTTAACTACACAATTAGATAATACCAGTTTAGCTAAATTACCAAGCAATGCTTAATTTTGTTCAGTCTGTGGTGTAAAAATGTGCATTAGCAATTAAAGGAAATACACTTCAGCAAAACATAGTCAAGTCAAAGTGTCTGAATCATTTTTGGTCCCAAATTTTTAGTTACTGGTAGTCACTGTATGAAGAACTTTTGGGTGTAATATGTCACAGTTTACTTTATTTTGCTCTCCTCACTTACATAAATGAACTATAGTGTCCTGCACACACTAATAAAACATATCAAAAATGATATCTGGTGTCTGAATAATGTTTGGTTTGAGTGTATATGAACCTCACCGTGGGCCGCTTCTCAGGAAGGACCATTGTTGTTGACACACATAAGGCAAATTACAGGCAAATGGAACAAAACGAGTACATGTCTCAGCTTTAGGCTTATATTGGGTCACCGAATCTTCTGATAGGCTCTGCTCTTTGTACAACAATGACATCAACAAAAGTATTTCTGACTGGAAGATCCCTAAACAGGTGTGCCTGAGATCGAAACCATTTTAAAGGGATAGTTCACCCAAAAATGAAAATGATCCCATGATTTACATGATTTACTCTCCCTCAAGCCATCCTAGGTGTATATGACTTTCTTCTTTCAGACGAACACAATCGGAGTTATACTAAAACATGTCCTGGCTCTTCCAAGCTTTATAATGGGAGTGAATGATACCTTAGATTTTGAAGCCCAAATAAGTGCATCCATCCATCATAAAAGTAAATCCATACGACTCCAGGGGGTTAATAAAGGCCTTCTGAAACAAAGCCTTGTGTTTGTGTCAGAAAAATATCCATATTTATCACTTTAAAAAACTATAATCTAATAAACTATAATAATAAGAGTTTGTTGCCCAGCTGTATTTGTTTAAACCGCGAGAGGCGTCGACTCTCACCTGAGCTTACGCTACTCCTAGATCATGTGTCGGGTCAGAGGTCACTCGTCATGCGTCGGGTCAGAGGTCACTCATCATGCGTCGGGTCAGAGGTCCCTCGTCAGGCGTCGGGTCAGAGGTCACTCGTCATACGTCGGGTCAGAGGTCACTCGTCATGCGTCGGGTCAGAGGTCACTCGTCATACGTCGGGTCAGAGGTCACTCGTCATACGTCGGGTCAGGCGTCATGCGTCGGGTCAGAGGTCACTCGTCAGGCGTCGGGTCAGAGGTCAGGCGTCATGCGTCGGGTCAGAGGTCACTCATCATGCGTCGGGTCAGAGGTCCCTCGTCATGCGTCGGGTCAGAGGTCACTCATCATGCGTCGGGTCAGAGGTCCCTCGTCAGGCGTCGGGTCAGAGGTCACTCGTCATGCGTCGGGTCAGAGGTCACTCATCATGCGTCGGGTCAGAGGTCACTCGTCATGCGTCGGGTCAGAGGTCACTCATCATGCGTCGGGTCAGAGGTCACTCGTCATGCGTCGGGTCAGAGGTCAGGCGTCATGCGTCGGGTCTGAGGTCACTCATCATGCGTCGGGTCAGAGGTCACTCATCATGCGTCGGGTCAGAGGTCAGGCGTCAAGCGTCGGGTCAGAGGTCACTCGTCATGCGTCGGGTCAGGCGTCATGCGTCGGGTCAGAGGTCACTCGTCAGGCGTCGGGTCAGAGGTCAGGCGTCATGCGTCGGGTCAGAGGTCACTCATCATGCGTCGGGTCAGAGGTCACTCATCATGCGTCGGGTCAGAGGTCAGGCGTCATGCGTCGGGTCAGAGGTCAGGCGTCATGCGTCGGGTCAGGCGTCATGCGTCGGGTCAGAGGTCACTCGTCAGGCGTCGGGTCAGAGGTCAGGCGTCATGCGTCGGGTCAGAGGTCACTCATCATGCGTCGGGTCAGAGGTCACTCATCATGCGTCGGGTCAGAGGTCAGGCGTCATGCGTCGGGTCAGAGGTCAGGCGTCATGCGTCGGGTCAGAGGTCACTCATCATGCGTCGGGTCAGAGGTCACTCGTCATGCGTCGGGTCAGAGGTCACTCATCATGAATCGGGTCAGAGGTCACTCGTCATGCGTCGGGTCAGAGGTCAGGCGTCATGCGTCGGGTCTGAGGTCACTCATCATGCGTCGGGTCAGAGGTCACTCGTCATGCGTCGGGTCAGAGGTCACTCGTCATGCGTCGGGTCAGAGGTCACTCATCATGCGTCGGGTCAGAGGTCACTCGTCATGCGTCGGGTCAGAGGTCACTCATCATGCGTCGGGTCAGGCGTCATGCGTCGGGTCAGAGGTCACTCGTCATGCGTCGGGTCAGAGGTCACTCGTCATGCGTCGGGTCAGAGGTCAGGCGTCAGGCGTCGGGTCAGAGGTCACTCGTCAGGCGTCTGGTTAGAGGTCACTCGTCAGGCGTCGGGTCAGGCGTGGGGTCAGAGGTCAGGCGTCATGTGTCGGGTCAGAGGTCACTCGTCATGCGTCGGGTCAGAGGTCAGGCGTCATGCGTCGGGTCTGAGGTCACTCATCATGCGTCGGGTCAGAGGTCACTCATCATGCGTCGGGTCAGAGGTCAGGCGTCATGCGTCGGGTCAGAGGTCACTCGTCATGCGTCGGGTCAGAGGTCAGGCGTCATGCGTCGGGTCAGAGGTCACTCATCATGCGTCGGGTCAGAGATCACTCGTCATGCGTCGGGTCAGAGGTCACTCATCATGCGTCGGGTCAGGCGTCATGCGGCGGGTCAGAGGTCACTCGTCAGGCGTCGGGTCAGGCGTCGGGTCAGAGGTCAGGCGTCATGTGTCGGGTCAGAGGTCAGGCGTCATGCGTCATGCGTCGGGTCAGAGGTCACTCATCATGCGTCGGGTCAAAGGTCACGCGTTTGGTCAGAGGTCACTCATCATACGTCGGGTCAGAGGTCACTCGTCATGCATGTAGTGGAAAGGGCAACGACGTCGTCCGTGAAAAAAAATATCACTGATCAGCTGAAGGATTTTTGGTCTCAACGTAGCTATATACATGACAGAATAATACACTAGGCTTTTAGGGCCGTGCAGAAACTTGTGAACGATGCTCGTACAGTTGTGCTGTCACCGTTTAGTGACGTCCTTGTATGTTCTGGGAAAACGTAAGTTGTCTGGAGAGTGTCGGTCACAGCGCCTTTTAATTGCTGTTTTTGACCCGGCAATTATTTATTTACAAATTAAAAACTGTGTACAGCCGTTACCGGAAGCCAGTGATTATAGTTTATAAAGTGATACATATAGATATTTTTCCTACAAAAACACAAGGCTTGGCTTCAGAAGGCCTTTATTAACCCCCTGGAGGTGTATGGATGGATTACTGTTATGATGGATGGATCGCTTTTTTGGGCTTCAAAATCTAAAGTAATATTCACTCCCATTATAAAGCTTGGAAGAGCCATTGTTTAATATAACTCTGATTGTGTTAGTCTGAAAGAAGAAAGTCACTAAGGCTAAGTCATGGGGTGATTTTCATTTTTGGGTGAACTATCCCTTTAAGTGACCATTTTGTCTCCAATGTCTGCAGAGTACAGCCTGCTATTATTTTCTAATTTATCTCATTTATAATTATAACAGTAGCGTACTGACAGAACATTGCTTTATTTAGAAGTTAAATTTCACATCAACCTGACTGATAGATATGAGGTGCCATTATTAATTAATGAAACCAAGGTAATTAAATTAATACACATCAGCTGAGATACGAGTTGAGGTAAATCACTGGGGATCAATAGATAGATGCCCTGTGCAACAGTATATAAACATGATTTAATCTCTGAGGGACTGACTGAAGTTTACGGTCTAATTTAAAATATTTAATCGTTTTTTTTTAGAGCAGCACATTATGAGTCTCGACTCCGCTGCATTTTCTCGTATCTTTTATGTGTAAATAAGTCATTAATATTCATGAGTCAAGCCTTCACCATAATAAACGGTAACAATGTCTGCATTTCAGCCAATCAGGTGGGTAAGCGTGACATAACTTGATTAATATTCATTAGACTAGTCTTCGCCACGCCAGGATTGGTCGTGTCGCCGCCCAGGGGGCGGAGCTACATGACTCTTATTATTCATGTTGTCAGGTGAGAGTCGAGCGGCCGCAGTTCGTCCGAAGTTACACCGAAACTTCCCTAATAATGTGGCACTGAAGATGAGTCGACAGCAGGACGAGCAGGGTGTCGTGTTAACCGCTTACACCAGCAACACTGAAGCCGTGCTGAGAGCAAAGGAAGAGCAAACGGAGTTTCTAGGAGCGAGGTGAGGAATCGCATGAACGCATTCATTTATTACCCAGAGCAGTGTGCACTATTTATGGCAACTGTATCCTAGGGCTGTGTCTCAAACCGAGTGAGGTGGGCGTCATATAACTTACGTGCGCCACCATGCTGCCTAGCTAGGCATTACACAGCCCTAGTGTTCAGCTCTGAAGATGGACAGAGCTTGTGCAGGTTTTGTGGAAGTGTGTTAAGCAGCTTCTGGTAACCTAATACTGCTGTTGAGTTGTGTTTGGTATATTCGTGTGGTCAGATCTACTTCAGCTTTTGAGGGATTGTGTAGGCTAGTATTTGGGAACTTGTTCTGTATATTGCTTAAAAAGGCAGGCTAGGTGATTTGTTCCAGATTTTGTTGTTGTTGTTATGCTGGTTGAAAGTCTCTTCAAATCCTGACAACAATCACTAAGTTTAGTGGTCTAAATGTGTGTGTGTGTGTGTGTGTGCATATATGGAAGGCATAGGACCATAAAATGTTCGTCCAATCATTGTATTCGGTCCGAATGCAGTGATACGATGTCCTACCTGCCTGTCAGCGTATGTATGTTCATACCTCCACGCACCTGCTCGCGCACACATCAGCGCCATCAGTGTGTTTCATGCTGTGCAGAGTTAGGGCCGTTCATTATTATTGTAATGTTATGTGCTTTGAGACATGAGGTATTTTAAAGGCACAATATGTAAGATTTTTGGATTAAAATATCCAAAAACCACTAGAACAGTGTTGATTTGTGTAGTAACATTATCCTAAATGTTTCCAAGAATGATTAAATCCAGAGAAATCAAGTTAAAAGCAATTTTAACCAGGACACGGACCGTGTCATTGCGTCGCCTATCAATGACATCAAACCTGTGTTACCCCCGATTTCCGGTTTTATTTAGTAGAAACCATGGAAACACCAAAGACGCTTTAATATTTTATGTTTTATTAGACAGGTAAGGAACTGTTTGGACAGATTAATCTCGATTTCTTGATCTACCATGAGTACCATGTTTTACCATGCCTAATATCGATCTAGCTCACTGCAGTGTGCATCAAGGGTCTCATAGTTGCCGCGTAGAAGCGAACGCACAGAGTAGCATTATGACTAGGGATGTCAACGATTAGCCTAATCGACGATCGATTAATTGTCGATAACACGTTTAATCGATAAACCTTATCGATCATCGATTAAGCAGGTTCATGCGCGTGCGTGCTGCTCAACCGCGAAACATGTAAGCGAGCGCGCCGGAGTTATGTTTGGGACTATTTTACACCTTCATCATGACTATAAGTTTGCGTGTGCATTCGCTGCCTTTTGTTTTGTGCAAATGTAAGTTGTAATAGTTTATTTTGTGTGTGCCTATCTATATCTGATTTATCTCATATTGGATGCATTTGGTTAAGAATTGACGCAGCGTGATCTTTAGCGCGCGCAGCTCAAATGGCAATGCACGACTAATAACGACTATTGGGACTGTCATATTACATAACATTATAAAGAGAACAATATTGTAATAAAACATTGTGAATTATTTGGGTTTAGTTGCCGTGTCGCGTTGTTCCAGGAAGAGCGCGTCCACAACATGAGTCATTCTGAATGGCACGTAACTTAGTTCAAGTTCACTTGTGCATTCACGTCATTTTGTGCAGATATAATTTGTAATATTATGTTTATTTTGTATATATCTGATTAATCTCATAGGATGCGTTTCTTTGAGTTAAATAACGTGCTAGCAAAGTGCTCAACGGTTAAGTTATTCATTCAGCGCGCGCCGCTCAAGCAGAATGCACGACTAATAACGAGGATTAATTTGGGACTGTCATATTACATAACATGAGAACACTATTTTATTAAATCGGTGTGAATTCATTGGGTTTAGTTGCCGTTTCCAGCGCGTTGTTCCAGGAAGAGCACGTACACAACAGTCACACATTCTGACAAGCGCATCTGAGGCGGCGTTGGTGACACGTTGTATTAGTCGTTATATTTGATTATTAAATATTTAATTTAATTATCAATCACATCGAAACATTTTACAATCCTACTAGCCCTTTATTTAGATTAAAACCATTCTCATTAATTTGGTGAGGAACATAGCGGTTTGAGCAGCATTTGCAGACGCTGTCATGCTGTTGGCCATATGCACTGCAGCAGACGCATATTGCAGTATTAAGGCTAACGATTAATTGATCGTTAATTTAAACGACGATCGATCATGGGAATTTGTGAAAATTGACATCCCTAATTATAACATAACTTTCAACACACTCAAATGTATCTCAACTGTTACCCCACATTTAACACAGTGTCATCAAGCTACACCTTTGTTTTGAATAAGCGACCTCTAGCGGTGAAAAATTTCAGTGTGCCTTTTAACGCCGTCTCTCATGACTCTTTGCAGACGCTTTCAAAGCTAGCTTGCTATTGCTAGCCGCTCTGAAAATTGCCTACCCTACCTTTAAACCAGCTTGTGTCGCACTCTGTTCTGTGTTTGCTGCATTTAAACCAGGCGTGCAGATTTAAATTCATCTTCTACACCCTTAATGTTGACACAATTGTCAGCGTAAAAAATTATACATTACTTCTTACACCATCAAGAAAACAACAACCAAATGAATTCTATTTTGTATTTTTACATTAATATTCTATTTATTAAAACATAGTATATTTCTATTTATTCAAAATAATAACTATAACAATACAGTAATATATATATATATATATATATATATATATATATATATATATTTACTAATGCTAAGAAACAACATAGCTGTTCCTTTTAATAGTCGACTCATTTTTGGATGAAAAGAGCTGGTAAACACTGCAGTTTCATGTGATGAACACAGACACCGAGATAAACCTTTGTTTTCACCAAACTGATCACTAAAAAACCCTCACACATCACATTTGCAAGTCATTTAAGTTTGACAAAGTGGCAAAGCGGTGAAATCAAGTGGGCGAGTTGTTTACTTAATGTTGATTAGTCTTAATAACACCATTATTTAGGCTATTAGGCCGGATTTATCACATGACTTTTAGTCCCCGGTCGCTCTAATCTTGGAGTTTATTAACTTAAAAAACTCTAAACTGATTATTTAAATTTTTTCCTGTTGACTTGTTGGGGTTTACTGTGTTCAATGACTAAACTTCAGCACGAAGTTCATGTTATTCTAGTGTGTGATGTCATTGATGTACGTATTATAACATATTTAAACCGCTTTAATGACCAACGATCAATTGTTCTTTATAATTGGCATCAGCCATGGAAAATCCCACACCAGTCGACCATTAAAGTCGGCATGAAACGGAAGTTGCGACCATCTTTTCTTCTCTATTGTGTCGTATATCGGCGTGAAATGGCTTCAGGAACAAGAGCAAATGTGGGCGGGGCTTGATTGTGTCCGTAGGGAATTGATTGGATGGTTGCGGTTTGCTATTGGTGGATCTGGTGTGATTGACAGGTTATAGCCCCGCCCTCGTCATCAGAGAAGAGAAGAGATGCTGCAAGAGGAAGATATTCTGATTCAAGATTACCAGGAACAGAAATTTAAAGTGATAATGCTGTGCACCGATAAATCATTTATAATAAACACTGCAAAATAAGTCCGTTTTGATTTCTTGGTGCCTTTAACAGAGCCTCTCTAAAGTAAAGTCCACTCTGCGAGGTGTGTGTGTGTGTGTGTGTGTGTGTGTGTGCTCCTCCTGCTGGAGCTGACGGGTGGTGAAACGGGATGCTGGCTGTTGTGTGTGTGTGTGTGTGTGTGTCCTCAGATGTACAGGTGTGTTCCTCGTTCAGCAGCTGCGAGCCCAACTCCCTGTGGGATCCTGTCGGCCGGAGCACAGCGGCCTGAGGAGAAGGTTTCTGTGTTCCTCGTGTGTGTGTGTGTGTGTGTGTGTGTGGCTCTGCTAACTGGCCTTTGGCTGTTTGCTCGGGCATCTGCTTTTTGCTGGTTGTTTGCAGACGGGCCTGTTGTTTAGATTCAGCATGTTTAAGAAAGAAGTTTCTATATTTGGATCTGTGTGGGAGAATAGTCCACCAGAAACAAAGGTCTGTTATATTCCAGCTCAAAATAAAATGAAAAAATTTATATTTTAACTATTTTGCACTGTTATCTTAAGAACGCATTATTGTAATTTATTTCCCTATCAAACTTTCATTGATTGATTTCATGCATCATTCTGCTGCGTTCGCTTATGTTAAAGGTGCTGTATGTATTTTTTGACCGTACTAAAGCATAAAAATACCATAATATGTTTGCAGATTTTAAGGAAACATGCTGAGTTCTCATACTCATCGAGACACTCTTCGAAGCGTGCGTTTCGTGGCAGAATGTCTGTTTTTGTTTTGGTCTGTGTGACTCCGCCCACTGCCAATTTACCCAATAGTGTTTCAACACCCCGGGTTGCCAGTTGGTGGAAAACACAGCATATTTCAGGCATGGACCGGGTCAGAGATCGCAGATTCTGCCCGACATTAAAGCCTCGGCATCTAAAAATCTCTCTGACCAGATGCATATTAAAACAAGGACCGTCGCGGACAGCCGAAGTGTACTTTCCACTGTCAACTGCACTCGCTCCTGTTGCTTGTCCTCAATCTGGCAACCCGCGTGAGCGTCGAGTCTGACACTGTGTCCTAACTACACGCGCGATAAAAGGAGTGTGTGTCCTAACCAGCCGCGACATCGCGCTGGAACAACAAACACAAACTGTGGCAATGATAATCTCAGGTGGTTTATGTGCTTTATTTAATGTTAAAAGCGTGTAATGTGACTTTGAATGTAATTTAGTGCTCCAGCTTTGTAGCTTTAAAAGCAACAACAGATAATTCACCTCAGATTTTGAAATTAAACAAATGGAAACAAGAACGTTCAAACTGTGAACAAACAAGACAAATATTGTTTTAGTAACTCAGTAGCCTATGTATTTTGAATAATGTTTAAATGGTGTAATATTTGTGAATTTGATTATGTAGCCTACCTGTCCATTTTCTTTCAAGATTACTCTCTGGTGCCGCGAGACTCCGCCCACACGCTGTTCTGATTGGCTGTGGGTTTTGATTGATTTTGACGCATCTCGCAGTCGCGTGTGGACAGACAAATTATTTGTCGCTGGAATCTTATCTCATCGCGTCTGGTTAGGACACGGCGTGAGGAGGAGCGGCAGGGAAACAACTCTCTCTCCAATGTTTTGAATTTGGTCGAACAGGACCCGGATCTCAGACTCCAATCATAAAAATGAAATTTACGGAATGGCGCAAAATTTGTATGAATAAATCAGACGTAGGGCTGAACACTTAATGAACTGGCGATATGGGCGAGTGTGTGTGTTAATATTAAAGACTGCTGTGTAAATCTGTGTCAGTTTGCTCTACTACACAAACTCAAACGTGTGTGAACTTCATCTCCAGAGCTGCTCTGAGAGTCACTGCAGCATTTCACCAATTCATCTGAGAAAACTATCGGCAGACTCACACACAAACTCTCAGCTCTTCACCGCAATACGCCAAAATAAAAGTTCAGAAAACTATCGGCAGACACACACACACACACACACAAACTCTCAGCTCTTCACCGCAACACGCCAAAATAAAAGTTCAGAAAACTATCGGCAGAAACACACACACACATACACACACACACACACACACACACACACACACACACACACACACACAAACTCTCAGCTCTTCACCGCAACACGCCAAAATAAAAGTTCAGAAAACTATCGGCAGACACACACACACACACACACACACAAACCCTCAGCTCTTCACCGCAACACGCCAAAATAAAAGTTCAGAAAACTATCGGCAGACACACACACACACACAAACACTCAGCTCTTCACCGCAACACGCCAAAATAAAAGTTCAGAAAACTATCAGCAGAAACACACACACACATACACACACACACACACACACACACACACACACACAAACCCTCAGCTCTTCACCGCAACACGCCAAAATAAAAGTTCAGAAAACTATCGGCAGACACACACACACACACACACACACAAACTCTCAGCTCTTCACCGCAACACGCCAAAATAAAAGTTCAGAAAACTATCAGCAGACACACACACACACACACACACACACACAAACACTCAGCTCTTCACCGCAATACGCCAAAATAAAAGTTCAGAAAACTATCAGCAGAAACACACACACACATACACACACACACACACACACACACACACACACACACACACACACACACACACACACACACACACACACACACACACACACACACACACACACACACCTCAGCTCTTCACCGCAACACGCCAAAATAAAAGTTCAGAAAACTATCGGCAGACACACACACACACACACACACACACACAAACTCTCAGCTCTTCACCGCAACACGCCAAAATAAAAGTTCAGAAAACTATCAGCAGAAACACACACACACATACACACACACACACACACACACACACACACACACACACACACAAACCCTCAGCTCTTCACCGCAACACGCCAAAATAAAAGTTCAGAAAACTATCAGCAGAAACACACACACACATACACACACACACACACACACACACACACACAAACACTCAGCTCTTCACCGCAACACGCCAAAATAAAAGTTCAGAAAACTATCAGCAGAAACACACACACACATACACTCTTAGCTGTCCATCGTGTTCGATGATGACACTTGCTCCAGGGGTGGGGGTGGGAGGGGGGTTGGGTTCAGCGACCTTGCCGCTGGTGCCACTTCTCGTGGGCGTAGAGTCCGATCCTTGAGCCGCACACTCGTCCGCAGATGGAGCAAGGGAAACCAGATGCCAGGGGGGTACCAGCCGCCCACTGGTGTCTCTTGATGCGCCTCTCGGATCGTCGGTCTTGGTTGTTTTGGTGTATTTGAGAGACTGCAGTGGCACAGGTGACCTGCCAGGCAGATCTGTCGAGTGCCAAAGATTCAAGCTGCGTAAGGGGGATGTTCGCTCGCTTTAGGATGACCCTGGTGTAGTCCTTAAAGCGCCGCTTTTGCCCTCCAGCGGACCGCTTTGCGCCCATTAGTTGACTGTAGAGGACTTGGCGGGGCAAGCGGTGTTCAGGCATACGTATGGTGTGCCCTATCCAGCGCAGATGTTTTTTGGCCACAGCTGCTTCCATACAGATTGAGCCAGTGTTGCTGAGGATGACTGTATGGGGGATTCGGTCTTCCCAGGACAAACTGAGGATCTTCTGTAGGCAGCGAATATGGAAGGCCTCCAAGGTGATGATGTGCTGGCGGTATGGGGTCCATGACTCTGCCCCATAAAGCAGAGTGGCAAGACATACCGCGTTGTAAACAGCGACCTTGGTACTGATCTTCAGGTTACGGTTTTCAAAAACCCTGCTGCGTAGGCGTCCAAAAGATGACGAGGCTTTATTTATCCGGGTGTGTATTTCTGTATCAAGTGAACAGCATGAGGACAGAGTGGAGCCGAGATAGGTGAAGTGGTCCACTGTTTTAAGTGGAACACCATTTATATGAAAACTGGGGGTTGTGAGGGCGGGGGTGGTGATATGGGACATGACCTCGGTTTTTTTAATGTTGACCTGTAGGCCAAAGGATTGGTACAGACGGGATATTGTGTTAAGGGCGTGCTGCATAGAGTCCGGACTGTGGGCTAAGACGGCACAGTCATCAGCGTACTGAAGCTCACAAATTTGGCGGGTCTTTGTCTTAGTGCGGGCCTGTAGCCGACGGATGTTGAAAAGGCTTCCGTCAAGTCGGTATTCCACATGGACACCGTCTTCACGTCCCATGACACGGTGGAAGAGGCAGGTGATGGCAGAGAGGAGGATGTTAAAGAGCACCGGAGCCAAGACACAGCCTTGCTTCACCCCAACGCTTACCTCGAAAGACTCTGACTGGAGTTCTCCCATAAGGACTCTGGCTTGCATCCCATCATGCAGCTGCTTTAGGATGCTGAGAAACTTGTGTGGTACCCCAAGTTTGGAGAGGTGTTTCCAGAGCAGTTCACGGTTGATGGTATCAAAAGCTTTGCTGAGGTCGATGAAGGCAACGTAAAGGTCTTTGTGATGTTCTCGGCTCTTCGCCAAAATAAAAGTTCAGAAAACTATCAGCAGAAACACACACACACATACACACACACACACACACACACACACACACACACACACACACACACACACACACACACACACACACACACACACACACACACACACACACACACACACACACACACACAAACCCTCAGCTCTTCACCGCAACACGCCAAAATAAAAGTTCAGAAAACTATCGGCAGACACACACACACACACACACACACACACACAAACACTCAGCTCTTCACCGCAACACGCCAAAATAAAAGTTCAGAAAACTATCGGCAGACACACACACACACACACACACACACACACACACAAACTCTCAGCTCTTCACCGCAACACGCCAAAATAAAAGTTCAGAAAACTATCAGCAGACACACACACACAAACCCTCAGCTCTTCACCGCAACACGCCAAAATAAAAGTTCAGAAAACTATCGGCAGACACACACACACACACACACACACACACAAACTCTCAGCTCTTCACCGCAACACGCCAAAATAAAAGTTCAGAAAACTATCGGCAGACACACACACACACACACACACACACACAAACTCTCAGCTCTTCACCGCAACACGCCAAAATAAAAGTTCAGAAAACTATCGGCAGACACACACACACCCTCAGCTCTTCACCGCAACACGCCAAAATAAAAGTTCAGAAAACTATCGGCAGACACACACACACACACACACACACACACACACACACACACACACACACACACACACACACACACACACACACACACACACACACACACACACACTCAAACCCTCAGCTCTTCACCGCAACACGCCAAAATAAAAGTTCAGAAAACTATCGGCAGACACACACACACAAACCCTCAGCTCTTCACTGCAACACGCCAAAATAAAAGTTCGGTTTAACTTGAAGAAATTGTGACACATATTAGTGTTGTACACTTTTCAAAGTAATAATAAGAATACAGTTTATGAAAACATGTTTTTAAGGAATACCCCACATTGCACACTTTTTTTTTGTCCAAAATTTTTCATTTGTTAATTTAATTTGATAACACTTTAAATAATGATTTCAATCGTTAAAGTGTTATGCATTAGTTTGATTACCACCATGTTTGATAATAAATTTGTATTAAATCATAAATAAACACAATCCAAAGAAATTAAAACAGAATTTCGGAATAAAACATTTAAAGTTTAAAGTCAAAGTTTCATGAATTCATTCGATAAAATTATTGCTATGCTTTTTGATTATTAAAATGTACATAAACCATTCAAATGGAATCCGCAAATTTTTTAATGGAAAACACTGAATTTGGAAAAAATAAAGCCGCCTCTGGGATCTCTGTGTGTGTGTGTGTGTGTGTGTGTGTGTGTGTGTGTGTGTGTGTGTACACTCATAATGGGGCTGAATTTAGGCATCTCTATGATGAAGGGGAAGTATCTGTAAAGGTGAACATGGATCATGGGAGTATCTCCGTGAGGAGCATGGAAGGGTGTGTGTTGGTTTTGTGTTGTTGTGTTTGATGGTTTAACCGGTGCTGACATGGTAAACATCGCTTGACTTTCCGTCCTGTGTGGCTGTAGCATTGCATAATGAATATTTCATTCACAGTGCGCTGCGTGCTTTGTGTGGGATGTCTGTGATGGGCGTTGGATGTTCAGATGTCTCTTTCACTACACACACACACACACACACACACACACACTAACTGTACAGAATCAACAAGCGCTATCGTAGCCTGGCCTTTATCGCTTTACCACAGATCTTCTGCTCCTCTATGTCTAGTTTGAGAAGTTCACTTCAACACAAATAAAGCTGACATTATGCGTGATGTGTGACATGGATGCTCTTATCATTCAATCTCAAAATGTTTTAAATCAAAATATATAATAATAATACATTTTATTTTCTATAGCGGCTTTAAAAGTAGCATCTCAAAACGCTTAATAAATTCCAATAAAACATACAATTATACAAACAATGCACTAATGAAAGTGGAATACAGACAAAGTAAAAAAAAAACAAAATAAATACATATTATCAAAAGTTCAACAATTAAATAGAAAAATATAATAATTTCAAAATAATCAGATAAAAGCGACCCTAAAAAATAAGCTTTAAGGGACGATCTCATTGACCTCATCAATTCTGCCATTGAGATTAGCTTTGAGCTCTTCCTGCAGGAAGCAAAGGAACAGAAGTAGGCCTGACACAGTTTCCACTCACGCTGAGACTTGTAAACTCTAGGAGAGATAGTTTAACACTGAGTTGATCAGCATTTGAAGTGCTGATGTGATAAACTATAACCTGAGCATCAGAACAGTGTAAAGGTCAATCTACACGGCCCGAATGCATCAGCGTTCGACTGTTGCTGTGTTTCCTCCGATCCCGACTCCTGAGCTTTTGAGCCGTTCCCATGGAGACGCCAGCAGTGAGTCCCGCAGGATCGGGAAGCACAGCTCCTAATCCACAGCCAGAGAGACTTCTCTCCCGAAGAGGAGTGTGAGACCTTCAGTGACTTCGCTCACGTTAAATGCAGATCTGTTTAGGATTTATTAAGTGTGGGTAAAATAAGGCCTAGTATAAGTTATAATCTTTTTCTTTATAAAAGAGACACAATGTAAATGTATTGTAATGAGGATTTCTCGTTTAATGAGAAACTGTAATTTAATTAGCTTTACACACGTGCATTAGTATTAGTACATGCATACTAAATATAAATATGAATATGAACACAAAACGACAACAGATGACCTGTTAAAAATAGATCACCAATGTAATACTAGTTCATTGCTTTGAAAACCATAACAGTGATTTTTGACACATTCATTTGAGTATATTGATACAAATTTCCTTATAACATAAAAAAAGATGAAAAATAACAAACTAAAATTGAAAATGTCACTTAATGGTTGAGGATTTACACCTGGCCACATTAAAGTGTCATATACTAATGTTAGGCCTAAATAAAAAGAGCACCTCATGGAAAACACAAAAATTAAAGTGGTAATTTTAACACAAGTCATTTTAACCTGCGTATGCAATATTTCTAGGGGTGTAACAATATATCGTGTCACAATATATCCCAATACATAACTGCAACAATATATCGTGGATACTGGATAGTGACACAAGCTGTATTGTGTAAATTACTGTGTGAGAAAAAATTCAAGTTTACACAGTTTTAGTGTCAGTACTACATTCAACTGCTATATATAATGTTGAATATAATGTATAATAATGCAATGTGGGAATATCTGTGTGTCCTGATAATGCCAAACGTCTGATGTTAGCAGTAAAAGTGGCCATTATTTTAAATATATCTAGTCAGTGACAGCACAAGCATGTTCATCTAAAATAACTCAGTGTTTTCATCTCCAGAATCATGGATATTGTTATTCTGGTGTCTGTATTGTCCTGTGCTTTGGGTTTCCAGCACTGAGTCCAAGCCTGTTCATTTACACACACTATGTAATACAAATCTAGCATTTTTAATCAACAGTATTTTTTTTTTTTATCCTTTTATCATATGTCTTGGAGTATCGTAATTACATCGCATCGTGAGTTCAGTATCGTGATCGAATCGTGACATGAGGGTATCGCTACACCCCTACAATATTGGTTTAAATAGAAAATAAAGTCATTTCCCTTTGAAATGCATCACGTTAAGCAAGTTCAGTGTGTTTCTCTTGAAACAGATCTCAGCAGTGTGACGTGAAAGCACACGTTTGAGCGCGCCACGGTCTCCAAGCAGCCGCATTCCTCCGCCACACTCCTGGGCATCATAGAAACAGCTTACACCCCCGCATTGCTTTCGGCCCTCGACTCGACCCTGACCAGCATCAGCCTGTCCGGCACTCGCACATCGCCGTGAGGACACACAATGTGTTCCTGTTTTGTCTGCTAGAGACTGCCTCTTTTGTTTGTCTATGCAAAACGAGAAACAATGTGACTCTTGACCCTTTTGTCCTCTTTCTCTTTCTTTATCTGCTGTGTTTCAGTCGTTTCCATCTGACCTTTAGCATGTAGAGTCCACACTCCCCCAGTTCCCCACGACACGAACACTTGTTAATAGCTAAACCATGAACGTCAGCGTTTATGACCCGAGGAAAGGTTGTTGATTTTCCCCCTTTTCATTTGAGTATCCGTGTATTTGCAATGAATGATTTAAGATGCCACTATTAGCTGCTTGTGTGTGACCGACTGCAATGCAAATCGCCTCAACCAACGTGACGAAGAAGGGTGGTTTGTTAAAGAGTAAATGTTTGATTTGTTCGGGCTGGCTGCTGTCTTCATATTAAAAACCCCATGAAGTCAGAAGTGTTAGTTGCTATATATATGCTAGTGTACTCTTAAATGTTGACTAAGCAGCTTTTAGCAGAGATTCTCAATGGAAATTTCTGGGAGTACAGACCAAAATCCAATCACATGCTCAATCAAACACTCGTTCTCCCATCAAATCATGTCCATCTCTCTGAAACTGACCAGGAACTAGCAGATCATGTTTCATGGCTGTGGTGTTATTTAAAAAATGGGCAAACCCTTTGATTCAAGAGTAAAGAAAAGTCGGCACACTGCCACTTCTGCTTCCAAGGAGTCAATTTATTGGACGTTTCGACCCGAAGGTCTTCGTCAGGTTGAGTTCAGTCTTAAAGCAGCCGTGACCCAGAAACTGAAGAGCTACTTTCTGCTTGATCACCGTTTTCCAGTGAAGCAAGAGCGACTGCCCCCATCACAACCTGAAATCTTTGGATCCGAGCCAGAAAACTGCTTGCCGACATCGAGTATCTCGGGTGTCCTCAGCAGAGTGCTGAGCTTTGAGCTTTTATTTATACCTCCATCCTGCGCGGGAACGAGCCGGCGTCTGAGAGGGCTCTCTGTGCCCGTCCTGCCCCAGAAACCAGGCAAACAATCAGCCTCACAATAGCATCTTTATTTCCTTGTTTTTGGGCCTTCCTGTCCTGATCCCGTTGGCAGGATAAGCAGCGGGAGCTCTTCATTCCTGCTGTGTCATGCATCCAAGGAGAAGAAAAGACTCAAAGCAGAGTCATATTCGGCACTTCTGTAGCATTTCCCCCCTGAAGTGCGCTAGTCAAGGTTTCTCGCACCAAAACGTCCGTTTCCACTGTCAATCTTCTTAGCATGAGTTTTCTCAGTGAATTTCGCCTCTAAAAGACTTCTCACTTTGGGGGGTTTCCACTGTGTACAGTACCTAGTACCTGGTACTTTTTTAGTACCACCTCAGTTGAGGTTCCAAGCGTGCCGTACCGATACTAACACTGCAGATCCCTGATTGGTCAGAGAGAATCGCCACTACCGGCGTCATTGGATTTGAGACGCGAGACACCAAACACGCTAGATTTAAATCGTCAGTAACAGCCGCCGCAGTATCAATTGTTCACACTAGTTTTTTAAAGGACTTGCTTTAAAGCTGCAGTCCGTAGCTTTTTTTGGGTTAAAAATGATCCAAAATACATATTTGAGAAAATACACAACCAGCCAGTGTTCAAAACACTCTGCTTGCCGTAGCTCGATTCAAAGCGGTAAGCTTGTGATAATGTTTTTAACTCCAGTGGTACTGGTGGATTTCAGCGGGAGATTCAAGCATATCTTTGAGTCATTACGTCACATCTGCACACACACATCTGCACACACACATCTGTACACACACATCTGTACACACACATCTGTACACATAAAGAAGAGTCTCGGCTAGTAGACTATATTGCGTGTGAGGATGTTGGAGGTGGAGATTTATAGCCTTTTCTCACAGCACTTGATATAATTAAACTTATCAATTTGATGGCGGATCCAGAAAGGTTCAAACGACAATCACCAGTGACAACAGATTCACCCGCTGTAAAATGCAAAAGACTTTGTTCGGACTTTGGAGCGGCTACAGAAAAAAAGAGACTGGAACCGGCCCATGCGAAAACAAGGATACACATTGGAAGGACATTACATGTAGTCACGCAATGCTGACGTTGTTAACATTAACAATTTGAGAACAAAGTATAATTTGCACCAGGGCTGTCAATCTTCCTCTATAATACTATTCGAATTCCATTCCTTATTTTATTTAATATTCGAATAATATTCGAATATTAAATGCTCAAATTCATCCTATTATTAATATTTACGACATTACTCAGGCTTATGGATCGCCAATGCCACTATAGCATGTGGTTGTTGTTACACGTTCTGTCCACTAGAGGGACATCTAACATTACAATAAACATTTTATTCATGCTGAATATGGTTGAAGCGCTACCGATGGTTTTCGGCTAATATCTCCGCTAAAACACCACCAAAAATTCTGAAACTTATATCGTTCGACTAGACGGTTCCAACGAGTTTGGTGCTCGCCGAATCCGTTGAGTTTTCACCGAGATATTTGCGCTTCACGGGCGCTTTTTTACGTTGTTAAACATTTACCATTTTTGACAGTATTGGTATGATGATACAGCGTGGATAACGTGCACAATTGTGTTACGATTCAAAAACGTTATTGTTCATCAGACGAAACAAAAGCATTTCATTTTCACATGTGTGTAAGTCAAGGTGGCGAGAAAGGCAAGATTCCATATAAAAAAAAAATTAATGAATGGGAATAGGAGCAGGCTTCACTCAATGATTAAATTTAAACTTTAAGAATGCTGGCCTGATGATTAGAATATATAACGTTAAACAGGAAAGAGGCCGCACTATGCATAAATTGTTTTATTTGCACAAACGCGTTTCGGCGCGTACCTTCTTGAAACGCGTTTGTGCAAATAAAACAATTTATGCATAGTGCGGCCTCTTTCCTGTTTATATATATAAAAAAATTAAAATATACATAAAAAAACAATATTCGAATAGTAACTTCAGCATTTCGAATAGTATTGATTTTTTTTATATTCGAATTATATTAGAATTTAGGAATTCGTTCCAACAGCCCTAATTTGCACGGTTTTGCGTGATATGATAACTTATAAGAGATTGTTAGATTTAATCAGCGTGATTTACTGCAATGACAGAACCAGACAAAAGTGGATGTTTCTTACTCGTTCAGATGACATTTTCCGGTGAAAATTATTATGTTGGTCATACTTCCAAAAAGAATAATCTGTGATTCTGAATGCCAGTATCGACACCGGCGGTGACTGACACACACACTCTCCTCAAACACTGTGTTCATCCGCGCTGTGCCGTGCCGAGGGTGTCGAAGTACAACTCACGTAAAGTTGATAATTCTGCAATTGCAGATTTCGAAGAGAGATGGCGACAAAGAGGAAAAACTGCGGACTGCAGCTTTAACCGACCATCGCACGCAACTTGAAAAAAGAAATGTCTATATCGTAGTCAGTAGAAGAGGTGGCGGCGCAACAATAATGATCAGTCTGTAATCCCACCCTTTGAAGCGGTACTAAACTGCAGTGGAAAAGCGAGCCGAGTCGTACCACGACAAAAGCGGCAATAGTTGTGCAGGGCAACTACTAACCAATAAAATGAATAGTAATCGTCATTTGATTATTGATTGACGTCTTCGCTGTGTTTGGAAAACTTTTGCCAGTTACGTCACATTACAGTTGTGAATAAACCATTTCTTTGGACAATTATCAAATGAATTGAAGAAATAATGGTCTGATTAATTGATGATTACTGAAATCATTAGTTGAAGCCCTAGTGCAAACTTTGTTTCACAAAAAATAATTTGAACGAAAGGAGCCATATAATATGGCCTTGTAAGAAACATTACGGTCACACTTTAGTTTAGGGTCCACTTCTTATTAATAGTTAGTAAGGTAGTTGTTATTTAGTTTAGGTATTGGGTGGATTACCTAAACTAAGGTAAAATGAAAATTCTGCCATTTACTCACCCTCAAGTTGCTCCAAACCTGTATAAATGATCACAAAAGATTTTGAGGGATGTTGGAAACCAAACAGTCGATGGGCCCATTGTGTTTTTTTCCTACTCTGGAAGTCAGTGTGGCCTATCAGCTGCTGGGTTTCCAGTGTTCTTTTGTGTTCAGCAGAAGAAAGAAACTCATGCAGGTTTGGAACAACTTGATGACAACAGAATTGTTTTATTTTTGGGTGAACTATCACTTTAATCTGCCCAATACCTAAACTAAATAACAACTACCTTACTAATGATTAAAAAGCAGTAATTATGAGTTTATTGAGGCAAAAGGCATAGTCAATAGTGAGAATCGCACATTAGTGACATTTTTAGGTGAACTATCCCTTTAAGAGATGTAGAATAAGGCATTAATATGTACTTTATAAGTACTAATAAACAGCCAATATCCTAATAATAAGCATGCTAATAAGCACCTAGTTGATAGAGAGAATTGGACCCTAAACTAAAAGTGTTACTAATGATTTTTAATAGACAGTTGCAGTCTTGGTGTTGGACTGTTGGTTCAGTGGGTAATGAATATAAATCATCAGAAACCACTATTGCAATCACAAAGGCTTTTCATATGCACAATTTCCCTCATTAAAAACACCTTTCCCCCAAACTAGAGATGCACCGGCCAATGTATCGGCCAGCAACCGGCATCGGCCGATAAAAGCTGAGAAATTTCATATCGGTGCATCTCTACCCCAAACTCTTGTCCGACGCTGATGATTGAGTGAGTGAGTCCAGCGCACACAGAGACGTGCTCATGTTGAAGCGCCGCTGGTGTCTGTCTGTCACTGGTGTTAATGGTCTGAACATTAATAATTTGGTTTATTTGACATCTCTGTCTCTTCTCTGTGTTGATGCAGCCGCAAAACCGGTCAGTACAATGTCCAGAGGAGCAAAGGCCCCGGCAAGGCCCCGTACCAGCGCTGCAGCTCGCAGGACTCTCTGGACGAGCAGGTCATGGTGGACTACTTTAAAGAGCTGGAGATCATCCAGCGCAGCGGAGACGCGGAGACGCAGGAGGACGAGCAGCTGAAGGTGGCCGACGGTGAGAGCGAACCGCGTCAGAATGAGCTGTGACTGTGTTTCACCTGTGGAGCTTCTTACAAAATGATTTCTGGATTATTACATTGAATAAATGTTAAAGGAGTAGTTCACTTCAGAATTAACATTTCCTGATTTACTCTCCCCCACATCATCCAAGATGTTCATGTTTTTCTTTCTTCAGTCGAAAAGAAATTAAGGTTTTTCAGGAAAACATTCCAGGATTTTCTCCATATAGTGTCTTCAATGGGGTCCAACGGCTTCAGTGCAGCTCCAAAGGCTCTACATCAGCAATAATGTCTGGCCCGGCCGCACACGCAGCCAGAGTATTCAGATCACGGCTGGTTCTGAAATAGATTACTCACAATCACTTCGTCTTTAGTGCCTTCAAAATAAAAGTACGAGAACGTTTTTGCAGCAATGTTTTATTTTGAGATGAATTGAGAGCTTTTAATTTGAAAAGTTCTGAACGACATTCAAAAGAGTCTGTGGATCGCTTCGTTACAGAGAAGACACACCGGCTTTGCATTCACAAAACTAGGTCGGATGAACGCATGGTTGTTCCCATTCTTCTTTGTATGCTCTATTTTCGCTGTCAACTTTCGTCTTTACGCTCTTTGATAGTGCCATTTTCTCTCACTAGCCAGCTTAAATGTTAGCATCACTCTGCACACGACGTGTAACTTACCTTCAGCACGCAAACAATACAAAAAAATGCAGTTTAGTACGTGAGGATGCCAAGGAATAGTTCTGAGTGTAGAGGTCCGAAGAGTCCGAAATTCGCGTCTGACATTTTCACACGTTAAAAAATAAATATGACATCATGTTTTGTCAATCACGTTTACACACTGCCTCCGAAACTTTCGTCAGTCATAAAAATATTTGGATCGGGTTCGATTTTCTGCGTTTTTCGCATCCGAAGCGAGCATTGTGAATGGTGTTTTGACAATTCAGAGCCACCGAATGACGAATACGAAAAAACGCATACGGAAATTTCGGACTCGGTGTGCAAGGACCTTAATAGTAGGAATAATTGCAAGGAATAATTTTGAGTGTAAAATAATTATTACAATAAGTTAGGCTCCATTGTGTAACAAGCAAATTATAATGATACACATTTATTATTCACAATATGGAAAGAGGAAATAAAACCTGCTCAAATAAAACTCAAACATGCCATTAATGGGCTTATTCAAGCTTATTCGAGTTATTTTTAGCCGTTCCGCGTCTCCCACATATGTGACCCTGGACTACAAAACCAATGGGTCACATGGGTCAATTTTTGTAAATTGAGATTTATACATCATCTGAAAGCTGAATAAATAAGCTTTCCATTGCTGGATGGTTTGTTAGGACAGGATTTGGCCCAGATACAACTTTGGAAAATCTGAGGGTGCAAAAAAAGCGAAACTCCCCTTTAAAGTTGTCCATTCATGTTCACGATTGTGCTGCACTCACTCACAAAAATAAATGTTTTATATATTTATGGTAGGAAATTTACAAAATATCTTCATGGAACATGATCTTTACTTAATATCCTAATGATTTTTGGCATAAAAGAAAAATCAATCATTTTGACCCATACAATGTAGGCCTACTGTTGGCTATTGCCACAGATACACCCGTGCGACTCGTGACTGGTTTTGTGATCCAGGGTCACATGTGTGTTTTAGCAAGGCGGTCTGTGTTGCAAGTTGGTGAATGAAGATATTTGCCAGGTTACGTGTCACTAATGCTTTATTAATTTATCCAGGGTAAAACCAGGACACCGCCACACAAATGTGGCTTTTTGTTAATGCCTGTCCTACTACAGGATTTAACTCAGAGTAACAGCTCACTGCCAGTTACAAAAGACACTGTAACTGTCACAGGCAATTATAGTTGCATTTTTCATCAATTCTTTCATTTTCAATTTTCAATTTAAGAAATAAATTATCCTTTGACTATGTTCTGGCCCGCCATCTAGCTGCGAATTTTTTTTTTGGCCCCGATGCAAAACTTACTTGCCGACCCCTGACATACACGATCCCAGCCGAGGAACAAGAGTCTTATCTAGCCAAACCATCTGACATTTCCCCTTAAAAAAACAACAAAAAAAACAAACCTTTATATACTTTTTAACCACAAATGCTCGTCTTGGACTAGCTCTGGGATGCGACACACATTACGTAAACACGTTGAAAGGTCACGCGTGTTCCGGTTCAGAAATATAGCGTAGGGCGAAAAACTTAAATTTTTTACCTTTTAATTTTTTTGTTTGACTTAAGCCCCGTACACACCGGGACGAATATCGGCGCGCGTTATTCGTCAGCGTTTTTCAACGCGTTTTTTGTGTTCACACCCAAGCGATTTTCGCTGATGATGAGCCGAGTGAACATGCAAATTCATTCCCTGACATTAGATGGCGCTTAATGTAAAACAGAAATAGTCCTATTTTGTAGTCGCTGTGGCGTTTGTCATATAGTTCTTTATGTTCCGACACCAACGAGACCAGCAGCTCTACATTCATCTGGCCTCGCATCTTCCTCGTCTTATTTCTTCCTGGCAGTGTAGACCATAGATATCCATAATAAAGGCCATTGGCCAGCAGCGCGGACAAGACATCTAGCCTTTATTATGGATATCTATGGTGTACTAGACGCTACTTGGCACATCTTCTTCGCCGTTGCGTATGTGTGCTCGGCAAGACCGTTTTGTGTTTGAGCGCCCCCAAGTTGTGTTTAACTGTAACTTCAGAAGCTCCAGACACGTGAGCAAAAGCGCCAATCTCATTGGTCGGATAGTTTTTGACGCGGCGCGTTAAACCAAAAAAACGAACCCGAGGCGTTTTAAAAAAAATTACGCTTTTACGCGTGGCGTTTTTCGCGTCGGTGTGCACACTCACATTGGCGCCCTTTGTTTAGTCACGAGGCGTTAAACGTCGGCGAATATCGCGCGCGAAATTCGTCCCGGTGTGAACAGGCCTTTAGTCTTTTCACACACTAGGTCTGTACCTCCGGCTACGTCACGCGTGACCTTTCAAGCTGATTACGTCATGTGTGGCGCATCGCAGCTAGTTCAAGATGAACAGTTGTGGTTAAAAAGTGTATATAAATGTTTTTTATTTTTATTTTTTTTTTGTTATAAAATGTCCGCTGGTTTGTCTAGATCAAACTCTTATTCCTCGGCTGGATCGTGTCGAGACTTTGAAGCTGCACTGAAACTCACATCTGGACCTTCGACCCATTGGACCCCATTGAAGTCACTATATGGAGAACAATCCTGGAACGTTTTCCTCAAAAACCTTAATTTCTTTTCCACTGAAGAAAGAAAGACTTTAATATATCTTGTATGACGTGGGGGCGAGTCCATTATCAGGAAATTATTATTCTGATGTGAGCTAATCCTTTAACTTTGGGATATCGCATAAAGAAACGCTGGAGGGAAACACACAAATTCTAAAAAATGATGCACTCAATGGAGTCAGATAATTGTTTTATCCGATAAGAAGACATGCGCATAAAGTACGATGGAAACCGAATAAATCTCTCGATGCGCATCAAAAAAGTCATGTGACTTTGCATGATGGGACGGCATAACTGGAGCAAGCAGTGGGCTGATCTCACTGCACAGGATCTGAAATGTTGTTTTGCTCAATCTGAAATGCCCGAACATCGTCAAATCGGATAGTTGGTGCCAGTTTATCAGGAAGTGATGATTTTGTTCTCTTGGACACGTGGAATGGAAATGCTGCCTTATTCCCAAATGTTTTATGCCATATTACAATTTTGCACAAGTTAAGTTCGCAACTTTGAATGGAAACAGAGATATTGAATCTAATTACATGAGAAGTATCGCATTTAAATTCAAATGATAATTAATCTACACCGTAAAGCAACACTGGTTTACAGCTGCACTTCAGGTTCCATCACTGATATACTATTATAATATTGAATTATTATATATAATAATATTTTAGTTATTTTAGTACTTCAGTACGTTAATTCAAAATACTGCCTTTTTAGCAACTAGCTGAAATAAAATAAGTTTGTTATATTTTACTTCGTTTCAGTTCATGCTTATTTTATTTCAAGTAATGACTTTTTTAGTTTAGTTTGAGTTAACTCTGGGTCATTCTGTCAACTCATTTAGAGGTCCCTGGCTAAAAATTCAGACTTTGATCATTTATTTTCTGGTGAAAGACATGCATAAATGAAGAAGAAAGCCAAAATATTAAATATCATGGATGAGTATTTACTGAGTAATCCACTATTTTATAGAGGAGGGTCAAAATGACAATTTTAAAAACTATTTTAGAAAGATGGCAGCATAATTATTTTATTTTTACACTGAGATTGGTGGTTTTATTAGTAAAATCTCTTGACTTTAGCTATTTTTGTTGCATTATATGCCAATGGTTACATTTTTGGGCACATTATTTGTCCTTCAGACATTCCTCTTTAAATATAAGTATCAGCTGTTTGAAAAATGACCCACATTTGATTTTCCACCATTGAAAAAAATTGGTAAAGTTCAACAATTTACTCACATTTAGATCCGCATTTCTCTGTTAATTAATCATATTGGGCCTTAAATATACAAGAACCAAAAGAACAGTTTGTTAAGAACCAAAATCTAAAAGGATACTAAGATATGTTAAACCCTTCTTGAGTTGCAGGGATGCAGACTTTGGGGAAAACTGTTTTCCTCATGGAACTGTCACCGTTGGCATATAATGCAATGAACATTGCTAAAGTCAACAGATTTCACTAATAGACCCACCAATCTCTAAAATAATGATGCTGCCATCTTTCTAAAGTCATTTTACCCTCCAGTGATTTGGCTTTAAATCTCAGGACAAATTATAAGTTTGACGCCCCCATAGTATATTCAATACATATTTATTAGGGGTGGCACGGTTCACAAAACCCACGGTTCGGTTTGTATCACGGTTTTAGGGTCACGGTTTTCGGTTCTCTACGGTTCTTGTTGTAAATTTTTTTTTAAATCTTTAACACTCCAGAAATGTACTTCAGCATATGATATATAGCTTAATTATCCACAATTTAGGATACAGTATTAAAAAAAAATGTATATCATGCACAAACTGAATTTGACTTGACTTTAAAGGGGTCATATAATGGTACATGCACTTTTACAAGTTGATTGTACTGAAATGTGTGTTGGCAGTGCCTGTACACAACCATCATATAATGATAAAAATCCATCCAGTGTTTTTGTTTTAATCTCCTTATATGTTTTCCCCTGCCTCAAATCAAGGCGTTCGACCGTGTGACGTCACACGCTCGGAAGCCCCTCCCACGATTGTTGATTGACAGCAGCGTTTCAACACAGACCCGCCCTCGCTCGTGAGGGAGCTGTCAATCATAGTCTGCGCGGACCGGCACGGTCATTGTTGATATGCTGGAGCACTGTCTATGAGCAGAATGGCGTCTAAGCGATTGTGGTGTTCTGTTCTTGGGTGTAATAACGAACACAGTCATTTTAATGTTCCTAAATCCGAACCGCTGAAGACGCAGTGGCTGAGTTTGTTTTCGAAGGGAATATTCCCCACGAGCAACGTCAATGCTCTCATGTTTGCGCGAATCATTTCTCACCAGACTGCTTTATAGACGAGGGTCAGTATAAAGCTGGATTTGCTAAGCTGCTGCTCATGAAAAATGGATCGGTAGCTGCTACCAGATATTCGTGTTCCTGCTGAACCTCCAGAAGAACGGAAGTGAGTGTAACGTTTTATTAAACTTTATATTAATATATTAATCTTTGTAAATCGCTAGCTGCACGCTTCACAATGAATGCGTCTAAGGTTTACACTCAGGGTACATTACGGCATGTTTTCTATGTACGACGTTCTCAATATAATTCATAATCCCACGTTTATACTGAACAACGCGTTATGGTTATTGAGTTACAAATGGTGTACACCAGAGCTCTGGTGTACACACAGAACAGAGAGGCGGAGTCAGCAAAGCTCATTATCATTTAAAGTCATATGCACTGAAACGGCGTGCTGAAAACAGAGCTGTTTTTGACCAGGTAAAATAAGTGTTTTCTTACAATACTAATGAGAATTTTTAATTAAAGTATATTACAAACTTTTAATTTAGACCCTAAAGAATCATATTAGCTTATACAAAAATGGCATTATATGACCCCTTTAAGCACATTATTGGGACCATCTCCGAGGAAGTTAGGTGAGATTTTGATACAGCAAGAGAGAAGATATTGATGACATGCTTTTCGTTTATTTGGCAAAAAAAGGAGAATGTGTATCACTATCTCTACAGGAACTTATGTGCATTTTTAGCACACAAAGATTGAAATTAACTCTCATTTATCAAACTGCCAACTTAAGTGTAGAGAGGAACTCTTAAAACTCTGTCTTTTAAATAAGTCGAAATACATGAAACATAATTTACTATAATTAGGCTATAGCAATAGCAAAGGCCATAATCTTAAAGTGAAACATAAGTTCAACCTCAACACAAAAAACAGTCATCAACAATGCTTCTATTCCCTGAGAGTGAGGATACATTTTTTTCAATCCAGCCTTCCTTATCTCTCCCACTTCTCCGCGTGCCGTGACCTGCAGCACTCCATACTCCACCTTTACTGGCGTGTTCGACTTGAACCGGCGCTGCACAGAGCGATTGGATTATGACATCAAAGAACCGCGAGAGTGATTGAAAAGCATACGGAGCCGTCGTGCTCGCGGTACTTTGATGTCATTCACCGATCGCCCTGTGCAGCGCCGGTTCAAGTCGAACAAGCCTCATGTGTATGTCCACACGTCTTATTTCGCGCGAAAAGGAAACACACGTCTAAGGTCACATACGGGCACGAGGCTACAGTGCGCATGCGTCGAACCGTGACAAGCGATCCGAACGGTTCGGGTGTTTTTTCATGTACCGTGCCACCCCTAATATTTATTAATGATATTTAATATTTTGCCTCTTATCATTGTCTTTCTTTAGAAAAAATGTGAACAAAATCATAAATTTGAGCTGGGGAAGTTTCTGAAATGAGTTTGATTTGAGACGGGGTGACCCTGCTGTAAACGGCTTGAGTCATCTGGACTCAGTCTGTGTTGTGGATTACACTCAACAGATTTTTTTCAAACCATTGGTGATTCATTCACAACATTGTTTTGGGTTGCTAAGCTCCAATGTAAAAGTCTTTAAAGATTGTGATGACAAATGGGTTCTTGTACAATTTCATCATGTTTTCTGCTGAGTTCAGCATGCTATGCAAAGCAAGATTAAAACATGACTTGCACTTACACTTCTGCCAGACCGCTGGCACACACAGCACACGTGAACAGCGTCAGCCCTCGAGCAGGGTGTGCCTGGATCCCCAATCCTTAAAGGGATAGTTCACCCAAAAATGTCAATTCTGTCAGTAATTACTCGCCCTCATGTTGTTCCAACCCCGTAAGACTTTCGTTCATCTTCGGGACACAAATTAGGATATTTTTGATTAAATCTGAGTCACACGTAGGCTCACTATTGGCCGACGCTGGTCGTGTGTGTGATGCGTGTGACGTACGACACAGAAGTTACACTACGTGAACTCACTCGAGGCCCACAGAGAAGGAAATGAAGAGTTGAATAAAGACGTTATTTTTGTTTGTTTTTTGCGCACAAAAAGTATTCTCGTCGCTTGATAAACTTAAGGTTGAGCCACTGTAGTCACTCGGACTATTTTAACGATGTCTTTCATAACTTTTGGGCCGGCCAGTTTCGATCCCTTAAGAAGCCTATGGAGGAGTGATCCAGCTCTCAGATTTAATCAGAAATATCTTAATTTTTGTTCCGAAGATGAACGAAAGTCTTACGGGGTTGAACAACATGAGGGAGAGTAATTACTGACAGAGTTTACATTTTTGGGTGAACTAACCCTTTCAGTGTTGAACTTCATATTAAATGTCTTACATTCTCTTTTACCTTTAAATAGAAGGCCATAAAAGGGCTTAGAAATCTTGAATAGCAATTGCAAAATTAGATGGACTGAAATTAGATCTGTCACTTTAAAAATGGAAATAGAGCATTCAAATTGTCTACATTTTAAATGGAAAATTCGACCATAATGGTTGACCTGTTGACTTTATACCAAAAGTTAAAAGTTTTGTAAAATTCTTTCAATTTGTCATAGTTTAACACATACAACTGTACCAGCATGCAGCAAAGTGTTTATGCTACGTTTGAATTTTTTTTTAACCTAAACACATTGCTCAAGGCAGTGTACATGTGGCATTGTTTGTTTATATTCCTCCATGTGTAAGGACAATAGGCGTAACTTACAGGAAGAACCCACAATTAAAACCACAGACCGAGATCATCGTGGACGCTCAGCAGGAATTGTTTGGCCCCGAAAGGAACCGCAAACGGAGACTTCCTCAACTCCTGTGAGCGACTGCATTGTGAAGTTACCGGAAGAGGAAGATATTTCTGTTTCCTCTCAGAGCTAACTTAACGTCTTCCTCCTCACCACGGCTGTGATGGAAATAAAAGGTGTTAAATCACTGAGGAAAATAACAAGAATGATGGCCTTAGTCCAGCTGACAGCGAGTGTCAACATGAATCCCAGAACACCTGGCTGTATTTCACTCGGTGTCAGAGGTGTCCAGGCCATAGACTGTAAAAAAAGATGGACGACGGACTTCACTCTCTTCCATTGTAGAAAAGTGAAGCCGCCAAAGTCCCAATATTGCGCAGTAGAAACGGTTAGTACACTCATTATGCCAGCGTGAAATAAACAGTTATGGAACTGGACCGTTAGAAACAAACTTTGTTGTGTTATTTTCATGTTATCACTGTGAAGCTGCTTTGATACAATCTGTATTGTAAAAAGCGATAAATAAAGGTGACTTGACTGTAGAAATGAAAGCTTATGCTCAAATCTCCTCCCGAAAATACCCCAAAAAGTCAGTTGGTGATCACAGCTGTCAATCATGACGTCACATCCCCGTTTTTATAGCATCAGATAATTAACTAGGACCAAACTTATTTAAAAAAATGAACTCTAAACTTACATCAGCGTGATTTAAAAACTACCTAAAATGTTAGAAAACATCTTTGGAAAAAATGTATTTGAAGTGTAATTTGATTGTTTAGTTTGCCTCACGTCCATTAGACTTCATGGGAGGGCGGGGTTTATGAACTATACTGGGACCAGCCTCCAGGGGGCGATCGAGGCGCTTTGGCTTCACTTTCCAGCACTCGTGCGGCACGCTGGGTCCAGGCTTATCTTCTCTTCTGTCCTGTGTTGTTCTGCAGAGGGGGAGCAGGAGGAGGCGTGGCTGATGGAGGCGGGGCTAGCGACGCTGTTCGACGAATCGGCTTCAGGCGGCGAGGACAGCATCGCTCTGCTGTCGACTCTGACCCGAACGCAAGCGGCCGCCGTGGCGAGGCGCGTGGAAACGCTCAAACAGACGCTACGCAAGCGGAACAAACCATATACTGTCCCAGATGTCCGAGAGATCTTTAAACCATCACCTGATTCACAAAGTAAAGTAAGAAAACGCTGCACATTAGTGCTGTTCCTGCCCCTAATACAGTAGGTCATGTGTGAATGAATGACCACCCGTCTAGAACAAAGATGTATGAACGCATTCCGGTTTGTAATTTAGCTTTCTGAACAGCATCTACAGTATGACCGCATTTACAAAGTCTTGATGTTGTTTCAGGCTCTACTAGAACATGTTTTCCTGCTTGAATGTTGATTATTTCCTCATATTCTCCATTGTTGCGGCTCCTCTCTTCCCAGTCTGTCTGTAACGCTCTGTTTACTTCCTGTCTCTATGAAGCCCCTCCTTCTGAAAAGCACACTGATCCAGCCGACCAATCAGAGCACAGTGTGTTGGATTGGTCAAGTGCTTCGAGTGTGTTTGGGAATTGTCCCGCCCCTTACCATAACCAGAGGTGTAAAGTCCAGGGGTCAGAAAGTAAAAGTCCTGCCATATGTTTATTCCACCCATGCACTCAGCCAACTGATTTGACTCATTAGTTCTGTCTCCGGGCTGAAGAACTGTGCTAATTAGCAGATCCAGGTGAAAACTTTTACTTTCTGAACCTGGACTTTACATCTCTGACCATAACCACCGGTTTAACACACTACAAACTAACTCAACCAGGCCCCGCCCATTTATTCTGCGTATGAATTATTATAATGAGGAATATTGTGACGTGTTCGTTCCCGGAAGAAACTCAAGACTACAATGGAGGCGTTTCAGGAGTTCAGAAACACTGACACTGATATAGAGAAGAACTCCTTTTCAAGCTCAAACAGCAACATTAAAGAAAAATTTAACTTGCACTAGTGTAAATGACGAAGAGCTTTTTAACTGCATAAACCAGTTACCAACCAATGATTTGCTTGACTGGGGTAAATGTAAGAAGAGACATTTTGAATCTGTGAATTAACACAGATCACTGTGCCTGTTTATTCTTCTCCCAAATGGTTTTATTCAGTGTAAAGCATTGACATGTGATAAAGCCTTAGGGTGAAGTTCATGCCGGACGTCCAACTAGTGACCGGAGCTTTCTGACATTTTTTTACAGGCTGTTAACAGTGTCACGAATTACACAGTACTTCCCTATTAATAAACATTTCAGCACAGTGTAATGAATAACTGAGAAAATTCCAGTTTGAAGGATGTGTGATGAACCACAGACGTCATTTACTGTGCCATTTTGAGGAAAGGCATAAGCTGTGATTTATGTTTCTGCTGGACGCTGCACTAAATAATGAATTTTGATCATTCAATTTTGATTAACTTTACATTTACTTAACTAAGCAATGCCTCAGATGCATTCACTGAAGCAGAAGTACCACTGGACATGAACCAAACAAACAAAAACTTAGAAACTAGTGAAATAATTCAGCAAATTTTAAAATGAAATGAGCAGCGTATCAATCTGAGTGAATGTAAGAATGGGCACAAACGAAGCCTTATGATCATGTTCTCCAGTTTGCTCTGAGACACACTCCAGCAAGAACATTTTGCCGTCTGAAGAAAGCAGAGGTGTGGGGGACTCGTGACTTGAGGCGAGTCCTGACTCGAGTAGCACATTTAAAGGAGCATTTCACCCGTGGGAACATTAATCTTTATTGAAAGTGGGTCATACATGTAGTCGAAATGCAACATAAATTTCGAATTTGGTGCGTTCTTGACCGAGGAAAGACAGAAAGTAACTTTAGGGCGCATTTGCATGGAAGACAGCAACTACCACATTGCTCGAGCCAGTCCGGGCTTCTATTCCCAAGACTTTCCAAATCCTCTTCCTCCATATCATATCGAGTACCTTCCGCCATTGTCGTAACTTCACATCTAGCTCCACAGCGCCTGTTAGCTTAGCTTCCAAACAAGATGGTGGATATTGCTTTTAGTTTCTGCAAGTGACGTCCCACCCCCTGATCTGTAATAGGTCTGTAGCGTGAGTGGGTCCCACCCCCTGATCTGTAATAGGTCTGTAGCGTGAGTGGGTCCCGCCCCCTGATCTGTAATAGGTCTGTAGCGTGAGTGGGTCCCACCCCCTGATCTGTAATAGGTCTGTAGCGTGAGTGGGTCACACCCCCTGATCTGTAATAGGCCTGTAGCGTGAGTGGGTCCCGCCCCCTGATCTGTAATAGGTCTGTAGCGTGAGTGGGTCACACCCCCTGATCTGTAATAGGCCTGTAGCGTGAGTGGGTCCCACCCCCTGATCTGTAATAGGTCTGTAGCGTGAGTGGGTCCCACCCCCTGATCTGTAATAGGTCTGCAGCGTGAGTGGGTCCCGCCCCCTGATCTGTAATAGCTCTGTAGCGTGAGTGGGTCACACCCCCTGATCTGTAATAGGTCTGCAGCGTGAGTGGGTCCCACCCCCTGATCTGTAATAGGTCTGTAGCGTGAGTGGGTCACACCCCCTGATCTGTAATAGGTCTGCAGCGTGAGTGGGTCACACCCCCTGATCTGTAATAGGTCTGTAGCGTGAGTGGGTCCCACCCCCTGATCTGTAATAGGCCTGTAGCGTGAGTGGGTCCCACCCCCTGATCTGTAATAGGCCTGTAGCGTGAGTGGGTCCCGCCCCCTGATCTGTAATAGGCCTGTAGTGTGAGTGGGTCACACCCCCTGATCTGTAATAGGTCTGTAGCGTGAGTGGGTCACACCCCCTGATCTGTAATAGGTCTGTAGCGTGAGTGGGTCACACCCCCTGATCTGTAATAGGCCTGTAGCGTGAGTGGGTCCCGCCCCCTGATCTGTAATAGGTCTGTAGCGTGAGTGGGTCCCACCCCCTGATCTGTAATAGGTCTGTAGCGTGAGTGGGTCCCACCCCCTGATCTGTAATAGGTCTGTAGCGTGAGTGGGTCCCACCCCCTGATCTGTAATAGGTCTGTAGCGTGAGTGGGTCACACCCCCTGATCTGTAATAGGTCTGTAGCGTGAGTGGGTCCCACCCCCTGATCTGTAATAGGTCTGTAGCGTGAGTGGGTCACACCCCCTGATCTGTAATAGGTCTGTAGCGTGAGTGGGTCCCATCCCCTGATCTGTAATAGGTCTGTAGCGTGAGTGGGTCCCACCCCCTGATCTGTAATAGGTCTGTAGCGGGAGTGGGTCACACCCCCTGATCTGTAATAGGTCTCTAGCGTGAGTGGGTCCCACCCCCTGATCTGTAATAGGTCTGTAGTGGGAGTGGGTCACACCCCCTGATCTGTAATAGGTCTGTAGCGTGAGTGGGTCCCGCCCCCTGATCTGTAATAGGTCTGTAGCGGGAGTGGGTCACACCCCCTGATCTGTAATAGGTCTGTAGCGTGAGTGGGTCCCGCCCCCTGATCTGTAATAGCTCTGTAGCGTGAGTGGTTCACACCCCCTGATCTGTAATAGGTCTGTAGCGTGAGTGGGTCCCACCCCCTGATCTGTAATAGGTCTGTAGTGGGAGTGGGTCACACCCCCTGATCTGCAATAGGTCTGTAGCGTGAGTGGGTCCCACCCCCTGATCTGTAATAGGTCTGCAGCGTGAGTGGGTCCCACCCCCTGATCTGTAATAGGTCTGCAGCGTGAGTGGGTCCCGCCCCCTGATCTGTAATAGGTCTGTAGCGTGAGTGGGTCCCGCCCCCTGATCTGTAATAGGTCTGTAGCGTGAGTGGGTCCCGCCCCCTGATCTGTAATAGGTCTGTAGCGTGAGTGGGTCCCACCCCCTGATCTGTAATAGGTCTGTAGCGTGAGTGGGTCCCACCCCCTGATCTGTAATAGGTCTGTAGCGTGAGTGGGTCCCATCCCCTGATCTGTAATAGGTCTGTAGCGTGAGTGGGTCCCACCCCCTGATCTGTAATAGGTCTGTAGCGTGAGTGGGTCCAGCCCCCTGATCTGTAATAGGTCTGTAGCGTGAGTGGGTCCCACCCCCTGATCTGTAATAGGTCTGTAGCGTGAGTGGGTCCCATCCCCTGATCTGTAATAGGTCTGTAGCGTGAGTGGGTCCCATCCCCTGATCTGTAATAGGTCTGTAGCATGAGTGGGTCCCACCCCCTGATCTGTAATAGGTCTGTAGCGTGAGTGGGTCCCACCCCCTGATCTGTAATAGGCCTGCAGCGTGAGTGGGTCACACCCCCTGATCTGTAATAGGTCTGCAGCGTGAGTGGGTCCCGCCCCCTGATCTGTAATAGGTCTGTAGCGTGAGTGGGTCCCACCCCCTGATCTGTAATAGGTCTGTAGCGTGAGTGGGTCACACCCCCTGATCTGTAATAGGTCTGTAGCGTGAGTGGGTCCCACCCCCTGATCTGTAATAGGTCTGTAGCGTGAGTGGGTCCCACCCCCTGATCTGTAATAGGCCTGTAGCGTGAGTGGGTCCCACCCCCTGATCTGTAATAGGTCTGTAGTGGGAGTGGGTCACACCCCCTGATCTGTAATAGGCCTGTAGCGTGAGTGGGTCCCACCCCCTGATCTGTAATAGGTCTGTAGCGTGAGTGGGTCCCACCCCCTGATCTGTAATAGGCCTGTAGCGTGAGTGGGTCCCACCCCCTGATCTGTAATAGGTCTGTAGTGGGAGTGGGTCCCACCCCCTGATCTGTAATAGGTCTGTAGTGGGAGTGGGTCCCACCCCCTGATCTGTAATAGGTATCTGTAAGCAGGAACTGCAACACTGAAATCGTCTCAGGGGAAAATGAGGGAATAATGCATGACCTTTCAAAAATATGACTCGGTTTCTAACGATACAAAGCTTAATGCAAATGGGTGAAGTGCTCCTTTAAGGACATGTGACTTGCTTGACTAAATTAATAAAATGACTTGAAAAACAAAAACAATGACTCGAGACTCAACTTGGATTTGAACTGCATGATTCGACAATGACTTTCTAACAACTGTAATTCAACAAAAATTGCGACATCAGTTGATAAACAAAATGCAAGAGTCTGTGTGATTGTACGATGATGCACTTCTATGACAACAAATGAGAAGTAGGAACATCGGGAACACAAGCACACGCAAAACAAGAAAATACAAACATAAACCTAACAATATGACATTTACTATAAAACTAATGTAATTCATGTTTATGCATCATACCTGTGCATTGACCGTCAACTGCGTTACCTTCAACTCTTATAATTGTTGTTATGATAAGTGTTATTATAATAGATGAATATTTATTAGCCGCTGACTTGACTTGCTTGGTTTGTGCACACTGTGTCTTGAACATGTGTGACTTGCTCCAATCTCTGCTAGAGAGTCACATGATCAGTGTTACTGCATTAGTCTCCCTACAAATGCAGAATCTGAAGGGTTAACAGATTTCAGGGGTCTCTGTGTTTATTGCACATATATTGATGAACAAGTTTGTTTTTAACATAACAACAGTTTGCTTCATTCTCTTGTTGTGTGTCACTCTCTTTTTCTGACACCGCAGGATGAGGCCGAATCCACAGACAGAAGTGGGAGCGGGAAACTGGAAGTGGAAGGAATGGGTATGTGTCATGAGTTAAAGCTTGTGTTTCATGGCATTACTCAAAATGCCTTTAACATTTAACTTCAAGGCAGAGTGAATCATAATGACAGACAGTAACACACACACACACACACACACACACACACACACACACACACACACACACACACACACACACACAAATGCTGTAATATCCATTCCTTTTGTTCTTTAAATAAATGTAACATTCAGCGTAACTAAAATGAAACATTTTGCTTTTTATAAAACGTAACCTTGTGTCTAATCATACACTCCTCTACAGAGATACATGCAGAATATAAAGGATTTATTTCTTTCTGAATGTGATCGCCAATAGACCAGTGGAAATAAATACGACAGAGGTGTTGTAAAGTCATTTCTCGTAAGCGTATGAGAATTTTGAAAGTCATTTTTAGTGCTGGGCTATCTTGTTTTACAGTGTTCATACTTTACCCTGGTTCGATCCTGGTTGTCAGGTTTAGAGATTTCACACTCTACATTTGTAAACATTGGGTTAATATACTTATTTACAATGTTAATAACATCAGTTGAGGACACAACTTGTTTCAGATCTATGGAAAATCTCGAGTCTTAAATCAACTGAAACTACAAATGTTTTTCTAGAGCTTTATAATCTCATCACTGAAGGCGTTTGCCATCGCTGCTGAAACTAATCAGAGCCTGTGAATCTTTCCAACTTAAAATAGACACTATTTAGTTAATGATTGGTTGTTGTCTGTTGCTAAACAACTCGCCGTGACGTTCTAGCTCTGCTTTTTCGACACTACTTTGCTCATAATGCAGGGTTAAACGCAGCACTCGTTCACAATTACAGGTGTGAAGCGTTGCTGGAATCAGACATCATCACCTGTTAAAAGCGTCTTTAACCCCTCAGGACATCGGCATAGAGTCGTGCAGTTCTAGTCTGTTGGTAAAACAGCGACTGCCAAATAATGACATGTTTGATTGCTGGACTTTGACTAGCCTGATTTAGTTTAATCAGCAAAGAGTGACGTGAGATCACTCAAGGACACCCTTGCGATTTTGCCCATAAATGTTTGTCATAGTTTCACACAGGATAAAATGTTATTGTGTGTTTATGGTTTGGTTAGGTAACGGGGCGGGGCCTGATGCTGACGCCGAGACGGACATTAACCTGGAGGTGTCGTTCTCCGAGCAAGCGCTTATCTACAAAGAAGGGTTGAAGGTTACCCAGCCCCAGAGCGAGGCGGACGACAGGTTACCCGTGAGTCGAGCGCAGTCGTGTGTGTGTGTGTGTGTGCTGGACCAGTGCTAATCACTCCGACTGGTTGCTTGAGTATAAAGTCTATATATTAAAATTTTTAGATTGAAAAAGAGTGAAAGTGCCCTCTGCTGGTCAGTCTGGGGAACTGCACCCTGCATCACTAGTACTGTTATATTTACTTGTACGATCTGAACACTAACACTAGTATTAAAGGAACTTCAGAATTAAAATTCCCTGATAATTTACTCTCCCGCACGTCATCCAAGATGTTCATGTCTTTTTTTCTGCAGTCGAAGAAAAATGAAGGTTTTTAAGAAAACATTCCAGGATTGCTCTCCATATAGTGACTTCAATGGGGTCCAACGGGTCGAAGGTCCAGATGTGAGTTTCAGTGCAGCTTCAAAGTCTCGACACGATCCAGCCGAGGAATAAGAGTCTTATCTAGACAAACCATCATCATTTTATAAAATAAAAATAAACATTTATATACTTTTTAACCACAAAAACTAGCTCTGTGATGCGACACACATTGCGTAATCACGTTGAAAGGTGACGTAGGCGGAAGTACAGAACTAGTGTTTACAAAGCCAGCGTGCAAAGACTACGGTAAGTCAAGCGCCATTTACAACAAAATTAAAAAAAATAAAATAAAGGTAAACCAACGAATGAGTTTTTCGCCCTACGCTATATTTCTGAACCGGAACACGCGTGACCTTTCAACGTGATTACGTAATGTGTGTCGCATCACAGATCTAGTGCAAGACGAGCATTTGTGGTTAAAAAGTATATTTTGTTATAAAATGTCCGCTGGTTTGTCTAGATCAGACTCTTATTCCTCGGCTGGATCGTGTCGAGACTTTGAAGCTGCACTGAAACTCACATCTGGACCTTCGACCCGTTGGACCCCATTGAATTAGAGCATGATTAGAGACCAGACAGCATGTTTCTACTGTATCCCTTCATTCACTCGTTCTCTTGCTCCTCTTTCGGCCTGTCGCAGGATTTCAGAGTGTCTCAGGATAAGACGGGACAGACTAAAGTAGGCGATCTCTCCGCTGAGGATATGAGGAAAGTTCACAGACTGGTCCTTATCGAGATGAGCGCTCTGTTCGACACGTGTGGAATCGAGGTGAAGGCCCATAAAGCTCTCAAGGTCAAAGTGAGAGGTCAGTGCCTCTGATATGTGTGTAGGAAACATGGAAATGTTGCTCTGTGTAACTTGAATATGAACAGTAAGGTCTGATTATCCATATGTTTATGCAGCTGAATGAGAAATCTTGTGGTGTCATCCGTAGAGTCGGGTTTGTTTGGTGTTCCTCTCTCTACGCTCCTGGATCAGGACCAGCGGAGGATCCCAGGAACCAAAGTGCCTCTCATACTGCAGCAAGTAAGAGAGCATAACGGGACGCTAGCCGAGACCGTAACTCACAGAGCACCACAACTCTCCCTGACATCCCTTGAGATAAGACACACGGGTAACGCTTTAGTTTAGGGTCCAATTCTCACTATTAACTAGTTTATCATGCATATTACTAGGATATTGGCGGTTTATTAGTACTTATAAAGCACATACAGGTCCTTCTAAAAAAATTAGCATATTGTGATAAAGTTAATTATTTTCTGGTAACCACTGTAAACACTTATTTTATTGGTCGGATGAAATATGCTAATTTTTTGAGACAGGAATTTTGGGTTTTCATGAGCTGCATGCCAAAATCATCAGTATTAAAACAATAAAATACCTGAAATATTTCAGTTTGTGTGCAATGAATCTAAAATATATGAAGTTTAATTTTTATCATTACATTATGGAAAATAATGAACTTTATCACAATATGCTAATTTTTTGAGAAGGACCTGTATTAATGCCTTATTCTGCATGATCATATTCTACATCCCTTAATCCACCCAATACCTAAACTTAACAACTACCTTACTAACTATTAATAAGCATTAATTAGGAGTTTATTGAGGCAAAAGTCATGGGTAATAGTGAGAATCGGACCCTAAATTAAAGTGTGACCGAAACATACACATGTGCTATGATTTACACTGCATTATTTTAATATTTTGTATATGATACAACAAATCTGAATGTTACAACTGCCCCGACCAGGATGTCATAGAGAGCTGAGGGTGGACATGTGGACAGCGCCCTAGAAAAACACCCTTTCCCAGTGTGATAAAGCTGTCTTGGAGAGTGAAGCGTAGTGTTTTCAGGAACGCATCTGCCAGATGAGAAGCTCAGGAACACACTGTCATGTGATGAGAACTGTGTTTGTGTTGTGTATGCTACCGTTCAGAAGTCTGGGGTCACCACCCTTTTAAAAAAAGTACATTAATACTTTTATTCATCAAGGATGCATTAAATTGTGACATTAAAGGCATTTATAATGTTACAAAAGATTTCTATTTCAAATAAATGCTGCTCTTTAATGATCTCTGAAGGATCATGTGACTCTGAAGACTGGAGTAATGATGTTAAAAATGCAGCTTTGATCACAGGAATAAATTACACTTTACTATATATTCACATAGAAAACAGCTATTTTAAATTGTAATAATATTTCACAAATGTTACTGTGTTTAATCAGATAAATCAAGCATTGTGAGCAGAAGAGACTTAATTCAGAAACATAAAAAACCGTACCATCCCCTAACCTTTGAACGCTAGTGCACATGCTGTGATTAGCTGATGTATAATAGCACTGATGAGGCTGGATGTGACTTTAAACGTGTGTTTCTCAGCTGATCTCTCACATCGAGGAGCAGGGTTTGGACACGGAGGGAGTCCTCCGGATACCTGGAGCCGCCACCAGAGTGAAGGCAAGTGCTATTTCTGGGTTATTTCTGTAGTCATTTGCATGGTTGTAACACATTTGCTGGCGTGCGTTTCCCAGGCAGTCTGTCAGGAACTGGAACACAAGTTTTACGAAGGCATGTTTCCATGGGAGAGCCTGAAGCAGCACGACGCGGCGAGTCTCCTGAAGCTGTTCATCCGGGAGCTGCCGTACCCCCTGCTGACCGTCCAGTACTTCAACGCCTTCGCCTCCGTGCTGAGTGAGTGAGCGCACCACGGCTGTGTGGTTCATTTCTTCTGTTCAGACGCGAGTAACATGAACACACTGGAGAACCGCTTTATAGTAGAAACTGAAGCTGGAATTTGCCGCCTGAAGTAGAAAAAAAAATCAACTCTGAGTAGAAAAGCGCCCGACGTCATCGCCTTTTTTTCTTTCACTGTCCAATCGAATGAATGTAAAAGTGTTAGTGACGAAAGGTTACAGTTGCTTTGAACATCAGGAGACTGCAATGATGGAGGAGGAGCTTATGGTGGCTGTCGCGGGTTACCCAGAGCTGTGCGACTTCACGAACCGCAACTAACACGGTCACCAAATAGTAAATAAAGTTAATAAAACGCCAATAGATTAGACTGAGGACAGCTGTTTCGGTGGTTGCCTAGCAACATAAAAAAACGCAGCTCTTTTCTAAATGAAAAAAAGTCAACAAAAAAGGCAGTGCTGTGCGCCTCGTGATTTCAAACCTAAAAAACGCGTTCTGTCCCCGATATACTTCAGACGAACTTGAAGAACTAACTGGCGTGACATCATTTCAAACCAAACCAGGCCAAAATAAAGCTCGTTCGAAACCGCTTGCCAAAGTCAACGTTCTGTAAATTTCCCTTGAACTCCCATTGGTTCGTGGCGGTGATGATGTAATAGGTGGGCGTGGCTCTGAGGCTCCGCCCTCTCTGAGGTGTAAATCTTCTCCGGTTCATTTCTTCTGTTCAGACGCGAGTAAAAAACATGAACACACTGGAGAACCGCTGTATAGTAGAAACTGAAGCTGGAATTGTAACTGAAAGCGACACTGACACTGTTTTTCATGTTTAATACAGTAAAACTGCGGCTTTACAGCAATCTACAGTATAAAGTGCTGTATAAATAAACATGACGTGACTGGAGTGCTGAATCACACAGCTGAAAAAAAAAAAAAGAGCTTTGCTGTTAGTATATCGTGGCCTTTAAAGTGTGTGTGATCTGTGTAACTGTGACTGTGTGATCTGTGTAACTGTGATTGTGTGTGGTGTGTTATAGGCTAAACTGTTTTTAGAGATAAAACTATTTACATTCGATAATCATGAAAACAAATCTCAGATAACGGTTGACTAGGTAACAATGTGTAATTAGACCAAAGGTTCATTTTGCGCCGGAGTTCTCCTTTAAGAAAGTCCAGTGATGGTTCATTTCGGTTGTAAAAAAGTTTTTAATTTAGTTAATTTGTATATATATATATATAGCCGCTCTGGAGAAAACCGTGATGTCATCGTCCAGCTCAGTTCAGTTCTCATATAATGGTGTCAATGCAGATCAATAATTATGTGTGTGTTGTGAGCAGAGCTGCCCACTAAGAAACAGCAGCTACAGGCGCTCAATCTGCTGGTGCTCCTGCTGCCAGAGCCCAACAGAGACACTCTCAAGGTACGCCCGCACGCACGCACGTCCCGGACAGAGCCGGCCCACATCTGGAAGACACATGTACCGGATCTGGGCCGACACTGTTGCTGTCCTCACCGGACTGAACCTGAGTGCACTGTGTCTTCCAGGCTCTGATGGAGTTCTTCCACCGGGTGATCGACCGCAAGGACAGGAATAAGATGACCCTGAACAACGTCGCGGTGGTGATGGCGCCCAACATCTTCATGTGCAAGGGCTTCCGCAGTAAGATCAGCGAACAGCAGGAGTTCGCCATGGCCGCCGGCACCGCCAACATCGTCCGGCTGCTCATCCGCTACCAGAACCTGCTCTGGACGGTGCGTCACACCGCACACCTCGCAGATGTGCTCCGCAAGCAGCGCTTTCGTCTCCGGTCACTTTACACAACATTTGAAAATCGAGATGCATTAACTTGAGAAGCGAAATGATTTGGAAAATGTAATATCTCAAGTCGTTTAGCTTGTCAGTGGTAGAAGTCGAGTCAGCTTTATTTCTATAGCGCTTTTTACAATACAGAGATGTTTCACAGCAGCTTTACAGAGATAACAGGAGAATAATGCAACAGAGTTTGTTTCCAGAAGAAAATAGCGTCACAGTCCAGCTTAAAGGAGAACTCCGGCGCAAAATGAACCTTTGGTCTAATTACACATTGTTACCTAGTCAACCGTTCTCTGAGATTTGTTTTCATGATTATCGAATGTAAATAGTTTTATCTCTAAAAACAGTTTAGCCTATAAAGCTAGTATAACGCTAGTGTATTGGGCATGGAGTAATGACAAATAAAAATCGCTTGTTAATACCACTAACAAGGCTGAAAATAGCCCCACACTAACACGGTAGCATAATGAGGGTCCCTACCTTCAAACCGAAGCATTGAGAACTTTGTCAGTGTCCAGACAGTTTAATAAGAAGATATTTTAAACATACAGTCAACTTCGCGTATACAGGCAGAAGCCATCTTTGAAATACAGTCTCTACCAGTCGATCTACGAACGCCGATCCAAGCCTACTGTTCGCGCTCACCTTATCACAACTTATAGCTCGTTCACATCTCACCAGCGCACTTGGATCGGCGTTCGTAGATCGACTGGTAGAGACTGTATTTCAAAGATGGATTCTGTCTGTATACGCGAAGTTGACTGTATGTATTAAATATCTTCTTATTAAACTGTCTGGACACTGACAAAGTTCTCAATGCTTCGGTTTGAAGGTAGGGACCCTCATTATGCTACCGTGTTAGTGTGGGGCTATTTTCAGCCTTGTTAGTGGTATTAACAAGCGATTTTTATTTGTCATTACACTATGCCCAATATACTAGCGTTATACTAGCTTTATAGGCTAAACTGTTTTTAGAGATAAAACTATTTACATTCGATAATCATGAAAACAAATCTCAGATAACGGTTGACTAGGTAACAATGTGTAATTAGACCAAAGGTTCATTTTGCGCCGGAGTTCTCCTTTAAGAAAGTCCAGTGATGGTTCATTTCGGTTGTAAAAAAGTTTTTAATTTAGTTAATTTGTATATATATATATATAGCCGCTCTGGAGAAAACCGTGATGTCATCGTCCAGCTCAGTTCAGTTCTCATATAATGGTGTCAATGCAGATCAATAATTATGTTGAATGTTAAATGTCCCCAACTAAGCAAGCCCAAAGGCGAGAAGAGCGAGTTCTTGTTCAGCGTTTATGTCCGACTAACAGAAGTTTGAAGATCACAACGAGTCTTTTTTGTGTCTCAGATTCCCAAGTTCATCCTGAATCAGGTGCGCAAGCATAACACGGAGAACCAGAGGAAGATGAACCGAGACCGAGCGGTGAAGAAGCTCCTGAAGAAGATGGCCTACGACCGCGAGAGAGCCTCTGACAAACAGGAGAAAAGCAACGAGGTAAATCACACACACACACTGCAGTGAACTGAAGTATAGCGAGACTTCTGCAGGTGTGTGTCAGTGTGTGTGTGTGTGTGTGTGTGTCAGTGTGTGTGTGTCAGTGTGTGTGTGTCAGTGTGTGTGTGTCAGTGTGTGTGTGTCAGTGTGTGTGTGTCAGTGTGTGTGTGTGTGTCAGTGTGTGTGTGTCAGCAGTGTGTGTGTCAGCAGTGTGTGTGTCAGCAGTGTGTGTGTCAGCAGTGTGTGTGTCAGTGTGTGTGTGTCAGTGTGTGTGTGTCATTGTGTGTCTGTGTCTCAGTGTGTCTGTGTCAGCAGTGTGTGTGTGTCAGTGTGTGTGTGTCAGCAGTGTGTGTGTCAGCAGTGTGTGTGTGTCAGCAGTGTGTGTGTGTCAGCAGTGTGTGTGTCAGCAGTGTGTGTGTGTCAGTGTGTGTGTGTCAGCAGTGTGTGTGTCAGCAGTGTGTGTGTGTCAGCAGTGTGTGTGTGTCAGCAGTGTGTGTGTGTCAGTGTGTGTGTGTCAGTGTGTGTGTGTCAGTGTGTGTGTGTCATTGTGTGTCTGTGTCTCAGTGTGTGTGTGTCAGTGTGTGTGTGTCTCAGTGTGTCTGTGTCAGCAGTGTGTGTGTGTCAGTGTGTGTGTGTCAGCAGTGTGTGTGTGTCAGCAGTGTGTGTGTGTCAGCAGTGTGTGTGTGTCTCAGTGTGTCTGTCAGTGTGTCTGTGTCAGCAGTGTGTGTGTGTCAGTGTGTGTCTGTGTGTGTGTCTGTGTGTGTCTGCCTGTGTGTGTGTGTGTGTGTCAGTGTGTGTGTGTGTGTCAGTGTGTGTGTCAGTGTGTGTGTGTGTGTCAGTGTGTGTGTGTGTGTGTCAGTGTGTGTGTGTGTGTCAGTGTGTGTGTGTGTCAGTGTGTGTGTGTGTGTGTGTCAGTGTGTGTGTGTGTCAGTGTGTGTGTGTGTGTGTCAGTGTGTGTGTGTCAGTGTGTGTATCTGTGTCAGTGTGTGTGTGTCTGTGTGTGTGTGTGTGTGTCAGCAGTGTGTTTGTGTCAGTGTGTGTGTGTCAGCAGTGTGTGTGTGTCAGTGTGTGTGTCAGTGTGTGTCTGTGTCAGTGTGTGTGTGTGTGTGTCAGTGTGTGTGTGTGTGTCAGTGTGTGTGTGTGTGTGTGTGTGTCTGTGTGTGTGTGTCAGTGTGTGTGTGTCAGCAGTGTGTGTGTCAGTGTGTGTGTGTCATTGTGTGTCTGTGTCTCAGTGTGTGTGTGTCTCAGTGTGTCTGTGTCAGCAGTGTGTGTGTGTCAGTGTGTGTGTGTCAGTGTGTGTGTTTCAGCAGTGTGTGTGTGTCAGCAGTGTGTGTGTGTCAGCAGTGTGTGTGTGTCAGCAGTGTGTGTGTGTCAGCAGTGTGTGTCAGCAGTGTGTGTGTGTCAGTGTGTGTGTGTCAGTGTGTCAGTGTGTGTGTGTCATTGTGTGTCTGTGTCTCAGTGTGTGTGTGTGTCAGTGTGTGTGTGTCAGTGTGTGTGTGTCAGTGTGTGTGTGTCAGCAGTGTGTGTGTGTCAGCAGTGTGTGTGTGTCAGCAGTGTGTGTGTGTGTCAGTGTGTCTGTGTCAGTGTGTCTGTGTCAGCAGTGTGTGTGTGTCAGTGTGTGTCTGTGTGTGTGTATCTGTGTCAGTGTGTGTGTGTCAGTGTGTGTGTGTCAGTGTGTGTGTGTGTGTCAGTGTGTGTGTGTCAGTGTGTGTCTGTGTCAGTGTGTGTCTGTGTCAGTGTGTGTCTGTGTCAGTGTGTGTATCTGTGTCAGTGTGTGTGTGTCAGTGTGTGTGTGTGTGTGTGTGTGTCAGTGTGTGTGTGTGTCTGTGTGTGTGTGTGTGTGTCAGTGTGTGTGTGTGTCAGCAGTGTGTGTGTGTCAGTGTGTGTGTGTGTCAGTGTGTGTCTGTGTCAGTGTGTGTGTGTCAGTGTGTGTGTGTGTGTGTCAGTGTGTGTGTGTGTGTGTGTGTGTCAGTGTGTGTGTCAGTGTGTGTGTGTGTCAGTGTGTGTGTGTGTGTCAGTGTGTGTGTGTGTCAGCAATGTGTGTGTGTCAGTGTGTGTGTGTGTCAGTGTGTGTGTGTGTGTGTGTCAGTGTGTGTGTGTCAGTGTGTGTGTGTCAGTGTGTGTGTCAGTGTGTGTGTGTGTGTGTGTGTGTGTGTGTGTCAGTGTGTGTGTCAGTGTGTGTGTGTGTCAGTGTGTGTCAGTGTGTGTGTGTGTGTCAGTGTGTGTGTGTGTCAGCAGTGTGTGTGTGTCAGTGTGTGTGTGTGTCAGCAGTGTGTGTGTGTCAGTGTGTGTGTGTGTCAGTGTTTCCACCCAGCTGAATGAATCAGAGTTTGAGAATGTGAGCGACTGAAGCGCACGGCTCCACTCTGACACCCAGTGGACGCGCAGCACAACTGCATGCTGGGACTGTCAGAGCAGTGCAGTCTGGTTATAATTGCACAGACAGGCCGAAAAACTGGATTTAAAGCTCTCAAAGGGTGTTGTTTCTATACACACAATAGATCCTGCAGATACAGTCACATGATTTGATCTATACACACAAAACTACTGTATCATCATTTATATGCATATTTCTAAGGCCCTTTAAATGATCAAATCTCTGCTGTCACTCGATCTCCTCCAGTTCTTCTGTCTCTGACTGATAGTTCAGACTCGTTTATCCAGTAAAGGTGTTTCAGTGTAACTGTACAAACGTCCTCCTTCAGCTCGAGCTTCTCGTGTCTTTCTGGGTCAAATCTGACCCGATTTATCAAGGAAACGCAAGAATAACTTTGATATTGTTAGTAATATTTCACCTGGGCTGAAGCGACTGAGGTTTACTTGATCATCCAGACATTATTTATTAGAAAAATATGATCATCAGGCTTTTGAGGAAAAGCTTTCATCTGTCAATCATCATATGTTTTAAAACTACAGAGCTTTGATCATAAAATTGAGCATCTAAATATCTTACTAAGACATGTTATTGTCAGATGTTGATATTTATATGCATTTAATGAAGTATCTGCTAAACTGTTATAAACATCTCATTGATTTAGATCAGAGTTTACTCTGTCCATTTAAATATCAGCATCTGCAGCAAAGTTGCTCAGTTTGAGTCTGAATACAACTGAGCTGTGTCTTTCCTCCATATTCTGTCTCTATCAGACTGCATGAGCCATAAAGCCCTGATGGATCAAATATGCTACTCAAAAAAAAAAAAAAAAAAAGTTTGTATATGTTTTTGTTATCTAAAGGTTCAATAAACTGTTCCGTTTAAAAAAATAAGTGTTTATTCCACATGTCAGGCTTGTGACTGGGGAATCTGCAGGTGTTTCCCAGGACAGAGTGTGTGTTACTGGAGTACATGTTTGGCTGTGTGTGTGTTCAGGCTGACGGAGGCTTCATACGGGTTCAGGCGCCGCAGTTCTCCATGGTGTCCATGGCCGTCCAGCTGACGGAGGATTTGAAGGCCTCAGATGTGCTGGCACGCTTCCTCAGCCAGGAGAGGTGAGCAAACACACTCCGTCAGAGAGCCGTAAACCGCCTCTCGTGCTGTGACTGACTGCGAGGTGTGTTACAGGTCTGTGTCTGTGAGGAGAGAAGACCTGTGTCTCTATGAGATGGGAGGAAACATCAGTGAGTATCTCAGCCGCACACTCATGCTGAAGGCCATTCAGAACGGGCAGCTAACCGTGCAACTGCGTATAGGTCAATACATAGACTTATCAACATATACTTCCCCGATCACATTGGCCATCTATGCAGCTCATTGAAATGTATTAATCTTACCGTTTAATTTTGTGCTATAAACAGTTTTGGCCACTTGGTGTCCGATGTAAAGCCAGGGGTCGTATTCACGAAACATTCTTAAGAATAAAATACTTTCTTACTGCTGTTTTCCAACTTAGAGTTACAAATATTTGTAGTCCTCAAAACTTTTCTCAATAGGCAAAACTTAAAGTCCCCCCTTATAGTAGTCTATAATTGTATCCCTTAAAACTCATCTTTGATCAAGTTTTTTCCTGTGAAAAAAATAATCTTCATGCCTTAAAATACTTGAATGTAACTCGACACCCTTGCCTCATTTAGTATTCGCGGTTCTATGAATATGCAAATGAGCCCCGCCTCCACTCACTCACTCAGCTCAGAGATCCACTGGTTGACGATCACACGTTGATCTGATTGGTTGCAAGGTCGTTTGTGACGTCAGAAACACCAGCGATTTCACACCGTGTTTTTGAGACTGTCTTTGGTTCACTGCAGTTTTAAGGAGAAAATACTCAGCAATGCTGTCGACTTATGAACTTACACATGGTTAAAGCGTATTAAAAACACCACATAGACACATAAACAACATTAAAAGCTGGATTTCACCACAGGGGGACTTTAAGAAGAATTGTTCTTAAAAAAAATCATCATAAATAACCTCTCAAAGTTAGGATAACCTCCAGCTTGGCTTCAGTTCTCAAAGGTCAAAGATGTTTAATTAATGTATTGGTTAGTTGCAAATATGAAACATTACAATCTAGGAACATATACTCGGAAGTGGCCAGTGCTTTAAGTGGCCCAAAAGAGGTGGCGGTACTCTATTATTTTTTTTTTTTTTTTTTTTTTTTTGCTGACTCCCCTCCTCCCCTGAGGTAACAACAACTATATTGAAGGGGTTTTATATAAACAGCAGTCAACAGACGACCTTATAAAAAATAATAAATCCTTTTATTAGTTTGTGGATTTGCTTTAGCTAGAAAGAGCTACTGAACATAAATAAAATGTACAAAATGTGGATATGAATCCAACTGGAAAAACGCGTGAAAAGATATATTTTGATTAGTCAAATAGCATATAGTGAAGCTCTATAGCCATCTAGTGGTTAAAGTGATTTTTATTTTATTTTAAAACTGCATTTTCCAAAAAATGGCCAAAAATCTTACATTAAACCATGTAAAATTATCCATGTTATCTCCATGAATGAAAGTTAGAAATCTGGGTCTTTTATAAAGTGAATTTGACATAAAATGCTGTTTTTTTTTGTTGTAAAAAGCCTTTTTAAATAAATATTTATTTATTTATAGAAATTTAAAAGATATCATAAATCCTCCAAAAACTGCACAAATGTTGAGTAAAAACATTAATAAACAGAGTAAAATTACATTTGTAAAAAAAAAAAAAAAAAACTTTTATTCTGTTACAAAATTAAATGTTATTGTCTGGGGTATAGAGCATCACAGTCCCGCCCACAGCCCGAGAGAGCTTCGGTGCCGGAAGTAAATTTCCCATTCATTTCTCCCATTGACCTTTTGGGAAAATCCGTATCTAAAGAGTTTTAGAGCATGTCTGAGGATAACCAGCTACGGTTGAACTCATAAGCATACAACATAGAGCACTCGCATCTGACGTGTGTGTGTGTGTGTGTGTGTGTGTGTGTGTGCAGAGGAGAGATGTCTGGATGAAGAGACGTACATCAAAGCTCTCCTGGAGCTCAACCCCAGTGCAGAGTGGGTCATTAAATCTGTCCAGCACTGACCCACAAGCCAATCCGCCCACCACGCCACGTGCCTCACACACCACAGGTGTGTGTCCAACGGGAAACAGCAGCTCTTCATCACCGCGCTGGGACATGAACAATGCGTTTCAACTCTTCATCCCGTCCTCTACCGACACGGCACATCTCTCTCCCGGGACAGAATCCCAAACCAGAACCTACACACACATGCTTTCCACCAGATGCTCGAGTGGCAGTTGTGCATACAGCATTTGTACTAGAAGCCAAAGTTTTGTCAGGTTTATCACACTTCATTGCTTTTGAAGGACAGATTGTTTGATTAGTACTAGAACCAGACGCTAATTTTCCATGTTTTCTCAAAAACCTCACAAAAAATGTCCGGGTCATATTTCACATCAGAAGAAGAGAGAGAGAAAAGAAAAGACTATTCAGATGATTTGCATTGTTTTTGTATTATTTTCATCATGATTAAACACATTACCCTCCAATGTGTCATTACTGTATGCTCGATGCATCTTGAACTTTTTCTTTTGTAATTCTATTTATTCTCATTAGATTAGATTCTCACCACTACTGATGGACTGAAATAAATATATATATTGTATGTATGTATGTATGTATATATATATATATATATACACACTCTATATTGTGTTTTTTGGGGTGAAATATGACCTGGACGTGATCTTTATAGGTTTTGTGAGATGCACCTAGCCACAAATCTCAAATGTCATATATATATATCTCACATGAATAATGGTCTCAGATCATTTAAGAACTGAGGTGCAACTATATTTCATACATTTCTTCCTTAAACGTGATTATATGTGAATGATCTCTTGTAGTATTGTAGCAATCTCTACTTTAAATCAGTCACATGACCATTTCCCCAGTCTTACGTTAGCTCTCACTGCCAATAAAATGTCTCTGTATTACTTGTTCGGTCGCTCCCAGGGATCTTGGATGTGCTTTTATTCATGTTTCGCAATGTTGGAGACAATAACGTTGCTACAAGTCAAGGGATATTATAGATCTTTAAAGGATTCGTGACTCAAATCAAGTTTCTCAGCTAAACACACCTCAAAAAGTACTTCAGTGGAGGGAAACACTTGGCACTTACACTGACCTTCTCTGTTATTTACAGATGTCATTTCAATGAGTAGTTTTGAGCTGTGATTTTTTTTTTTTTAACTTCTACATCAATGGCTGATGTTATGCTTTTACTGTGAACATGGCCGAAAATGACTGTTGCTGTATGTTTTAATGCTTCTAAAATAACCACTAAATGTTTATTTGTAAATAAATGTGTAATTCCTCAACTTTGTCCGCTGTGTTTTATTCTCTGGACTGGTCAGTGATGGTGTGTAGCGTAGAGAAGGAGAATCGTGACATGTTTTGGTCTTCCCAAAAGCCCTTCTGGGATTGGTTACCCGTGTATTACCACCCACTGCTACTTATACCAACCACGGAAATAAGTGCAGTTACTAATAATGTAATAACAAATGATAATTTTGCTGGAAGTGAATCAATCAAAACCAACTTTAGCTGGAAATAACATTATTCAAAATCGCTATAAAGCCAAAACAATCTCTGTTACCGTAAATTGTATGTTTATCTCTGTAAAGCTGCTTTGAAACAATCTCCATTGTTAAAAGCGCTATATAAATGAGGATGACTTGACTTGACTTAGGGTTGCCAACCGTTCCGTATAATACGGAATCGTCCCGTATTTGACACATAGAAGTCTTGTTCCGTATTGAACTGATACGAACTGAAATCCATGACAGACGCATAGCTAGCTTCTAATATATATGTCAGACAGACATGAATGAATTCGGGGACGGGGACTATCTGAGGCCACGCCCGCTCGGCGGGCTCTGACGTGGAGTTGGCTCATTGGTCGCACGTCAGAGGCGCCCGCGCCATTGGATGTGCAGTTGCCGCAGCGCAGCCTATGAGCGAGCCAGACGCTCAATGTGCAGCTGCAAATGCGTTTTGCGTTTTACATAAGGCTTCAGTAAATCGAGGAAAAGGAGTTTCCGAAGACATTTGTAGGCTATGATAAGAAAAACTACAAAATTAAAAATATTATTTTTTTGCACTGGAAAGAACATTCTAGAAGTCTAATTCTATTGAATAAGTTCGCACAAGGCTACAGACAACTGTTGCGTTTTGAATGTTATATGTTGTATTTGTTTAAGTTAAAAATAAAACGTATTATAAACTAAACAAATCCATGGTTCATTGTTGGCAAAATGATCATGATAGCCTTTAAATATATCTATGTGGTTCAGTCTTGTATATTGATTAGGCCTACTTTGCTATTCTATAAATATACATACAGTTGAAACCAGATATTTACATACACTTCAGAAATAAACACAAAAACTTTTATTTCTTTACTGTCATACATTAAATCAGAGTAAACTTTTTCTGTTTTAGATCAATAAATATTAACATATTTTTGGCATTTGTTAAATGTCAGAATCGAGCGAGGGATAATTTTTATGTAATTTTTTTTATCACTTTCATCAAAGTCAGAAGTATACATACACTTCCTTAGTATTTGGTAGAATTGACCCGAAACTGTTTCACTTGGGCCAAACGTTTTGGGTATCCTTCCACAAGCTTCCTACAATAGTTTGCTGGAATTTTGGCCCACTCCTCTTGACAGAACTGGTGTAACTGGGTCAGGTTTGTAGGCCTTCTTGCTCGCAATCGCCTTTTTAGTGCCGCCCACAAATTTTCTATGGGATTGAGATCAGGGCTTTGTGATGGCCACTCCAATACCTTCACTTTGTTGTCCTTAAGCCACTTCGTAACTAATTTGGAGGTATGCTTGGGGTCATTGTCCATTTGGAAGACCCATTTGCGCCCAAGCTTTAACTTCCTGGCTGATGTCTTCAGATGTTGCTTCAATATATCCACAAAATTCTCTTTTCTCATGATGCCATCTATTTTGTGAAGTGCACCAGTCCCTTCTGCAGCAAAGCAGCCCCACAGCATTATACTACCACCCCCATACTTCACAGTTGGGATGGTGTTCTGAGGCTTCAAAGCTTCGCCCTTTTTCCTCCAAATATACCGTTTATCATTATGGCCGAACAGTTCAATTTTTGTTTCATCAGACCACAGGACATGTCTCCAGAAATTAAGATTTTTGTCTCCATGTGCAGTTGCAAACTGTAGTCTGGCTTTTTTATGGTGGTTTTGAAGTAATGGCTTTCTTCTCCCAGAGTAACCTTTTAGCTCATGGTGGTACAGGACTCGTTTTACTGTGGATAATGACACCGTCTTACCAGTTTCAGCTAGCATCTTCACAAGGTCTTTTGCTGTTGTCCTGGGATTGATTCGCACATTTCGCAACAAAAAATGTTCCTCTCTGGGACTCAGAATCCGTCTCCTTCCTGAGCGGTATGATGGTTGTACATTCCCATGTTTTTTATACTTGCGTATTATTGTCTGAACAGATGAACGTGGGACCTTCAGGCATCTGGAAATTGCACCTAAGGATGAGCCACACTTGTGGAGGTCCACAATTCTTTTCCTGATGTCTTGGTTGATTTCTCTTGATTTTCCCATGATGTCAAAGAAAGAGGCTCTGTGTATGAGGTGTGCCTTTATATGCATCCACAGGTGTGCCACCAATTAACTCAAATGGAATCAATTAACCTATCAGAAGCTTCTTAAGCTCAGAATGGAATCATCTGGAGTTTTCTTTTTGTTTAAAGACACAATAAACTTAGTGTATGTATACTTCTGACTTTGATGAAAGTGATAAAAAAATTACATAAAAATTATCCCTCACTTGATTCTGACATTTAACAAATGCAAAAAATATGTTAATATTTATTGATCTAAAACAGAAAAAGTTTACTTTGATTTAATGTATGTCAGTAAAGAAATAAAAGTTTTTGTGTTTTTTTCTGAAGTGTATGTAAATATCTGGTTTCAACTGTAGGCCTAATAAGTTGTATTATAATGTGCAATAATGTATGATAGCATTCAATATTCACCAGAAGTCATCATTTCAGGGGTTATATTTAAAAAAAAAAAAAAAATCCGTGGGGGCATGTGAGAAGCATGTGTAGCTGTAGACGTTTGTTTCTGATGTCCAGCGTGGTTCTGCAGAAGATAACACAGCGTTTCTGAGTCTACATGATGAGGACGTGTTTGCGGCGGTGTGATTGCACAGTAGCTCGTAGCGCGTGTGTGTATTGCTGAAACGGTGTCTGGACGCAGTGTGGTGAGGACAGCTGTCCGGCTCTCATGAGGTCACACACAGCATCCAACATGGCCTTCAGCTGGGCTCTATCTGCAGAGAGAGAGAGAGAGAGAGAGAGAGAGACCCTCAACACAACAAAGAACATTACGATGTTAAACCATATGGCCTGCAGAAGCTCTACACAATTTCTTTATTATTATTTTGTTTTGCTTCACCTGTCCTGTGGTGTCTTTTCCACTGGGTCAGCCAGAAGCCCTTTAGAGTCGCATTCTGGAATATAAAGGATTTCTGCTCGGGAGTGAATGGAATATAAATGTTAGTTGTTTTTTTGTTTTGTTTTTGAGGAATGCTCTGGGTTCAAGACAAGTTAAGCTGACGATTACCACTTATTTGCAGTAATTTACCACCTTTACTGGACGCATAGAAGATTAAAATGCGTTTTTAAAAGTATCACAACATTCCTTGAATGCGTGTCAATATGGTTATGAGTAAAGCTGTAATACAGAAACTGAACTCTGGTCATGGCCATGTGAAGGAATGTAGTACTGTACTTTTGTGATTAGTTAATAATTACTAATTCTTAATATATTAAGTGGCTTTAAGTACTATGTACTTACATCGAAAAATAAATACAATGTACTTATTGTGTTGACGTTGTATTGTAAAGCACTTGTGCTGCTATTGAGGAGTGATACGGGTGAGGTTAGGGACAGGTGTGTGTGGTGCGGGTCGGTTTAAGGGTGGGTTAAGGTGTAAGGGAAGGGGCAACTGTGTAATTACAAATGTACAATGTGAAAACATGTATATGTACACAATAAGTCCATTGGATCAAATTATTAATTTCAATGTAAGTACATAGTACTTAAAGCCACTTAATAGAAAGTGGGACCGTTAATAATGATAATAATCAAATTCAATAATGATTGATTAGCCATTTTATTACTTACTGATGAGTTAGTTAATCCTCTATATTAGTTAATAGTAGTAGCTGAAGTGTTACTGATTACACATGATGGGTGTTACTCAATATTATGGTGTTTGGGAAGTGTCAGACACTGTCGTTCTGATCCAGAAAGTTCCAGTAAGAGTGAAATATTAGCATGAACATCATATACTCACGGCAGGGATCTGGAGGGGTCTTTTGGCCATCCCTCCGTATGTGACCATCGTGCCTCCATTACTGAAATAAAAGAGGATTCATTGATCACAATGAATTTCTGCTAAACTACCCTCAAACCGCAGCACATACGAGTACTTACTCGAGATTAGACAACACAAGTCCTCCGCTCAAGCCTCCTACACAGTTCAGGCCCAGTTTAGGTTTGGGAACCTCCTACAAAAAAGCAATGTCTGTGTTTAAGCAATTCTGCAGAAATCACTGAAACCGAACTGTTGCAGAAGAGCAGAATGCCCAACCTCGAAGACCCGACGAAGCCCCGATGACATCACTTCCTCTTCTGTCACGACATAATCGGCTCCCAGTGACTGAAGCTCATCCGTCAGCTCAGCACAGTTTGGTCTGAGTTCAAGAGATAGTGTAAGAAATCCATTTCCACGTTATAACCCGCGAGATTATCGCACAGAGCTGCTTTAGTAATGCATCCAGTACCGGTCTCTGATGATGTTGATGGTTTTTAGGCCCAGTGCTGCGGCGATCTGAATCACAGCCTGTCCCACTGCGCTGTTCGAGGCGTTCTGGATCACTGTGCAACCTATCGCAACAAATCCTGCACTGTAAAAAATCATCGTGATTTTAACGGTAAAAGACTGTAAAAATGCTACAGTGCAAAACTGTTCATTAGTTAGCAGAAAGTTTCCTTAACATACGGTAAAGAACTGTGATAGATCTAACGGTACATTTAATGTCATTTTACTGTAAAATACCGTTAAATTTACAGTTTTTGAAAGTGAAAAGAACAACTCATTGTATAATTTACAGTGAAAAACACTTACATTTAGCTGACGCTTTTATCCAAAGCGACTTACAATTGCTATATATGTCAGAGGTCGCACGCCTCTGGAGCAACTAGGGGTTAAGTGTCTTGCTCAGGGACACATTGGTGTCTCGCAGTGGATTCGAACCCGGGTCTCTCACACCAAAGGCATGTGTCTTATCCACTGCGCCATCACACCTTCTTCTTAGTTTTCTTAGTTCTTTTCTAATCAGTTATGTACATTAGGGTTTTATGTTACATTTAATGTTGTTAAATTAATGTTTATTGCATTTTTAAAATGTCATGTGTGTTACCATGATAGTGTTTAATGTTTGTGCGAATAACACTGTGCGGCTTCAATATATAATAGTATTAATTAATTTCTTGTGGAAGACTGCTTGTGATGAGCTTTGATTTATCATGTGACTCTCATCATTGCTGTGATGATTGTTGGTTGTCAGTGTATTACAATGGTACAAAACAGATATTAATAATTCAATAGGTTGGTAAGTTATCATTATATCAGATAATGAATTACGGTTTATTACTGTAAATTTTAAGTTAAGTCTGTAAAACCAAAAACGTTGATACCGTAGTTTTGACAGTAAAGTTCTGGTAACCACAGCTGCCAGTTTTTTTCCGTAAAAACAACGGGATTTTTTTTTTTTTTTTACAGTGTGGTCATGGTCTTCTCTCAGTAAAATAGAAATGCTCAACCAAGTTTGCGTTTTCGTACCAGGGGCGAGTGTTTGGAAGTCGCTCAGCATCCTGTAGGCGGTGCAGGGGTTCACGAAGACAGTGGCGGCTCCCAGAAGAGAGATGTCTTTAGGAACAGACATGAGCTCATGCTCTTCACACACAGCGGCTGTCCTCCATGTACCTGACACACAGTGAAAATAAGGGAATAAACCATGACCATTCAAAAATATGACTGGGTTTCTAACGATACAAAGCCTAATGCAAATGGGTGAAGTGTCCCTTTAAGGTTTTGATGTTGAAAAAGTCAATAGCTCCTTACCAAAGCCAGCATCTATGGGCACGACCCAATCACCAGGTCGGAGAGATGTGACATCACTGCCCACCTCCAGCACCTCTCCCACGCCCTCATTCCCCCCCACCGCTGGGACGGGGACCAAGATTGGGTACGAACCTACAGTATGGACACACATAACCCGCTATAGTCAATTCACCATGCTCAATTAGTCATGTTCAGTCTCCATTGCACCAAAGATTAGAATAGAATTTCAATACATTATCTGATTTAAACAGCACTAGAGAGAACGCATATCAGAACAGACATGAAGCCTTTACCCTGGATCATGTTCACGTCTGCAGGATTGACCGGAGCTGCGAGCATGCGGATTCTCACTGACCCATCTTTCACCGGAGGCAACGGCAGCTGCTCCATCCTGAAGACAAACGACCGGTCACAAGTGTCCCGCAGTTAACCCAACGCTCACCAGACAGCAGGACATGCAGTCTACGCTACAATACACCAATGTTTCAAGTGTTTTCAGAGGTTTTTTTTAGTTATTTAATAACAAAATGTGAAAAATGAAGGGGTCCACAGACAGCAAAATAGTGTCGGCCCAGATCCGGCAAACATGGATTCCAGACGTACCAGATGTGGGCCAGATCTGGGCCGACACTATGTTGCTTTCTGGATCGGAATTCTTCAATAATCTCTAATGTAATCTAAAACACCACCAACAACAAAAAAAAAACACCACCAACAACAAAAAACAACAATTTGACTCAGATGCTGGACAATGATTGCCAAGTTCTACCTGTCCATTCACTTGGCCTCGGGCTGAAGTTTGGATGTTACCGTCTGTTATTCATTCATCACAACCAAAAGTCACATTTACATTATAACTAAGTCTAAACATCACTGTAGTACAACGTAAGCCAGACAGCAACACAGTGTGGGCCCAGATCTGGTACAGTACATGAGGAATCCACCAGTTCCAGATGTGGGCCGACACTGTGTTGCTGTCTGGGAATCCACTGCTACGAGTGGATAAAGAGATAGATATGCCCGTACCTCAGAGTATCGATGTTATGCGAGTGTTCTCTGTAAACTACAGCCGAGCAGTGGTGAGTCTCTCTCCGCACGGGACAGCATCTCTGCCGGACTCTAGAGGACCGCAGGACCGTCCCGCCATGGGCAGCTCTGAGCAGACTTCTGATGAGCATGAGTCCTTCTCTTCCGCCGTCCTCTAACTGTGAGTTTAAAGGCTGTCAAGGCTTGTACACTGATGGAAAAAATGTGTACTTCCTTTTAATACTTCTGCTTTCACTCTTTCGGACTGGAAACCACACGTAGTTAACTGATTTTTTTTAATGAAGGCAGTTTTTTTTTCTTCATGCATTTGCGCAACTGCACATTTGCTGAGGGGTACGTGAGATCAGTGTTGGCGCCCGCCACTCATTACAGCCGCGCAATTTGGACCCATGTTACCTTTTATTCAAATAAATAAGCTACAAATTTTGGTAACGCTTCCTTTTACAGTACAGTACAGTACTTACGTGTACTTACCTAGAAAGTACTGGCTAATATAAGGTAAGTACATGGGTTAGGGGTAGGTTCAGGGTTAGTACCTAGTTATTACCCAGTAATTGTAATTGCTATAATAAGTACATAGTAAGTACATGGGTAACAGGACTGTAAAAGGAAGCGTTACCCACATTTTTTAGATAGGCCTACAAGTGACATTTTCTATACGACAGCAAAACTAGGCCTTCTATAGCCAAAGACTTAACTATAGTCTAACTATAAAGTTCAAATGTTATTAAAGGAAAGTAATAAAATAAGAACAAATAAACTTAATTACAAGCAATGGCCAAAAGCTAATTTAATAGAACAAAGATGAAACAGATTAAATAAACACAGCTTTAAGATGTTTAGGTAGGTCTAACAGCCTATTCACGTACGGATATTGAAAAATCAAATGTAAAATAACAGTTATTTATTCCGGGAGGATTTTTGGTGTTATAAATATAATTCATTCTGAAGCAATTTTCTCATCAGTGCTCTATCAGCTTTTACATAGGCTACTTAAATCTGCATATTTGTGATAATTACCCCAGGGCGTTATTTACCTTTATAAATGCCGATTTTTTTTTAAAACGTATTAAATGTATCCCAGCTGACATTTGACTGACATTAAACGTTTAAATGTGGTTGAAATAATGTCAGTTTATGAAAAAACATTAATTTAACGTTAAAACAACATTGAACACCAAATAGTTGAAGTTGTGTTGTTGACTCACTACGGATTCAACATAAAAATATAAAAAAAAATTGAGTTGCACGTCAAATCAACATTATTTTTACAACCATGACTTTTAAACATTTTGTTGAAATATATCAATAGAAAAATAACGTTGTTCCAAAATCCAATTTGCAATCTGATTGGAAAATCTAAACAAAATTCAACGGTTATCCAACACTGGCACCTGACGTTGATTCAACAGTGACTCGACGTTAAAATGCCAGCTGGGATGCATCATCTTTCAAGTCAAATTCTTACATTTAGATCGTGTGAGGAGGAATTGATTGTTAGAGAGGAATCCTGAAGGACTGTACAGGGATCATGCAGGAATCCTGCAGGACAGAATGAAAATCCTACAGGACAGGGCACATTCCTGCAGGATTTGTTATATACCTGTAGGAGTCTTGTAGAATTCCTACAAAAGTCCCACAGGAAAATGATCCCGAAAATCCTCCCGAATGCATTGTGCAGGTCCTGCAGGATTTTTCCTACAGGATGTTTTTGTAAGGGAAAACGGTGCTGTTACCAATGAAATTAAATAATTTACACTGCAAAATTACAACTGCAATAAATAGCCTAATGTTATGAGATTAATGTTTAAATAAATGTTTGAATATACAAGAAAAGAAATGCAATGATTTTTTTTAAACATGAAACTAAACCACCAATATGTTGCGGCAAGTGACTGTCTTAATGAGTGAGTCATTGAGTCATTTATTCAAACGATTCTTTCAAAACACTGAATCATAATCTTCCGTAACAAAACACAGCGCTGATGGTTGTTTTCCTTTGGAACTATTTTCGTCGGTGAAATAGAACTAAAACAGTCAATAATGTGTCTAAAATGTAAGTAACTTAATATTAAATAGGCTACTTGTTTATTGAACTATAAAATTATTGTAACATTTGCAATCATGATCATATTCAGCAAAACTGTTTCCTTTTATGTGTTATGTTAAATAACTAGCTGTATCATGTTATAAATAAAAAACTCAATATTTTTAATTTTTACCTCAGTATGTTCCTTCTGTGAGTTTCTTGTGTGTGTGCTGTTAAGCTCATCTGTTTTTATTTCTCCATGAAAGAAAGTGTCAACAGAACGACCTTGTTACCAGAAACTTCTCAGGAAACTAGGATTACAGTCGTTACCTGAGCCGTTTTGTTTTTATGAAGGGGAAAAGTGAAAGAGAATTTAACTTGCCCAACCGGACAAGTAGCTTAAAAGCTCTTGTGTCAACTAGTTCAACGGCGAGAATGAACGTCACGGGCGGGTGATGTCGCGACCAGGAAAGGATAAAAGCACCGGCGTCAGCTTCGATTTAGCCGAAGCAAGTCGATCACAGGGATGCAGGGAGTATGCCAAAGTGGCGCAGTGTCTCGTTCCCTTCTTAGGGAACTAGGGTTAAAGTCGTAATCTGAGAAGTTCCCTTTCCAGGGAACTCGCTCTGCGTCGATGTCGCTTTGGGAACGAGAATGCCCGAACGCCATACGAACAAAAGCCTGTCCGTGTGAATACTGAGAGCACAACTGAGACAAGACCACCTGTGAACCTGGGGCAGCGCCCTGGTCAAAGTTGTAAAACCAAATGAATGTGAGCGGAGAGGACCAGCCTGCCGCATACCACACCCTGCAGCGATACCTCCTTATATAATAAGGCTTTCTAGCCGCCATACTCCTCCTGGCCTAAAAGCACCACGGAGGAAACCACCCAAAGGGACATGGTAGGCAGCTTACGCCGCCACGTACACCTTCAGTGTGGAAGGGGATAACTATGCGGAAAAACAAACCTGCAGTAACTCCAGCACTGTAATTGGGCAGTTAACTGGACCCCACTGTCAAGATCAGCACTATGAAGTGAAAACCCATCACTTCAATACAGTTTCCTCGTGGAGGGAGCTCTGGAGAGAAGTATGGTCTCCACAGCCTCAGATGAGAGACCTAAGTCTATGAGTTGGGCCCCCTCCGAGGCCAAACCCACAGGTTCCACATCTCTGGGCTGGGGTGAAGGGTCACCCCTCTCACTTGAGAACGAAAGTCCCTCCTGATCGGAATCTCCGAGGGAAAGCCGTCGAGGAGGGACACGAGGTCCGAGAACCAGTCAGCTTGTCTAGTACGGCACTACTAGTAGTAGATTTATTCTGTCCCGGCGGACCTCCTCCAGAACTCCTGGGAGCAGAGTGATCAGGGAAAAACGTACAGACGTAGCCTCGGCCATGTCTATACCACAACGTCCAGCCCCAAGGGAGCTGGTGCATGAGGGAGAACCAAAGTGGACAGTGCGTTTTATCCTGAGACGCAAAAGATCCGCTTGGCCGAAATACCTCCCATATATGCTTCAGCACCCCGGGTGAAGTTTCCATTCCCCGGGCCTCTCAGGGAGAGCTGTTTTCCTTGGGACCACAAGAGGATCTGGTGTGCCAGTTTGTATAGCTGGCATGGACGTAGACCCCCTGATGCTTTATATAAGAGACCAACGATGTTCGTTGTCTGTGAGAACAAGCATATGATGGCCTCAGGTCTGAGAGCAAATGCTTCAACGTTGTGAAGACAGCCATCATTTCCAGGTTGCGACTGTGCCACAAAAGATGATGACTCCTCCAGAGACCCAGAGCTGAGCGGCCTTCCATTACCGCAGAGACACCGCCGTGTGAACATGATCATACGAAGTGGGTTCCCCCTCGGGGAAAACCCCTTGGTCTTGAGGCACCACTGCAGGGGCCTCATGTACAGCAGGCCAAAGGTATAATGTTGGACGCGGCTGGCATCAGGCCCAACAGTCTCTGAAACTGTTCTACAGTGAGTGACTGGCCTAGCTTTATCTCTTTTGCGACTGAGAGGATCATGGCGACACGAGAAGGCGAAAGCACGGCCCTCATTGTCACTGAATCTCATATAACACCAAAAAAGGTGGTCCTCTGTGCTGGAGAAATCACACTTTTCTTGGCATTCATTCTCAACCCCAACTTTTTCATATGAGCGAGAACGGCATCTCGATGCCAAACCGCCAACTGTTCTGACTCTGCTAGGATAAGCCAGTTGTCTATGTAGTTGATAATGCGTATGCCCTGCAGCCTGAGCGGCGCCGGAGCTGCATCTATGCATTCATTGAACGTGTGGGGTGATAGAGCTAGACGAACAGAAGAACCCGATACTGGTATTCTTTGCTCCCGAAAGCGAACCTAAGGAACTTCTTCTGTTGTGGAAGGATGGAAACATGGAAGTATGCATCTTTCAGATCTATCGTGACAAACCAGTCCTCGGATCTGATTTAAGTCACGATCTGCTTCAACGTTAGCATCTTGAACTTGAGTTTCTTGACCGAACGATTCAGAAGGCAGAGGTTGGATGGAACAGGTTGGTTTTGTCATTGGCTGTCATGAGGGCATTATAACATTTTAATGACAAATTCAATGTGTGCCACTGTAGTCGAGGTCAAGAAAAATATTCATGACACAGTTATAATGGCCTCATGACAGCCAATGTCAAAACCAACCACATGACAGTTTAATGTGATGTTAACCCATAAAGCTAAGTGCTTTCTTAAGTTTGATAATTAATCTGCTATGTCATGTTTATGACATATTTATGACAATTTATGTCAAGTTGTCATTACCAAGACATCTCAAACAATGTCATATTTGCATTAAAAATGTCATAATTGAGCGAATGACACTTAATGACAGTTGTCATAAACATGCATAAACCCTCCTTCATATTCATGACGTGTGTCGTGTCATGGTTAAGAAGGTGTCATGTCAGTCTTATGCACACCCCTTCAAGTAAAGTGTTACCAAAAAAAGTTATTCTTGCGTAAAAGATCTACTTTAGCTAATATACTTATAATTATGTGATGATCAGTCTTTACAGATTCAAGTGCCTGAAAGCAGGATTTTAAATTTAGTGAAGATTAAGAAATTTCATTATTGTCCATTTTCTATATTTTCCACAGTTAGACTTTGGAAGCTGGTCCTGGGATTCGCAAGTCGTGACACTGACCTCCAGTTATCGCTGCTGCCGACACACACTCATCTGCACTGGATATAGAGTCTATGGAGAGAAAAACTGCATCTATCAAAATTTGTGCCGATATTCATGAGGGCGTGTTGTTGAATTTTTGTGTTTATTCAGGGTTATTAAAACATTTGGCCTTTTCAGATCCCAGGGAGGAATAGTGCAAAAAAGAGTCTGAGTTAAGATGTCCAGGTTCTCCAAGTAAGGTTTCATCCTCATTCCAAGAGATCTAATAAACCCACGTCCGGCTTCATTAAATTAAAGATACTCCGGGCGGGGGAAAGACTGGTAAGGCTGGATTACTTTTGTTTGCCAGTATATTGTAAAGCCAGTGTCAGACGTCTGTTCTGGAGTGCAAAAATTGAAAAGCATAAATTGCTCAATATCATGATTATTTCGACACAATGGATGGAAACACACAGCAGTGCCATCAGAGGGGATATTTCTTTATTTTGAAATACTGATCATTACACAGTACATGTAATCACTCCATGCAAAAACACACACACACACACACACACACTCAGAAACCTCACAGAGAAGAATGTCTGAATGCCCATGAGTGTGTGGTTCACGTCTGTCCACTCCGGCTATAAGCAGCGCTCTCAGATGAAGTGATTCCTCAAGTGTAGTCTGATATTTTAGGCTTTCTATACTTTCTTATGTCGGAATTTTATGTCAATGAAATTTTATGTCAATGTAACTACTAGTTTCAAGTTTATGAAGATGTGCGGATGAATGTGTTTTGTACATGCACTTCAGTGTAGGAGTGTAGTTTATTAAGTTACTGAACGATTATTGTGTCTTTTTAAACGCTTGAATCCTGATTCCTCAAGTCATTCGCTCTTCAACAGCTTTGCGAAGGCTTTGGAGATCAAGTTCTTGATGTTTTACCACAGGATCTTCACATCACTGTTTTGGGTTCAGGTCTTTCACGCACAGATACACAAGTATAGTTGTATTACGATCTACAGGATAAAAAGTTGGTAACACTTAACAATGAGGTTCCCTTTGTTAACATTACTCATTAATTTCGTTATTAAATAGCTGCATCTGTTAATATTATGTAATGGACCTGAGCTAAGATGAACTATGAAAGAATGATTTTATTTGTATTAACTAACATGAACAAAGATTAATACATGGTGTAGCAAATGTATTGCTTATTGTTAGTTAATGTAAATGCATTAACTAAAGTTAACTAATGGGACCTTACTGTCAAGTAAAAAGCTTTATAAATTGTTCCCCGATGACATCAGACTGGTTTGATCTGGTTTGGGAGGGTTTTCTGTCTTTGATTTGTCTTTTATTCACCCAAATGCATCAGACGAGACTGTGTTTGGTTAGAGGTGTGTGAGTGTGAGTGTGTGTGTGTGTTTAACTAGCAGGGCAGGTGAGCGGTTGGACTCCTCTGAGCTCCAGGACTTTGTTCATCTGAACCTCCAGAGTCTTCCCAGCTTTGGTGATCTTCACACTCCTCATGCAGCCTTTAAACGGTGTGTTTACAGTGAGTCCAAACTGCTTCAGGCCCTCTGCAACAAACACACAAACACCAGCTCACTCGTTTATTCAATTATGTGAATGTTTCTGTCCGCTAAGATGATTGAAACACTATGTATACAAACTGAAACTTGTCTGTTCCTAATTTTTAAGAGAAACTTCTGTATTTTGGGATTTTCCCAGCTAACTCCTCCTCTGTAATACATTGACAAAAAGAGTTGAAATTTCACTTGTCCTTAAGAGGCTTTAAAATCATATTTTCAATACCTTTAGTATTTGTAATTTTTTCTTAATAATGTTTAAATAAACTGCTGTTCTCAGGACTGCCGTCATGGCATGAGGTTTTTCAACAGAAGTGTGTTCCTTGAGTTTAGGGTGTAAAGGAGAACGAGCAACAAAATGATGGGTTGGAGAAATGTCCGGATTTGTGTCATTATTGGAGAATTTATTTATTATTAGAAAAATATTTTTTTTGAACCAATCTATCACTTTTGATTTTTATCTTACTGTATTACCTGTTATAAAACGGTATTACGTCCAGTCCTTGATTCTGATTGGTCAATAGTTGTGTTTTATTCACGATAAAACAGGGCTATGGCCGCTTTACCCAACGGTGCAACACCCCTAGCAACCGCTCTTAGCAACGTAAACATATGTTTGTTCTCACTGATATTGTTCGTTGAAGCTGATAGAGTAGAGTATTGTGGGAGATCCAGTAAGTGTGTGTACCTTCATTTACAGTAGATATAGCATCTTCCTTCAGGTCAGTCCTGTATTCATAATAAAATATCAGTTTGAATGTCCGCTGCGATATCTTGTCCTTTTATCAGTTAAGAGGTTTCCCGTAACCTGACACGCTAGTCATCTGTCAGTTGCGTCTTGTTTCTCAGTGTTCACAAAATTTAGTTTTATGTGATAATCGCGCAATGAACTACATCTCCCGGGAAGCGAAACAACGAGCGAGATCCGCTGCTCGTGTGTGTGCAGTCTGGTACAAAACACTCAGGCATGACGGCGTAACGTTACGATTATAACGTAAGACTATAGAAACAATGACAGACGTCAGCTTCATTAAAGTTAGCTTCAGTAAAGTTAGCTTCAGTAAAGTTAGCTTCATTAAAGTTAGCTTCAGTAAAGTTAGCTTCAGTAAAGTTAGCTTCAGTAAAGTTAGCTTCAGTAAAGTTAGCTTCAGTAAAGTTAGCATCAGTAAAGTTAGCTTCAGTAAAGTTAGCTGCTTCAGTAAAGTTAGCTTCATTAAAGTTAGCTTCAGTAAAGTTAGCTTCAGTAAAGTTAGCTTCAATAAAGTTAGCTTCAGTAAAGTTAGCTTCAGTAAAGTTAGCTTCAGTAAAGTTAGCTTCAGTAAAGTTAGCTTCAGTAAAGTTAGCTTCAGTAAAGTTAGCTTCAGTAAAGTTAGCTTCAGTAAACTTAGCATCAGTAAAGTTAGCTTCAGTAAAGTTAGCTGCTTCAGTAAAGTTAGCATCAGTAAAGTTAGCTTCAGTAAAGTTAGCTTCAGTAAAGTTAGCTTCAGTAAAGTTAGCTTCAGTAAAGTTAGCTTCAGTAAAGTTAGCCTCAGTAAAGTTAGCATCAGTAAAGTTAGCATCAGTAAAGTTAGCTTCAGTAAAGTTAGCCTCAGTAAAGTCAGCTTCAGTATAGATAGCATCAGTAAAGTTAGCATCAGTAAAGTCAGCTTCAGTAAAGTTAGCTTCAGTAAAGTTAGCATCAGTAAAGTTAGCTTCAGTAAAGTTAGCTTCAGTAAAGTTAGCTTCAATAAAGTTAGCTTCAGTAAAGTTAGCTTCAGTAAAGTTAGCTTCAGTAATGTTAGCTTCAGTAAAGTTAGCTGCTTCAGTAAAGTTAGCTTCAGTAAAGTTAGCATCAGTAAAGTTAGCTTCAGTAAAGTTAGCATCAGTAAAGTTAGCTTCAGTGAAGTTAGCTTCAGTAAAGTTAGCATCAGTAAAGTTAGCTTCAGTAAAGTTAGCATCAGTAAAGTTAGCTTCAGTAAAGTTAGCCTCAGTAAAGTCAGCTTCAGTAAAGATAGCATCAGTAAAGTTAGCATCAGTAAAGTTAGCATCAGTAAAGTTAGCTTCAGTAAAGATAGCTTCAGTAAAGTTAGCTTCAGTAAAGTTAGCTTCAGTAAAGTTAGCATCAGTAAAGTTAGCATCAGTAACGTCAGCTTCAGTAAAGTTAGCTTCAGTAAAGTTAGCTTCAGTAAAGTTAGCATCAGTAAAGTTAGCTTCAGTAAAGTTAGCTTCAGTAAAGTTAGCTTCAGTAAAGTTAGCATCAGTAACGTCAGCTTCAGTAAAGTTAGCTTCAGTAAAGTTAGCTTCAGTAAAGTCAGCTTCAGTAAAGTTAGCTTCAGTAAAGTTAGCTTTAGCTTCAGTAAAGTTAGCATCAGTAAAGTTAGCTTCAGTAAAGTTAGCTTCAGTAAAGTTAGCTTCAGTAAAGTTAGCTTCAGTAAAGTTAGCATCAGTAAAGTTAGCATCAGTAACGTCAGCTTCAGTAAAGTTAGCTTCAGTAAAGTAAGCTTCAGTAAAGTCAGCTTCAGTAAAGTTAGCTTCAGTAAAGTTAGCTTCAGTAAAAGTTAGCTTCAGTAAAGTCAGCTTCAGTAAAGTTAGCTTCAGTAAAGTTAGCTTCAGTAAAGTTAGCTTCAGTAAAGTTAGCTTCAGTAAAGTTAGCATCAGTAAAGTTAGCTTCAGTTAAGTTAGCTTCAGTAAAGTTAGCTTCAGTAAAGTTAGCTTCAGTAAAGTTAGCTTCAGTAAAAGTTAGCTTCAGTAAAAGTTAGCTTCAGTAAAGTCAGCTTCAGTAAAGTTAGCTTCAGTAAAGTTAGCTTCAGTAAAGTTAGCTTCAGTAAAGTCAGCTTCAGTAAAGTTAGCTTCATTCATTGAGAGAACATGTGCACATTTGGGGTTTGTAGTCTTTGTAATTACGTATTTTCACAGTCTTACACCTCAACAGTTTTAGATCAAACTGTGACTTTCTTGACTTTAAAATGTATCTTTTAAATTGACAAACATCATTTGTGTAATTCAGGGCACAATTCAAACGAGATCAAAATATTTGTAGTCTCTCGCCATTGACTACCATACAATATTTTTCCGAAATAAGGTCCCATGGTGGTCGACCGGAAGGGGAGGGGCTTAGGCTCTCTATTGCTTACATAACTTGTTCCCAGATCCAAAATTCCAAGACATGAGAAAAGTGTTTGAACATTCTAGACTACGTCACCGTGGCGACAGAGTTTGATTGACGTACCGGGGTATCCGCCCACATACACAGGGTCATTGGTGTCGGCGGAGGCGGAGCGCACGTCTGGACTCGCCGCCTCGGACCTCCTGCCGTCCACCACGAGCTCCAGCCGGTGCTTCAGCTTGTGGGCGGAGACACTGTGCCACTGTCCGTCACAGAGCCCCGCCTCCTGCCCCGGCTCGTGCACGGCGGTGAAGCGGCCCTCTCCGTTATCAGCGTGGAATAACAGCTACACAGACACTCGCATTAACAAACCTTTCAGAAATAAACACCTGAACACAAAAGGAAAATCTAGATGACCTTTCCATTGACGAGCTCGATGCCCAGTCCGTCCATCTTCTGGCTGCTGACGGCCAACAGGACGCCGGTGCCCTGCGCCGTCCTGAACTCCAGATCCACGGACACCTCGTTCCCCACTCGATACGCGCTCACTGTACGCACACACAAGCATCACTCTCAGGGTTGGGAATCCAAAATCCAAATACTTGAGGTCAGGAATCAGATACTTGTTATACAATTTTAATTTTAAATCCTTTATGAGCATTTCAATGTGATTTTAAGCCATTCAAGCGTGAGACGATGCGCGCGCTGTTTTCAGTGCTGCACACACACACACACACACACACACACACACACACACACACACACACACACACACACACACACACACACACACACACACACACACACACGTGTAACAGTATACTGGATCTGTGAAACTCTTAAAGTGACAGCAGCCTAATATTCCTGCTGCCGTCTCTATAATAACACTAATCAAACAATGTAATGTATATTTTATTTATAAAGTGCAGTGTTAATTTACATCTGAATACCTGAAAATCTAAAAAAAAACGCTGTTTATTTAATCGTATCGTTGTTCAGTTTTATCTATTTGTTGCGATTGCTAATTTTTTATTTGTTCTTTTTTAATTACTGAGTGTTTATTGTCTTTAATGCTTGAAATCTTTATTAGTTAGGCTAGTTTCAGTTTTTCTATGGTATTTTAAAACCACAGGCAAATGTCTTTGTGTAAGTGTTTTTTAGCCTTTTGATTTTTGTTCATGATATTCATCTAGAATTATTATTTTTTTTTTTACAAAAAGACTAAATGTGAATGATATCAAATTTTTTTTTTTTGTCTTATTGGATTTGAAATTAGGAATCGATAAGCAGAACCGAAATAGGAATCGAAGTTGTTAAAATTCAAGCGATACCCAACCCTACTCACACTTCCACGTGTGCTCCAGTACGGTTTGTTTATTATCACTGGCTGTAGCGGAGTGAAATATTGAGCCTCACCAGCTTTGGCGTAACCTGTGCCATCGAAATAAGTCCCTTTCTCTGGGTTTGCGAAACAGGATCCCACGCGGTAGCTGGATGTGGGCGTCTCCATGTCCAAGGCCTGACCCATCATCCTGAAGTTCCTGATGCAAGCGTCGATACTGTACAGCACCTGCAGAAGCACAGGCGGCGTCACATGGTGCCAACCAGACACACATCATTCACATGTGTGTGTTACAATGACGTAAGCAGAGCCTTCAGTGGCCACAAAAGGTGTCTCGACTCTTATGAATGTGTTTTTGACGGGTGTATGAGGCGTCACACTCACAGGTCCGATGCGTTTGGTGGTGTAGTTGAGCGGTAAGCCGCCCACATACAACATTCCCACCACATCCAGAATATCCGCTTTCTTGGGGCTGGTGGTGTGTTTGGAGTAGAGGCCGTCGATCGTGAGGATCCCTCTCTGCTTCTCTCTCGTCACACGGATCTACACACACAGAGAGGCAAGAAATCAACACCTGCTTCTGAGGACACACACACACACGCACGCGTACACAAATGTTTGGGGTCGGTGAGATGTTTTTTATGTTTCTGAAGAGTCTCTTCTGCTCACCAAGGCTGCATTTATTTGATCAAAAATACAGTAAAAACAGTGAAATATTATTATTATTTAAAATATCTGTTTTCTATGTGAATATACAGTTAAGTGTAATTTATTCCTGTGATCAAAGCTGAGTTTCCAGCATCATTACTCCAGTCTTCAGTGTCACATGATCCTTCACAAATCACTCTAATATGAGGATCTGATGCTCAAGAAACATTTATGATTATTTTTGTGGAAACTGTGATACATTTTATTTTTCAGGATTCTTTGATGAATAGAAAGTTTCATTTATTTGAAATAAAAATCTTATGTAACATTATAAATGTCCCTTTTGATAAATTTAATACATCCTTGCTGGATAAAAGTATCAATTCACATAATCTTAATGTAACGTTCTGGCTAAATATACTTGCATTCTGTCCTAACACGACCTGTGAATCTCCTCTACCATCACAGAACATCAGGCAAAAGCTTTCCTCTCAGTGTCATGCATCAGGGGTCAAAGGTCAAAAGCCCTGACCTTGTGCCACTGGCCGTCGTTGATGATGCGTGGCACGCTGACGGAGGTGTTTCCGCTGCCCAGGTCGAAGCTCAGGTGAGCCATGCCCTCCTTCAGCTGGACGGTGGCGAAGTCAGCGTGGTTTATCCTGGCCATGTAGAACACCAGACCTGAGTCCGCCTCGGTGCGCACCTCGAACTCCATCAACAGCCTGACACACACACACACACACACACACATGAGGAGGAGGAGGATGAAGATGAGCAGGAGGAGGAGGAGAACTCACACTCACCTGTTCTTCACCTTTCTGTCGTCAAACTCAAAGGCCATGTGACTGTTTCTGGACAGACCGAACTGTTTGGCCAGTTCCAGGACGACAGGCTCCGCCTCTGCTGCACACGACCTCTGTGATTGGACAGAGCACGTGTCAATCAAACATTCCATAAAAGTTCTGAACCACCAAGACGGCAAAAAACAAAAACACCCTTTATTTTAAGGTTTAAATACTGTGTAACACTGACACCGTAAAATAAAGTGTTACCAAAAACACTGTACAACAACAGATACTAAAGCATGGGTTGGACAGATCTGCTGTTGTGGAGGCAGTAGATGGAGCCAGAGCACCGCTGATGTCCTCACTGGAGTCACAGATGAGCTATTGAGCTGTCTTGTGAGATAAAAGAGCTTGTTGAACAACACTGGGACTCAGGAATCAAAGCTAAGCAGCAGAAACAGCACAAGCATCATGAAGCAGATGAAAGCTCAAACGCCCCAAAGATGTGTGTTTCAGAAGTGCCTCTGAACGGAGGAACCGCAGTATTCACGCTATATCTCTAATGTCCGTGAGTGTGTGTGTGTGTGAGTAGGTTAGTACCGCGGGCTCTTTGATGGGCGTGTCTGGGAGGGGCGTGGCCTGGGTGAGGGGCGTGGCCTGTGAGCAGCAGAGAGAGACAAAACAGCTCAGCTTTACAAACATCATGCCTCGCATTAAAGCATTGAAAGAGAAATGAAACATGGTTTACCCTGATTTGAATCAACGTGTTAAAAATGTGCGGTGTACAAATGTAAAATACTGCACATATATAATAGTCCCAGTCCCAGCGTGGACATGCACACTGGTCTCTTCAGCAGAGGATTTCTGCAGCCAATCTCATGCAACCGTTTGCCTTCAGCTTTTACAGTTGAAGGAAAGTGACAAGAAATGTGAGCAGGGCTGATTAAATGTGATTAATCGGAATAAAAACTAATTCGCGGTATGGCTTAGTGCGATTGTCAAGTCGCAAAGGCTGTGAATTCATTACGTGTGAATATATACGCGTCGCGCGGTGTGTTTCAGAGTGAAGCGCAGCACTGTGTTTCCAGGGTCTCGCTTGTACTGTACGTAAAATTAGTAATTATTCAAATTATTTTTATTATATTTTTCTGAGATATTACGTTTTACAATACAATATTAATATTTCTTATTGTTTAATTGTTTTATTTGAATATTATTATTATTAATATTATTGTTGTTATATTTTCTTAAACACTCAGCAATATTTATTATTTTATTTAATATTTTATTTAAATAATAATAATAATTAATATTATATTTTAAATACTCATTACTATTGTAACATTTGACTGTAAAATAAAAAAAATGAGTATTTAAAAAATATAATAATAATAATAATTCAAATAAAATGTTAAAACAAAATAAGAAATGTTGCTATTGTAATATTTTACTGTAAAATAAAAAATATTTATTCTTTTGATTAATATTTTATTTGAGTAACAATTTTATATGAAATATTATTATAATATTAAACAATAATTATTAGAATTAGTATTACTCCTATTATTATTTTATTGTCATATTGATATATCATCACACATTTTTTGGCCAAATGGTGCAGCCCAACAAACCATCACAGCAATCCTAGTGCGTGATCCCTCAAATCATGCCCTTATAAGGTCAGTGATAATGAATTTAGCTCTTAGTTTATCCATGGAAACACAAATGTTACACGACTAACGGCTCTGGGGGAAATGCATGTGCCAACACTCACTACACATTCAACTCTGGACTTGCCCATTACTAGCAGAGTATAGACTTTAGTATAGAGCAGTGTAAGAGTGTGAACTTTAATTACAGGAATCACACAGGACTCTCTACCCACAATGCCTTTGTCAGGACGTACAGTGGAGGCTGGTGGTCGAGGCCGGGCTGCTTCTGTAGGTGTGAGCGCTGGCTTGGGTGGAGCCTCTTCCTCTTCCTCCTCCTCCTCTTCCTCAGGGATCTCGGGCGGGGCTGGAGGCGGGGCCAGGTCAGGGCACTGACCAATCTCTGCGTTCTCAAAGGCCACGGGCTGGGAGAAATCCACCGGGCTGTTTCATTGACACACACAACACACAGCTCACTTGAGGGAATGATGACACAACCTGACTCCAATCAGGTGAATAATGAACACAGTTATGAGCAAGGACAGACTCATTTAAATGAGTGCGGTAGAGGGCAATGGGGTTCGCTCGAGTGGAAAAGACCACTGGCAGAGATTCATACTCCTCATTAGAGCAAGAAAAACTGTGATTGTTAATGTCATACAGCGTTTAGCTTATGACTGCACCTCAAAACTGCAAACAAGACCTTTAATCTACAGCCACGGGAGGCTGGGAAAAATGGGTCACTGTTTACACCGGTCGCTGGGTTTCTCTGGCGGTGTCACTACAGCACGATCCAGCCGTGACACACTGCAGTGAATTGAGCTCTGGAGGTTATCTGCTACATTTATCTCCAGCTGCTAAAGGTGACCTCGAAAGCTTGGAAGGCTCGCTAATGTCTTTGCCATGCTATTATCTGTATAAAAGACTTGCTAACATTGCTGTTCGGAGAAATCTGCTAGTGCTAAGAGTGAACAAAACTAGTTTTACCAACCAAAAGGAACGCCAAACTAATGCATGGATTTGCATTGAAGGGTTAGTTCACCCAAAAAATTAAATTTCTGTCATTAATTTCTCCCCCTCATGTCGTTCCAAACCTGTAAGACCTTCGTTCATCTTCAGAACACAAATGAAGATATTTTTGATGAAATCTGAGAGCTTTCTGAACCAGCCATAGGCAGCAATGCCACTGCAACTTTCAAGGCCCAGAAAGGTAGTAAAGACATCGTTAAAATTGTTCATGTGACTCCAGTGGTTCAACTTTAATGTTATGAATATGAATGTTATGAATAGTTTTTGTACTCAACCCCCCCCCCCCCCCCCCCCCCTCAAAATAATGACTTCATTCAACAATCTCTTCTCTTCCACGTCATTCTCCAACACTGTTGACGTAGTGTTAACGCAGCGCTTCCAGGTTTTGCTTCAGAACGGCGGCTCATTATTGGCCGACGCTGGTCATGTGTGATGTTGACGCAGGAGCCGGCCAATAATACGTCAATTTACATTACGTAAATAGTGTAGGAAAATGACGTGGAAGAGAAGAGATTGTTGAATAAAGTCATTATTTTGAGGGGGGGGGGGGGGGGGGGGGGGGTTGCGCACAAAAAGTATTCATAACATTCATATTCATAACATTAAAGTTGAACCACTGGAGTCACATGAACAATTTTAACGATGTCTTTACTACCTTTCTGGGCCTTGAAAGTTGCAGTGGCATTGCTGCCTATGGCTGGTTCAGAAAGCTCTCAGATTTCATCAAAAATATCTTCATTTGTGTTCTGAAGATGAACGAAGGTCTTACGGGTTTGGAACGACATGAGGGTGAGGAATTAATGACAGAAATTTCATTTTTGGGTGAACTAACCCTTTAAAGGGCAAGCTCGGTATTTTACACTTAAGATTGTTTTAAGAACGGTTAAGATTGAAATTTGGACACATGCTGCTGGCCCGAGAATTCTCGGTTTCTGTGGTTGCACCCCCCACCTCCACAATGGTTGCATAGGTGCACTGGAACAATCCTTCATAAAACGCATTAAACTTTAGTTTACAAAGACGTGAAACTCACCGAGTGGTCTGGGGTGTTCACTGATATGCTCACACAAAAATCTTTGCTTTCCAACAGGGTTTATGGTAGTTTTTGTCTAACTCCATTGACTTGACTTGGACAATAACTACAATAAAACCTGTTGGAAAGCATCTTTTGCAGCGATTTTTGACCAAATTTGGATCTTAACCGTTCTATTTCATCAGAAACGATCTTAAAACAGGGCTTTAAGTGTAAAATACCGAACTTGTCCTTTAAGCCATATAACTCCAACACAGAAGCTGTATGCGTAAAGGTCCGTTCACACCAAGGACGATAACGATAAAAATAATGATAAAGTCCTAAAAATCTTTCTCAATATTAAAGAATAGCAGAGTTCACACCACAGCTGTAACGATAACGATATAGAGAAACGATATCATTGGGTCATCGATATCAACGATATCATCACTTTCAGAGCGATTTTTTCCCAGCTGTTGAACGATAAAACACTAACAGCCAATCAGAATCCATTCTAATTTAAGGGCTCGCGCATTTAAAATGGCAGACGACATTGTGGAGAAGTTAATCGCAGAGGTCCAGAAAAATCCAGCACTGTTAGACAAGTAAAGCCCCTTCTCAAGAAGATGGACATGGAAAACAATCGTTCACACCCTCTGAATTAACAGCAGTTTTACCTCAGGTATCCAGCGCTGGCTTCCACAACATCGTCGTGCTTCCTCCGAAGTGGCGGTGAAAAAGACTAGGTGTGTTTTTATTCCACTATATTGACTATATATTAGATTGTTAGATGGATTACACTAGCTTCACATCATGCTGAGGACATCTGCTGGTTAAAGCCTGTAAACGCAACACTCAAAAAAATGATATGTTGGCTTTACTTAACTTTTTTATGTAAACAGGTTTAACGGTTTAACTATGTTTCGTTAAACAAACATAATATGTTCATGTAACTTCAACATCATGGAATTTGGTCATTTTAAGCGACCCAATTAAACTCTGAGCTAAAGAGTTAATTAAGTGAATAACTGAGTGATGATTGAGCATTATTGAAGACACCTGATGTTAACAAGCAGAATCTCTGAAGGAGAAAACCGGAATGTTTAAGTCACCATTATGGATATAAGTGTGTGTTTTAGTTGGGCTCTATACCATTAACTTATTAACTTTAGATTTTGTTTGGTTGCTGTACATGAGTTATAACAGCCGGATGAACAATAAACAAAGGTCTTCTTACGGTGTTGGTTGTGTTTTAACATAATCATTATTTCACAATCATTTGACCTGAGTCACTGAACTTATATTAAACCGAATTTCTGAGTTAAGTTTACCTTACGAATAATAGCAGCACTGTCATTGTAGAGCATACTATTTTTAGACTTTTCAATGAAATTTAAATGATCAAATCAATAAATAAAAAAGAAACTTCCTAAAAAAATATCCTGAGTAGGCACACACAGACATCAAGAATCAGCATATAAATCTCAGCAATGGTGACAAACAGATCATAAGCTCATTATTTATTCATGCAGCAATGCATGATGGGAGCCATGAATGAGTTTTGATTGGTGGCACCCAGAATGCACTGCAACATGCTTTATAATTGTCACCATTGTTGAGATTCACAGGCTGATTCTTGATGTCTGTGTGTGCCTACTCAAAATATTTTTTTAGGAAGTTTATTTTTTATTTTTTGATTTGATCATTTGAATTTCATTGAAAAGTCTAGAAATAGTATGCTCTACAATGACAATGCTGCTATTATTCGTAAGTTAAACTTAACTCAGAAATTCGGTTTAATATAAGTTCAGTGACTCAGGTCAAATGATTGTGAAATAATGATTATGTTAAAACACAACCAACACCATCAGATGACCTTTGTTTATTGTTCATCCGGCTGTTATAACTCATGTACAGCAACCAAACAAAATCTAAAGTTAATAAGTTAATGGTCAAGAGCCCAACTAAAACACACACTTATCTCCATAATGGTGACTTAAACATTCCGGTTTTCTCCTTCAGAGATTCTGCTTGTTAACATCAGGTGTCTTCAATAATGCTCAATCATCACTCAGTTATTCACTTAATTAACTCATTAGCTCAGAGTTTAATTGGGTCGCTTAAAATGACCAAATTCCATGATGTTGAAGTTACATGAACATATTATGTTTGTTTAACGAAACATAGTTATGTGGAACCAGTGGAACCTGTTTACATAAAAAAGTTAAGTAAAGCCAACATATCATTTTTTTGAGTGAACTAGAACAGCAAAAACATGTTCAATGACGTTGTACACACTTTGAAATCGCAACGCGAGCTTAGAATAAACAGACGTTGTCGTTCGTTGGTAAACGCAAATATAGTTATCGTTATAGTTATCGTTCTTGGTGTGGACGCAAATATAGTTATCGTTCTTGGTGTGGACGCAAATATAGTTATCGTTATAGTTATCGTTCTTGGTGTGGACGCAAATATAGTTATCATTTTAGTTATCTTTATAGTTATCATTCATTGGTGTGAACGCAACTATATTTATCTTTATAGTTATCATTCTTGGTGTGAACGCAAATATAGTTATCGTTATAGTTATGGTTCTTGGTGTGGACGCAAATATAGTTATCGTTCTTGGTGTGGACGCAAATATAGTTATCGTTATAGTTATCGTTCTTGGTGTGGACGCAAATATAGTTATGATTATCGTTCTTGGTGTGAACGCAAATATAGTTATCGTTCTTGGTGTGGACGCAAATATAGTTATCGTTATAGTTATCGTTCTTGGTGTGAACGCAAATATAGTTATCGTTCTTGGTGTGGACGCAAATATAGTTATCGTTATAGTTATCGTTCTTGGTGTGAACGCAAATATAGTTATCGTTATAGTTATGGTTCTTGGTGTGGACGCAAATATAGTTATCGTTATCGTTCTTGGTGTGAACGCAAATATAGTTATCGTTCTTGGTGTGGACGCAAATTTAGTTATCGTTATAGTTATCGTTCTTGGTGTGGACGCAAATATAGTTATCGTTTTAGTTATCTTTATAGTTATCATTCATTGGTGTGAACGCAACTATATTTATCTTTATAGTTATCATTCTTGGTGTGAACGCAAATATAGTTATCGTTATAGTTATCGTTCTTGGTGTGGACGCAAATATAGTTATCGTTATCGTTCTTGGTGTGAACGCAAATATAGTTATCGTTTTAGTTATCGTTCTTGGTGTGAACGCAAATATAGTTATCGTTATAGTTATCGTTCTTGGTGTGGACGCAAATATAGTTATCGTTATCGTTCTTGGTGTGAACGCAAATATAGTTATCGTTATAGTTATCGTTCTTGGTGTGGACGCAAATATAGTTATCGTTATAGTTATCGTTCATGGTGTGGACGCAAATATAGTTATCGTTTTAGTTACCTTTATAGTTATCATTCATTGGTGTGAACGCAACTATATTTATCTTTATAGTTATCATTCTTGGTGTGAAGTGAACGCAAATATAGTTATCGATTTAATTCTGGTTCTTGGTGTGAACGGGCCTTAAGAGTGATGTGCGGTTGTGCCGGAGGTTGTACGTACACAGTGTTGATGAGAAGGTTCCAGATGCAGCCCTCGAACGGCACGTTGGGCCGCTGTACGCCTTTCTCTATCTCGAGCGGGATGCCCCCGACGAAGAGCCGATGGATGCTGAGCGGGTGATCGCTGGGTAACGTCTGCTGCATGAGCGGCTCCTCGTCCACTTGCACGGAGAAAGATCTGCACACACACAAGCTCCATCAGCTCTAGAGAGGCCTGAGAAACAGGGGCGCAGAGAAACAGAGGCTGGCTTACGCTCCCAGGAGTCTCAGGATGCGCAGGGAATGCTCTCTCCCGTCGTGCAGGATCCCCCGCTCGGGTTTCCGGACAGTTCTGCGTAAACCCCTGCTGCCCGTGAACACCAGCACCTCCAGTGCGCCTTTATTCAGCGTCACAGACAGGAACGGCTACAGACACACACAGACGGACAGGAGAAATCAACCTCATGTTCCTGGTTTCTGGGCTGTGTTCTCACGCTTTTTTTGAGTGCTAGTTAGGGATTACAAGAAAGATCTCTCATATGAAAGATCTCTCATTAGAAAGACCAGTGGAAATCACTACTACAATTCACCTAATTTTCAAGGAGAAAATCTCATTAGTTAATCTTTATCTGAAGTCAAATTGGTCTGCTCAAATTGGTCAGATGGTCCAGTTTGTTGTGATTGGTCTGCTCTGCTCTGATTGGTCAGATGGTCCAGTTTGTTGTGATTGGTCTACTCTGCTCTGATTGGTCAGATGGTCCAGTTTGTTGTGATTGGTCTGCTCTGCTCTGATTGGTAAGATGGTCCAGTTTGTTGTGATTGGTCTACTCTGCTCTGATTGGTCAGATGGTCCAGTTTGTTGTGATTGGTCTGCTCTGCTCTGATTGGTCTACTCTGCTCTGATTGGTCAGATGGTCCAGTCTGTTGTGATTGGTCTACTCTGCTCTGATTGGTCAGATGGTCCAGTTGGTTGTGATTGGTCTACTCTGATCTGATTGGTCAGATGGTCCAGTTTGTTGTGATTGGTCTGCTCTGCTCTGATTGGTCAGATGGTCCAGTTTGTTGTGATTGGTCTGCTCTGCTCTGATTGGTCAGATGGTCCAGTTTGTTGTAGGGATGCACCGAATCCAGGATTCGGATTCGGCCGAATATTGGGATTTTTAACGGGGTTCGGTTTCTGCCGAACCTCAGAATTTTTTTCCACCGAACCCTAGGCTTGCACTACGCGCGCTACGTCGAAGTCACCGATCAGTGAATGACATCAAAGTACCGCGTGAACGAATAGAGAGCAGACTGCTCCATATGCTTTTGAATTGCTCTCGCGGTACTTTGATGTCATAAACTCATCTGTCTGTGCAGCGCCGGTTCAAGTCGAACAAGCCTGTAGTGTAACGCGTTGTGTCAGGAAGAAAAATAGGGATAGCTCACAGCTAAAGTTATTGCAGAGGCCAGACAGACTCACGGAGGCGATTGGCATCTCACAACTCGCACTTTATTCCACAATCGAACTTGTGTAACTGTCTGTCACACGTTCTACCGTCCACAGCGTTACTTAACAAAATAAGGTAAAAATGAGCATCAAACAGAAATAACCTGCATACATGGGCATGTGTTCGAGGCGCACGACACATACGGCGCGCAGTTCTTAAAGGGGCCACACCTTATTTCCACTCGTTACAGAAGGTGGACCGTTCGAATGCAGTAGGCTGTGAGAAAGTGAAAATGGAACTCGTGAGCAGAAAAAGTGTTGTTTGGCAGTACTTTCAGTGAAAGAAGGTAATTCAAGTCGAGCTACATGTTCAATTTGCAATGCCGATTTGTCTCATGGTGGCAAGGACTCTAAATAGGCTACACAACATCGCCGCTGTTAAAATGCATAATGTTGCTTATTCTTTTTTTTTTTTTTTTTTTTTACAGTTATAAAAGTAAAAGCAGTGTTTATTATTTACAGTAATAAAATAAAATGAAAAATCCACTTTGTTTACTTCATTAATGTGTTTACTGTGTTAATGGACTGAGGATGAGAGTAGGATTCGGTATTCGGTTTCGGATTCGGCAGAATCTTAACCAGTGGATTCGGTATTCGGCCGAACCCCACAAATCTGGATTCGGTGCATCCCTAGTTTGTTGTGATTGGTCTACTCTGCTCTGATTGGTCAGATGGTCCAGTCTGTTGTGATTGGTTTGCTCTGCTCTAATTGGTCAGATGGTCCAGTTTGTTGTGATTGGTCTACTCTGCTCTGATTGGTCAGATGGTCCAGTTTGTTGTGATTGGTCTGCTCTGCTCTGATTGGTCTACTCTGCTCTGAATGGTCAGATGGTCCAGTTTGTTGTGATTGGTCTGCTCTGCTCTGCTCTGATTGGTCTACTCTGCTCTGATTGGTCAGATGGTCCAGTCTGTTGTGATTGGTCTACTCTGCTCTGATTGGTCAGACGGCCCAGTCTGTTGTGATTGTTCTACTCTGCTCTGATTGGTCAGATGGTCCAGTCTGTTGTGATTGTTCTACTCTGCTCTGATTGGTCAGATGGTCCAGTCTGTTCTGATTGGTCTGCTCTGCTCTGATTGGTCAGACGGCCCAGTCTGTTGTGATTGGTCTGCTCTGCTCTGATTGGTCAGATGGTCCAGTTTGTTGTGATTGGTCTACTCTGCTCTGATTGGTCAGATGGTCCAGTTTGTTGTGATTGGTCTACTCTGCTCTGATTGGTCAGATGGCCTAGTCTGTTGTGATTGGTCTACTCTCCTCTGATTGGTCATATGGCCCAGTCTGTTGTGATTGGTCTACTCTGCTCTGATTGGTCAGATGGCCCAGTCTGTTGTGGTTGGTCTACTCTGCTCTGATTGGTCAGATGGCCCAGTCTGTTGTGATTGGTCTACTCTGCTTTGATTGGTCAGATGGCCCAGTCTGTTGTGATTGGTCTACTCTGCTCTGATTGGTCAGATGGCCCAGTCTGTTGTGATTGGTCTACTCTGCTATGATTGGTCAGATGGCACAGTCTGTTGTGATTGGTCTACTCTCCTCTGATTGGTCAGATGGTCCAGTTTGTTGTGATTGGTCTGCTCTGCTCTGATTGGTCAGATGGTCCAGTTTGTTGTGATTGGTCTACTCTGCTCTGATTGGTCTACTCTGCTCTGATTGGTCAGATGGTCCAGTCTGTTGTGATTGGTCTACTCTGCTCTGATTGGTCAGATGGTCCAGTTTGTTGTTATTGGTCTGCTCTGCTCTGATTGGTCTACTCTGCTCTGATTGGTCAGATGGTCCAGTCTGTTGTGATTGGTCTGCTCTGCTCTGATTGCTCTACTCTGCTCTGATTGGTCAGATGGTCCAGTTTGTTGTGATTGGTCTACTCTGCTCTGATTGGTCAGATGGTCCAGTTTGTTGTGATTGGTCTACTCTGCTCTGATTGGTCAGATGGTCCAGTTTGTTGTGATTGGTCTACTCTGCTCTGATTGGTCAGATGGTCCAGTTTGTTGTGATTGGTCTGCTCTGCTCTGATTGGTCTACTCTGCTCTGATTGGTCAGATGGTCCAGTCTGTTGTGATTGGTCTACTCTGCTCTGATTGGTCAGATGGTCCAGTTGGTTGTGATTGGTCTACTCTGATCTGATTGGTCAGATGGTCCAGTTTGTTGTGATTGGTCTGCTCTGCTCTGATTGGTCAGATGGTCCAGTCTGTTGTGATTGGTCTACTCTGCTCTGATTGGTCAGATGGCCCAGTCTGTTGTGATTGGTCTACTCTGCTCTGATTGGTCAGATGGTCCAGTTTGTTGTGATTGGTCTACTCTGCTCTGATTGGTCAGATGGCCCAGTCTGTTGTGATTGGTCTACCCTGCTCTGATTGGTCAGATGGCCCAGTCTGTTGTGATTGGTCTACTCTGCTCTGATTGGTCAGATGGCACAGTCTGTTGTGATTGGTCTACTCTGCTATGATTGGTCAGATGGCACAGTCTGTTGTGATTGGTCTACTCTCCTCTGATTGGTCAGATGGCCCAGTCTGTTGTGATTGGTCTACTCTGCTCTGATTGGTCAGATGGCCCAGTCTGTTGTGATTGGTCTACTCTGCTCTGATTGGTCAGATGGCACAGTCTGTTGTGATTGGTCTGCTCTGCTCTGATTGGTCAGATGACCCAGTCTGTTGTGATTGGTCTACCGCGTACAGCGTGTATCGGAAGCTACATGCCCATTATCATAACTGAACTTCAGCTCCTTCCGTAGCCTTCCTAAAGCTCAGCGATTGAACTCTAAAGACAGTAACAATCACATTGATTTTGCCATATCCATACTAGCACAAGTCCGATGATGAAACATTGGAAAAACATTGGAAGAACTAGGAATATTCGAAAAAACATAATAGGGGCACTTTAAGCTACTCATTGTAATGTATTTAATGCTTTTCTCATTTAACACAATAATGACTTTAAAGGATCTTTTTGGGCTAATTTCTCAGTCAAATTTGATGTGCGATTAATTCGATTAATTAATCGGCATATCGTGTAATGTTAAAAAATATAATCGCTTGACAGCCCTAATTTCTTTATAAATGTTTGCTTCCTTTACAAAGGGAACACCCTGAACACCCTGTTTGACAATATCTTTGAAAAGCGAAGAAGCACTTCACATAGAGAAAGCCTGTCAGTAATGTATTCAGAGCCGGTAATCAGACAGACGGCTGTGAGAGCACACTCTCGCCCTCTCCACGCTGCACTGGAATTGAGGAGAGCGATGCGAGAGCAGACTCCTCTCTCCAAACCCTCGGAGCCGTTCAGGCGTCCGCACGCAGCGCAGGTGACCCTGGACTCGCCGTAAATTGGAGGAATGAATGAGGAGCAGTGGAGAAAACCCTTGGCCTCTCCGAAGCCGCACTCCTGCAAAATGACACCCACTTAATTTACGAGCGATAATGATTTTCAAAAGGTGGCGGTCCGGCACCCTCTCCTGGGAGGGCTATCGCAAATTGGATGCGATCCATCAAAACGGCGGCTTGTAAATCTATTTTTACGAACGGAGTATCACGGGGAGGTGAGAGCGCCGACTGCTTACTACAGATACACCGCATAATTGATGTGCTGCCCCTGAGCTGAAGAGAGAGAGAGAGAGAGAGAGAGAGGGATGATGAAGACGTTACAGACAAAGATGTAGAAAGTCATATTATAATTAAAATGATCGCCGTGCCCCTGGCCTTTAGTCCACCTGGTAACAGAAAAAGATCAACTTTTGTTTGCTGAAGGGCAGAGGCAATTACAAACCTGCCCGGATAATAAATCTCTTTTATGGGCTGTGAGACCCCTGTAACCCCGTGGATTCATTATGATCTCGTACTGAAGGCCACGGCTCCCTGGACTTCCACCATTACCCATAATCACCTTCCTAAGCGCTCAGAAAGGCAGGAGGAATAACACACTGAACCGTCTCACAGCCTGTGAGTCTGCGTTTGCAATCACCTGGATTTGGTTAAACTACGCTATGCAGTGAACACTCAGAATACACATTCATATTTAGTACTATTGTGCATTTACCGGTTCCTGCACTAATGCTATCGGATGAGAAAGAAATGTGAACTGAATTGAGCTGGATAATGACAGTACCTTTACAACTTTGTTATTATTGAATCAACATTAGACTGACTGATAATGACACTATTTTCATTTGTAAAGATGCTTTACAGCCGATATTGAATTAGTTTCACAGTTAATAAAGCACTATAGAAATAAATGTGAAATGCATTTTTCTTGTATGTGTCATTTAATTAAGAATTAATTGCAGTTGATGTGATTAAACTTGATGGAATTTGTCTCTTTCACAATGTATTGAATTCAGTGGAAAATTCAGATGGAACGAACTGCACCTGCTTGATGGAGATTATTAGCGCGATTCCCTAAAGAACAATTACCTAAGGAAATTATGCAAATCTGGTAAGACTAAAAACATCTTGTGCCGAACGCGAGTGCGCAGGGTAATTCTCCATCTACTCCACTCTGTTGACCGAGTAAACTTTGTGAAATAATCAGTGCTTCAGGACAGAAATGCACACATCTTTCCACACGTTTCTTATGTGTACTCTGCAGCCGTTAACAGACTTAATTGAATTGTTTGTCCCTGCCGACCAATTGTGTGATTTTTAATAAACCCGTCTCTATTTGGAAAGAAAAAAACAATAAGTCTGGCTGTATGAAACTATTAAAAATGCTAAATAGATTTATAGAGACATTTTCCTGTGTTGCTGAGGCTGTGGGACAGTTGTGCAGTTGCAATGTCAATGTACTGTGTTATCAGCATTAAACACACTTCAATAATGAATGTTTGGGTGTGTGCGCACCTCTCCGGTCTGTCTGCGCGAGCGGCGTGAGCTCCGGCCCTGCGTCAGCTGTGTCATGGACGTCACTCCTCCTCGGCCGAACAGGATGATGCCGTTCTCGCTTCTGGTGCTGAAGGAGAGTGTGATCTCGGAGCCCACGTCGAACGACACAGGCTTCAGCTCCATGTAGCCGGGCCTGGGGAAGCTCACGGTGTGGAGGTTCTGACAGAGACAGCGTTTAGTTAGTGGCTTTACCCAGAAGCCTCCTGCGGTGTCATGCTGTAACTCATAGATTCAGCACATGGCCATTTATTTTGACTACTTTTCAAATGGCTTTATGTAACGCACTTTCCCTAAAATAAGTCGTGCCCGACTCCAAGTTGCACAGGGTCTGATCAAAATTGCATTGCATTGAGAGAGAAAGTAATTACTGTAGTAATAAGTACTGAGTAAGCAACTACATGTACTTGCTATAGGGTTAAGGCTAGGGGTTGGTTTAGGGTAACTTGAAATTATGCATAATTTACTGTTATTACTATAAGCACATGTGAAGTTTCACTATGTCACGCTAAAATAAAGGATATTTTAAAGGATAAAATATTCCAATAATTGTCCAATGTGGAAATAACATTTGTTCAGATCAAATGACAATGAATGGCAGAATTTAACACACAGCGATGAATGTTGATCCACTGTTGAAACTAGTTAAACTAGTGTGGTTTATGTCAGGGTTTGGTGCTTAGCTCTTATTTTGATTCTAGCTTAGTTCTATGTTCGCTGTATTACTGGTTCCTGTGTTTATTTCCTGTCTAATTACTCATTTTATAAATGCATGAATTGTTTGCTTTTGGTCAATAATCGGACAAACTGCTCAAAACATTGATAAAGATGCCAACTCATTGAGTGGTCACTACTGATGAAATAAAACACTATCATTGCATTGGAAACTTCAGCGTTATTTTCTACAAGAAAATTTGAAGATTTTTGTAAATTTGTGTTTATTTGGGTGAGCAGAAGACATTTAAGGGGTCTAGGAATTTAGATTATTCTTTTGATGAGACTTTGAGAAACTGAATGTATCAGATAATATTGAAATATTTGGATTATGCAATATTTTAAAAGAAATCAGGGATTTTAAAATAGTTTTTCAGACCAAAAAAGGAGTGGAAATAGATACAAGTAAAGGCTCATATTATGAGATCTATTAAGCATGAAGATACATTTCTATAATTTATTTTAAAGTGTAATTTTGTAGCCAATCGTAGCACGTCGTCACTATAACCAATCATGTTTTCAAGAGACCTTCACGTTTGGGAATTATTTACACAGCTCAAAAGTGAATTTAAATCTGTAAACTACAGGTCCTCACTTATTCCCCCTCGTGTCATTCTAAACCTGCATGACTTTATTTCTTTATTCTGCAAAAAAAACCCCCAAAAAAACATATTCTACAAAATGCGGTTCTGGCAACATTGGACCCAACTGACTCTCATTGTATGGACAAAACAAAATAAAGTAAGCCGTACAGGTTTGGAACGGCATGAGGACGAGTAAATTATGTCAGAATGATAATGTTTGGGAAAACTATGCCTTTAAAGCAACACTACGTAAGATTTTTTACCTTAAAATATTGCTTTCAAAATAGTTTCAGTGGTTCATCAAGTCGTGACATGGTGAAATGCACTTATGCCACCGCTTTGCGGTCCATTATCTGATATAACCACGCTATGTAAGATTGCCAGATTGGGTCGCGTTTCTGTAGTCCGAATGAGACATAAGAAAACTACAAATTTGACTTGCTTTACGGCAAGCGTTACAATTGCCGATAGGTGGAGCGTACTTGACAGTAGACTACAACTACATGTAAGATACCTAGCGTGCGACAGTAGGATGCGCTAGGCTAAATTATTTACCACAGCGGTAATGGACAATTCCACTCCCAACCTGTAGGGTGACCGCAGAGGAAAAGTTACTTGGTGTTGCTTTAAGTAATATTAACCACAGACCTTTTTTCTCCATGAATTGAATATGAATTGAAATTGTCTTTCTAAAAAACCCACAGAAATTCCAGAGAGAATTGGCAGCTCAGAAATGCTAATTCTCTTCTGGTTTCAGGACTACACACAGAACAGCTCTGTCTCCATTATTGTCCCAGGATAAAAGAGAGCGTTTAATCTGAGCCACTGTTAAAAGAGAGAGTAACAAAGACTGGAGGGGAAGAAAGGAGACATGATGTCCTCTATTGTCTTCTTATACCTCAATGGAGCAGCCCTTAGTCAGTCCTGTGTAGTCTGGGCTGCTCAGCAGATTGTACGGCGTTCGGGAAACCTCTATGTCTTTCATGCAGCCAGAGAAGCTCTTCAAAACCACCTCTGGCCTGAGGAGACATGCCAGACACAAAAGATTAAATGCAGGAGCAATTCATCCAATAACAGCCCGAGTCTCTGTCTGTGAATGCACATTTCCACACCTGTATCTTCCAGCCTTGGGTAAACCTCCAAAATACATCCTCTCGTCTTCCCTCAGGTTGAGCCCTGTAGCGCCACCTGGAGACGTCATCCGCAACTGCTCGTCCTCGTTAGTGTCAATGTTCACTATGGCGATGGTTGCTAAGTAGATGCAAAAGAGGGAATAGTCCGCTTCTGGTAAGACATTCGCACATTGATTTCCCAGACGAGTGAAAACCGTTCGGTTGCGCTGGAACTGTGGCGGGATTCACGGGAATGTGAACGCAAATCAGACAGGAAGGAAAGCATGCGTTTTAGCCAATGACGACTTCGTTAGTTCAACAAAACACATGTAGGGGATGAAAGTGGTGGTGTAATTGTGCACCAGCTTAACTAACACTATTAAAAATAGTTTTCATGTAGTTCATGGATGACTTGGAATACAGAACTAAGGTATACTGAACTAAACTCTTTTATTATTTTATACAAAAATCATCTAACCAAGTTGTGTTCCAAATTTAAAGTTGATATCACAAAAATCGAGCCGCTAAAAGGTATCCATGCTAACGCAATGTTCAATTTCAGAATGATTTTCACAGGATGAATTTAGAGTGTTTAAGCTTCCCAATGACGCCTAATTTATGATTATTACTCAATACAATTAAATTAAAATTACCAAAAATTGATGCACCTCTTGATGGAAGTCACATCACAAAATGTATTCCCATCAAGAGGTGCATACCAAAGACTTTCAGTGAGTTTAAGATCTGGAGCTACTGTTAGTAATTTTGATACTCCCTTTTGTGTTTCACAGAGGACAAAAACAAATACGGGTTTGGAACGACATGAGGGTTAAGTAATGCATGTTCATTTTCAAACCCTTTACAGAAACGTCTACAGATTCGCTCAGACGTGGCTGTCGTGAGCTCTTCTTTTGGGATTTCTGTACCTTCTTTCTTCATGCGGGACATGGTGAAGGACTTCCATTTTCCGTCATTATAGCGTTTGTTACTGATGATGGAGCCGGTGCCTGAGCCCAGATCACAACTCACTTTCACCTTCCCGTCACTCAGTTCTGCACTCATGAAGTCTTTCTGCTCAGAGAGAGAGAGAGGAGAGAGAGAGAGGGAGAGAGGGAGAGAGGGATATAACGCTAGTATATAGGGCATAGAGTAATGACAAATAAAAATCGCTTGTTAATACCACTAACAAAGCTCAAAATAGCCCCACACAAAAACGGTAGTTCTCAATGCTTCGGTTTGAAGGTAGGGACCCTCATTATGCTACCGTGTTAGCGTGGGGCTATTTTGAGTCTTGTTAGTGGTATTAACAAGCGATTTTTATTTGTCATTACTCTATGCCCTATATACTAGCGTTATAGGCTAAACTGTTTTTAGAGATAAAACTATTTACATTCGATAATCATGAAAACAAATCTCAGAGAACGGTTGACTACGTAACAATGTGTAATTAGACCAAAGGTTCATTTTGCGCCGGAGTTCTCCTTTAAATGGCTCATATTATTGGCCACATACACACGGTAAAGTTTCAGGAGTGACAACTGCATTTAAATACAGGAGTGTATCCCCTAATTATCGTTCTGTGTGTGAACGGGACACATACGGAAATTGAGATGATTGACACCACGGTAACCATAGCAACATTCAGTTTCAATAAAACCATCGGCAGTGTTTTGTTTATGTTGGTAAGGAGTGAGCTCTTGCAGTGTTGCCTCTTATTATCAGAGCTTTAGGGCTTGTTGTTTGGGTTTAGCTCATAAAGTGATCGAGTTCTTAAAGTTCTTAAAGTAAGTGCGATATTTTTGACTTGTTTTCAGCATTTGGATTTATTTTCTTTCATCGCACATCCAGATGAGAGACACATGTCTGATTTATGTCTAATACGACATTAACCACAAGTTCTGCATTTTTGGGAGTTAATTCGGTGTAAAGGTTGTAAAGGACTGAACTCTGTGTGTACAGAACAGGATTAAGCAGATGAACTGACAACTGGATTTAGCTGCAGTGTGTTTGAGTGCATGCTGTGTAAGAGTGTGTGTGTGCTTGTTACCATGTCCTTGGTGGCGAAGTACATCATGACTGCGTCTGTGGAGAAGGTGCGAAACTTGAGCATGACAGTGGAAACGTTGGGGTTCCACCGGGTGGGGCGGCTGACGGCAGCGTAACCCTCTCCGTCAAACTGAACAGTGCCTTCAGAGTCCGCCGGCTGAGGACTACACACACACATCATTACACTGAGCTCCTCACACTGAGACCACAAGTGTGTGTGTGTGCACGCTCACCTGACTACACATCCAGCACAATCCCCGTCTCTCTCTCTGTAGTTCCACAGGCCGATGGCTTTTCCATCCAGAGACGTCTCTCCCATACAGCCTGAGAACGTGGTGGTTTTCACAGCGTCTGCCTTCTACACACACACACACACACACACACACACATGAATCAGTATGTATTTCACAGGATAAAACATAGCTCAGAGTTGGAGCGTTTCTAGCCTTTCATTAGTACTGGTGTCCCCATATTTTGATTCTGTTTTGGATATATGGATTTAAATTGTCTTTACCGAGTCGTTCTCGAGCTGCACGCTCAATTAATATCTGCCTCATCACTGATAAATAATAGAAGACATTTTCAAGTTCTGTTTTTTGTAAATATCCAGGTAATCCGGTGCTCTTTTTGTTTTCTGTCTCACAAAGGATCCCGTTACTATTTCCGTGTGAGAAACTGCTGCAAATGATTCAGTGCATGAGTGAACTGTCTGAATGAATGAATCAACTGAATCGTGAACAACTTTGGACCTTTTTGCAAACCTGTTGTATGATTAGATCAAAATGTACTTAACAGCTGATACAAATCACACCACATGATTGCTGAAATATTCTCAGTGAAAATGAATCTCGGGTCATTATATGGTGATCTCTATTGGAAAATAAGGATTTATCAGTAATATTTTACTAGGGCACAGCAGTATTTCACTGGAGCACGTGCCCTAGTAAAAAAGGCTCTAACTGGTCCAGACATACTATTAAAAAATTCAAGATTCATTCTTTCAAAACAAGTCTCATTGATGCATTTCTGGAACCTTAAAGGGAAACTTCACCGCTGGCGAAATGAGCTTTCAATCAAACTTGGCTGCTTATGCAATAGAAAGGCAGAGAAAACTATAGAAAACTGAGAAAAAGGCTGTTGTTTTCCCTTTTGCCAAACAGGTAGGAAAACTTCAACAACCATAATGCACTGGGCTTGTTGCGGTCCAAGGCCACGCCCACTAGTCTGCTCTGGATCTGCTTTCCAGAGTCAAATACCGCCTTGCTTTAGTAGGACATACTTCTTAGCAAACTTTACTCATGCACTCAAAAAAATGATATGTTGGCTTTACTTAACTTTTTTATGTAAACAGGTTCCACCGGTTCCACATAACTATGTTTAGTTAAACAAACATAATATGTTCATGTAACTTCAAAATCATGGAATTTGGTAATTTTAAGCGACCCAATTAAACTCTGAGCTAATGAGTTAATTAAGTGAATAACTGAGTGATGATTGAGCATTATTGAAGACACCTGATGTTAACAAGCAGAATCTCTGAAGGAGAAAACCAGAATGTTTAAGTCACCATTATGGAGATAAGTGTGTGTTTTAGTTGGGCTCTTGACCATTAACTTATTAACTTTAGATTTTGTTTGGTTGCTGTACATGGGTTATAACAGCCGGATGAACAATAAACAAAGGTCATCTGATGGTGTTGGTTGTGTTTTAACATAATCGTTATTTCACAATCATTTGATCATTTGAGTCACTGAACTTATATTAATCCGAATTTCTGAGATAAGTTTACCTTACGAATAATAGCAGCACTGTCATTGTAGAGCATACTATTTTTAGACTTTTCAATGAAATTTAAATGATCAAATCAATAAATAATAAATAAACTTCCTAAAAAATATTTTGAGTAGGCACACACAGACATCAAGAATCAGCCTGTGAATCTCAACAATGGTGACAATTATAAAGCATGTTGCAGTGCATTCTGGGTGCCACCAATCAAAACTCATTCATGGCTCCCATCATGCATTGCTGCATGAATAAATAATGAGCTTATGATCTGTTTGTCACCATTGCTGAGATTCATATGCTGATTCTTTATGTCTGTGTGTGCCTACTCAGGATATTTTTTAAGAAGTTTATTTTTTATTTCTTGATTTGATCATTTGAATTTCATTGAAAAGCCTAAAAATAGTATGCTCTACAATGACAGTAAGGTAAACTTAACTCAGAAATTGGGTTCAATATAAGTTCAGTGATTGAGGTCAAATGATTGTGAAATAATGATTATGTTAAATCACAACCAACACCATCAGATCCCCTCAGTTCATTGTTCATCTGGCTGTTACAACTCATGTACAGCAACCAAACAAAATCTAAAGTTAATAAGTTAATGGTCAAGAGCCCAACTAAAACAAATACTTATCTCCATAATGGTGACTTAAACATTCCGGTTTTCTCCTTCAGAGATTCTGCTTGTTAACATCAGGTGTCTTCAATAATACTCAATCATCACTCAATTATTCACTGAATTAACTCATTAGCTCAGAGTTTAATTGGGTCGCTTAAAATGACCAAATTCCATGATGTTGAAGTTACATGAACATATTATGTTTGTTTAACTAAACATAGTTATGTGGAACCGGTGGAACCTGTTTACATAAAAAAGTTAAGTAAAGCCAACATATCATTTTTTTGAGTGTGATGGCGTCGACTTGTATCGCTCCCGGGTGCAAGAATTCAAAGAGTGAATGTTTATAGGAAGTTTCTCTGTGTTTCCAGGGTAGGGTCCAGAGCTTTGTAGACAGCGGCTAAAGGGTTCAAAGAATCTTAAATACAGAGAGAATAAAGAGACGGAAAATATGATAAATCTTCATGCTTGTAGTCAACCTTTCAGACTGGATGAGCACAAACACAGTGTTTTAGACCAAACGAAGGAGAAAACTGAAAGGTAAGAAAGATGTTGCCATAGTGATCCAGTTTTACCATAATACTGTTCAAAGAGTAGACAAAGTACGATAGAGTGATATTAACCCTAACCGTACATTAACTGTTGTGTTAATAACCCTCTGCTGATCCGACAGTCCGTGGGCGGGAATACAAACGTGAGGAAGTGTGATCTGTAGTTTTCACGAAGACTTTTACTGGCAAATCAACGTGAATTACTCGGTCCAGGTAGCACACAGAAAGAGGAAACACTGTTCATTTACATATACACCACACAGCGGTCTGAAAATCTCCAAACTCACACTTTAAGTGTTTTTATCTTGGTTCAATGTTGTTTATGCATTTTTGCTGTAAAACCTGATCAAAATGCTAATGAAGAAGATGCGGTGCAGTGCGATCTCGCTCACCTTCACCGAGCCCAGCATGCCACCGACAAACAGGAAAGCGTTCTGGTCCACATCCAGCACCGTGTAGCTCTCGGGGGATCGGGCACTTCTACGGGTTGGCAAGATGCCAGTTTTGGGCCCCTCCAGCGCGTGGACCGAGATACTGCCGTTCAGCCCGATACTGGACAACACCAACATGAGAACAAGACCAACACTTGCACCACCGGTAATGAGCAATGCTAACACCATTACTACTGTCAGTAGATGGACTTTAGTTTCGTTAGGGGAATTCGAATGGAGGCAAAGTTGACATTTGTCTACCGAACTAATGTCTGACAAAAACCTAAAGCATTTAAGCAGAACCTTTAGATCAAACATAGTAATGTTATTCAGACCAAAATGTAATAAGAATAAACACAATGATTCACTGCAGTGTGGATTTTCAACTAGACACATAGTGTAGTATTCATGTGACCCTGAATTACCGTGAGGCTTCGACTCGATGCCAGTTTCCATCGTTGATGACGAGATCGGGATATTCTACACGGCCGACCCCTGACCCAACATCCCACAGGAAGTTCACTTTACCCTTCCTCATCTCAATCGCCAAGAAATCCACCTACACACGACAGAGGAAATTCAGCACGCACCAAACATCATGTGTGTGTGTGTGTGTGTGAATGTAATAACCTCTAATTATTTCCTTTTCCTAGCCATGGGCAGCAGATGTTTGTTAGATGCTGTGGAAAGAAAACCGACTCAAATGCACAAGCTCAGCAGTGTGAACCTCAGACTGGGTCCGAGAGCTTGAGGAGACGATCTGAAGCGATCTGAGAAGAGGAAGACGTGGGAGCAGAGACAGAGGCTGATTTACACTCACATATTTGGCCGATCCAAGGTAGAAGAGCAGGTTATCAGCAGCAACGGTCTTCACATGGAGGATAATGGTGTTATAGCGGCCCTTCTTGATCTCCGGCCGATAGCTGCGGATACAGTCTCCGCCGGACGACACAGACACCTTAATCTAGGGTTCAAAGGTCATGAGAGGTCGGACAGCACATTAACGATCTCATTTCTTTTCTTGCAGATTTAAGGCAAGACACTGCAGGTTAATAGGGTCATTATTTTAATAGATGTCGCCATAATTTCCCCAGGTGAGTAATCGCAGTACATTAGGACAACTGTTTTATATTGCACGTTTTCAGAAATGTAAGGTTTTAACATGGAAAATATGCATTATCTCAAATATTCACAATTTTTTCAGTACCGTCAATACATACAGAAATGGTTTTAGGAATAAATGTTGTATAAATCAGGTGAATGATATATGAACAAACCTTCAGAATATAGATATGAATAAAACTGTAAAGTTTGGTGTGTGTAAAGCTGCTGAAGTGGAGATTTCTGACTCAAACTCACCGCCTTTAAAGATAGACTCTAAAAAGTGTTGTAAATTAAACAACTGTAAATAAAACAAGAAAATATGGAAAAACGTAATATTACAGTGTAACTATACATTTAAGTGCTGAGAAAATTTGGTAACACTTTATTTTACGGTGTCCTGGTTACACTCGTTACACGTAGTTACCGTGGTAATAACTATAAATTATGCATAATTACATACAACTAACCCTAAACCAAACTCTACATGTAGTAACTACATGTAATTACACTGTAACACTGACACCTTAAAATAAAGTGTAACCAACATTTTTAATATCAATATGTACTTAAAAATCAAGGTTAACTATAACTATATTTATATTAACTATAAAATTAGGGTTAGGGTTTAGTGTTAGTTGCATGTAATTATGCATAATAATTTACTGTTATTACTACAGTAAGTACATGTAACATATGTAACAAGGACACTGTAAAATAAAGTGTTACTGAAAATACTATTTCAGTCTTCCTACTTTAAAATGTCACGTTTAAATCAATGTGTTGCCGTTTCTTTCATAATTGTTTGTGAAAATGGTTTCAAATGAAATCTTACAGCAATTTATTTTCAGTTCATGCATTGAAATTTAAAGACACAAATTGACAAAATAGCCCAAAATCTCAAAGCTGACCAGTGCATGAAAAAAAACAATGATTTTGAAGTGTCTTGCTTTAAGAAAGGATCAACAAGAACTACTCAACATTTAAATGATTCAGCGTGTACTGAGTATGTCTGCGCATTGTGAGTGTTTGAAATGTACCATCTTCAGGACTTCCCTGAGGTATTATGTTTTGATGAGACTCTATAGGCTATTTTCTCGAGTATTATGGGCAGTACTCACAGAATTGGCCTGTTTGCGAGCCTGGTTGATGAGTTCTTTGATCTGCGAGATGTTTTTCTTCAGGTTGTCCTGGAGTTCCTGAATGGGCTTTAGTTTCTCCAGCAGCCTATCAGCCTCATTCTCCAGATCCTTCACTTTAGCACCTGCCGCATGAACTACAGACACACACGCAGAGGACCGGCCGTCACAAACGCTAATACATGAAAGCGTGACAGAATAAAATAAATATGGCATTAGAAACATGCTCGATAGCGAAGCCATAAGTGAAATGAAAGGCTCTAAAACAAGAGCACAAGAGACCATGAAAGAATTCAGAAAGAAAACAGAAAATGGGAGATGAAGAAAAAATTGCCATTATATATCTCTCGTTTGCAGCATAGGAAGCGAAAGACATGGAGCTGTTATTTCAAAAGAGAAGATGTGAGAAAAAAACGACAAAGTTTTCATCTGTAATTAGCTAAAGCGCTCATTAGGATAACAAGCTTAGTGAAGCTTTCAAAGGCGGCGTTTAATCCTGTTGGGCTGAAACAAAGAAGGGAGAAATGGAGCGATTGGGAAAACACTCTCTCTGTACATGCAGCGCTCTGGATGAAAGCACCATGCTGAAGCCTCGGGGAGCGGAGAGAGCTCTTAAAACCATTCGCACAGATGAAAGAAGAAAATTGTGTATACATACTTATTGCTGTTGACGTTCAAAATCAAATGTGGGGGGAAAAATACGAAATAAGCATTTAAGTGATCTTGTAACAAACATTTCAATTAAGAAATCAAATCTTCATGATCCATGCAGCTGTTGTCTCTATCAAGCAAGAATATTGCTGGAGTTGGATGGATGTCGTACTGTTTTTCTCTGGGTCTTTGATGAGATTGTTGGCTTTCTTGACGTCGTTCTCCAGTTCGCTGTAGTTCCTCTTCAAGCCCATCAGGTTCAGGTTCATGTCCTTCAGACGGTTGAGCACGTCTATGGCCGTGTCGTTGGCCTCCGCCGCCTTCACCTTAGTGGCCTGGATCTTTTCTGCCAGACCTACAGTCATCATCAAAACAAGTATGTAAAATAAATGCGGAAAATATTAGCAGATCTCAAAAATCATTTTCACAAAGCTGAAACATTTACATGAGGGGGAATCTCACACAGGTCATATTTTACTCCATGATCTAAGAAAAAAAACATGATATTATTTGCTAAATTTAAATCTGTAAACCTATAGCGTCAGCTTCTGATGCAGTCTCTCGTTCTCTTCTTAGGTCTTAATAATTCATTACATTTATATAGCGCTTTTCTCGGCACTCAAAGCGCTTTACATAGAAGGGGGAATCTCCTCAACCACCACCAATGTGCAGCTCCACCTGGATGATGCGACGGCAGCCATATTGTGCCAGAACGCCCATCACACACCAGCTTACTGGTGGAGAGGAGACAGAGATGATGAAGCCAATTGGTATATATATATGGGGATGATTAGGAGGCCATGATGGACAGAGGCCACTGGGCAAATTTGGCCAGGATGCCAGGGTTACACCCCTACTCTTTCGAAAGACATCCTGGGATTTTTTGTGACCACAGAGAGTCAGGACCTCGGTTTAACGTCTCATCCGAAGGACGGTTGACAATATAGTGTCTCCAACACTACACTGGCGTTAGGACCCACACAGACCACAGGGTGAGCGCCCCCTGCTGGCCTCACTAACACCTCTTCCAGCAGCAACCTGGTTTTCTCAGAAGGTCTCCCATCCAGGTACTAACCAGGCTCAGCCCTGCTTAGCTTCAGTGGGCAACCAGTCTTGGGCTACAGGGTGATATGGCTGTCTTGCTGCGTCACACACTGATGCTATAGGGACCCGGTGTCTGAAGCACAATGTGTAAAATAACGGCAATCCTATTGGCTGATGGCAGTCCTATGACATTACATGGAGCACCCATGCATATAAAAGAGCGCCTGCATTAGACGTCATCAACTTTAGACTGTCTGAAGGAGGACGCACAGGCTTTGTAAGATGTTGCCTTTGAGAGATTTCGACACTGTGTCAGATGCAGATGAAATGAGGACGTTAAAGGGGTGGTTGATTATGATTTCACTTTTTTAACTTTAGTTAGTGTGTAATGTTGCTGTTTGAGCATAAACAACATCTGCAAAGTTACGACGCCCAAAGTTCAAGGCAAAGGGAGATATTTTCTTTTAAAGAAATCTCTTTTTAAGGACTAAACCAAACTGGGACTACAACGAGTTACTTCACAGGTTAGTGACATCACTAACCCTAAAATGTACATAAACCCCGCCCCCGGGAACACATAACAGTGGGTGAGGACATGATGAGAAGAGGAAGAGTTGTTGTAGTAGAGAACATTTGTGAGTCTGCTCAAGCTCTCGCATTCCTCTTTTCACATTTATTGCAATACAGTACGTAACACAAATGCAATAGCATGTTATAAATGCAAGATGACAACATAAGTTATAACCGTAATTAAACTAAGCTATACATATTATCTGGCTCTGTAGGCATCTTACAACAGTTCCCACATGAGCGATTTATAGATTATCATGACAGAATATGCTAATCAATTACTTGAAGATGGTTAACTCCACATCAGCTACATAAATTCATCAACTAACCATTTAGAAATGTGCTGTTGCTTTCTAGATGTTGTCACTTCCGACTCCGGTTTGAACGTAAAAGGCTGAACAGTTTCTGACATTTTTAGTGCGTGTCTGGGGTAATCGGAGCTGCTAACACACAAGCTCTTGAAGCTCCGCCCTCTTCTTGAAAGGGGCCCGGGAGCAGCAGCTCATTTGCATTTAAAGGGAGACACACAAAAACAGCGCGTTTCTGCTAAAACTTCACATGCACACTCTGGGGACAATCAGAGACTTATTTTACATCTTGTAAAAAGGGGCATTATAGAACCCCTTTAATACCCGAAGTCATCAAGCACAATCTTGTCAGGCAAACACTGAAGAACTCGATGGGCCTCGACCCAGAGTTAGACATACTGTAAGCATCATCACTCCTGTGACACCATAGCCTTGCTCCCTAAAAGCCAGAGAGCTTCCATGCTCATATTTACCAGGGAACTTCTGCCATAACCCAGTCTGAGCCACCGGCTGCAGGACAGGCAATAGCCTACAGCCTACAGACATAGACCCAGCCTCATAGCCTGGGTCAGTCGCTCCCGACAAATGACATGGGCCGTCTGCTAAGTGGAGCGGAGGGCTAGATCTGTGGCTGCACACATTACCATAACTGCCTCAGGAAACAATCCCTCACGCGTGATTCCGTCTGAAGCATGTATGTCAACTAGTCCAATGGTGAGAGGGAACATCACGGGCAGTTGACGTCACGACCAGCAAAGGATAAAAGCACATCCTAAATGACCGGCATTAGCTTCTATTAGCCGAAGTCAATCACAGGGATGAAGGAAGTATGGCAGGCCGATGCAGCGCAAGTTCCCTCCAAAGGGAACCTCTGAAGTTACGACTGTAACCCTAGTTCTCTGAGAAGTGAACGAGACGCTGCGTTAATGACGCTTTGGGAACAATAATACCCAAAAGCCTTACTTACAAGTGCCTTTCTGTGTGAAACTGTGGCACAACTAAGACATAAACACTTGAGAACCTGGGGCAGCGTCCAGGTCCAGGCTATAAAACCTCACGAATGTGAGCAGGGAAGATCAACCCGCAGCATCACAAACTTCTTTAAGGAATACACCCGAAATTAAGGCCTACTCCTGGAAGAATGCGCTCTGACAGCCAAAGGTGAAGGCTGACCAGAGACCTCGTAAGCAAGAGAGATAGCCTGGACTATCCACTTGCTGACTGTCTGCTTAGAAGCAGGAATACCTTTCTTAGGTGATCCAAAACAGACAAACAGCTGATCCGATTTCCTCCACAGGGCAGCTGTTGAGCTTTTCCTGGTCCTGATCTCTGAAAGGAGGAGGGCAGAAGGCTTGCAAAACGATAGGCCCGTTTACCTTTAGGGTAAAGAAATGCCTTGACCATCCCCGGTGCGAACTCAAGGCAAGTGGGGGATACCGATTAGACCTGAGGATCTCCTACTCTTTTAAGAGAAGAAATAGCTAGAAGGAAGACTGTTTTTAACATCAGAAACTTTTCTGAAACCATATCAAGGGGCTTGAATGGAGCCATAGATAAGTCTTCTAAAACAACAGCCAGGTCCCAAGCAGGAACCCAAGCAGAAAGCCGTAAACCTCCCATATGCTCCACCACCTCAGGGTGACGCCTCCATTCCCCGGGCCTCAGCCCCTGTCTCCACAGGATGTCTGCTCCTATGTTTTGGGACCTAGGGACCCTTGATGATTTACATAAGAGAACAACGACGTGTTGTCTGAACGGACCAGCACATGATGGTCTCTTAGGTCTGGGAGGAAGTGCTTCAGTGCCATAAAGACCACCATCATCTCCAGGCAGTTTATGTGCCACGAAAATGATGACTCCTCCACAGACCCTGAGCTGAGCGGCTTCCATTACCGCTCTCCAGCCAGTGAAAGAGGTGTCTATCGTGAGAGTGACTCGATGACAATGACCTCCTAACACAGGACCCTGGGAGAGGAACCAAGACTTCCTCCATATAACCAAGGCGCGGAGACACCGCCGAGTGATCTTGATCTATGTAAAACAGGAAAGAATGGAAGGCCCCGTGGTGGAGGTGCAACACTGGAAGACAGAAAACGCTTGTCCATTTTGCTTTTAGGATTAGCGTCCTGTTTCTCGGCTGGCCAATGAATATTTAACTTAGACACAGCATGAGTTCCTCTTCCCCTGCCTCGATGCTCACAACATCTACCTTCTCAGAGTTAGATAGCTGGTGCACCGGGCTCTCTCCCCGGGAGGAAGAAGATATATGTGATATAGGGTGCTTTCACACCTGTAGTTCGGTTCATTTGGTCCTGACTAAGGGCGAAAAAGTATACTTTGTATCATTTTCAGGCGCTTTGGTTCCTTTTCACACCACATTGATTGCTCTGGTCCGAATCAGTTGATGAAACGAACCAAAATGCAGTCACTTGACAACATCCACATCACTCGTTGGCCAGATGTGTCTTGAACATATTTCCACAACTGCACTTCGATTGGTCAGAATTAACGTGCAGGGAAATCCCAACAGAACTCCCGGAAGTAAACACAGAGGAGGAAGATCCGGCAGACACGCGGAGAATTCACTCACAATGTATGTTCAGAATCAGCAGGAGCTTTATCCTTTCGCAAATCCCCTCATAAACAACAAAGTCTAGACGCGATATAAATAAGAGATTCACTGTGCAGTGCGGACAACTCCAGTGTTTATGATGAGAGTTTTAGTGAGAGTGCAGAACGCGTAAGTCAGTCATGGCTTAAAGGGAGCGCTATTGACAATCTAAATAATAGTTTTGTTTGACTACGGCAGCTGGTTTAGTCCAAAAATGCGCAGTTCTTTGGCAGTGGGGTCTGTTCGAGGTTGGATCACGTTCTCACCACCTGCCCAAACGAACCGCACCAAGGGGGAAAACGAACTCTAGTGCGATTCAACCGAACTAAATGAGGCAGGTGTGAAAGCACCCATAGTGACTGCACAATATCGCTACAGACAACAATAAATGAGACACACAGTTTGACATAGAGCGCTTGCTGAGGCACAGAAGCTGACGCCGGTCAGAGGACAGGGGCGTTCCCAAAGCGTCCTCGACGCAGCACGAGTTCCCTCGAAAGGTATAACTGTATATTCCCTCCCCTTACAGTAACCCTACCCCTAAACCTACCCATCACAGATAACATTATGCAGTTTTACATTTTCAAAAAACATAATTTAGTATGATTTATAAGCTGTTTTCCTTATAGGGACGGAAAAAAATGTCCCCACAAGGAGAAGGATATTGCCATCTTTGAGGGGAAATTTTTTCCTCATTACGTAGGGTTTACCACACACACACTGCTCTCAGTGATAACCTGGTCCTGATAGCACCTGTGTCCAATGTGTGACATACACACAAACACACACCTCGCTGTAACCATAGGAACAGAAAACATCAAACCCTATGGAGGTTTAAGGTGCCAGATTCAATGTTTTCAGCAGTCAAGCTGGTGAGGACGACCCTGACACACACACACAGAGACACACACACACACACCACATCAAGAAAAATATGACAATTGGAGAACTGTCTTAGTTTCCTGTCAACCCACACACACACATACACAGACACGAACAAACTCACACACAAACACACACACACCATGAGGGATGGCATTGAGTTTCTCCATTGTGTCGTTCAGGCCTTTCTGTAAGTCTTTGTTCTTATTGTTGGCTTTTTTCAGTCTGGACTGAAGAGCCCCCAGATTGTCTCCATTTTCTGAAACAAGAAAAAGGTGGCATAAATACTGCTCTGGCTTGGTGGGAACATTAGTGAGGATCTGCAGGACAGTATTAATCTTCTAGTGATGTTCACCTTTCACGTCATTCTGCAGTTCTTTGGCCTCGTTCCACAGGCGGTGGCTCTTCTGGACAGAGGCCTTGGCTTGATCTTTCAGAGATCCTTTGGGTCCCGAGGCCTACAGACACAACATTTTTGAACATTTGTGTTTTTAAATTAATATTCTATTCTATTTCCAACATGTAACATAACACAACCCAGTCATTCAGCTGAATGTGATACGATTAGTGTGTACTTGTCATGCAGAGAAATGGAAAGTGCCACTGAAAGCTCATTTTTAACATTGTCGCATATTGTCGTTTTTGACACTCTTGTGTGAAGCACCGTTGTTCAGTTTTGACCTTTTGGCCTCGTTTTTCTGTGAGGGAGGGTGAACGACAGGAGAGAGGGATGATGATGGAAGAACAGGAGGAAAGCTTTGATCTCTGAAGCTGGACAAATAGAAATGAATTGAACAGCTTTAACGCAGCCATTGAAACTCTGATCCAAACCTAGTGATTTCTAGACACTACACACACAAAGCGTCGCTTATACAACCAAACATGTTGATGGATGAGGATTGGTGTATTTAGTGTCTGACTGGTGTGGATTGTTTATAGCAGTTTAACAAGATTGTTTCTGGGTTTTTTTTTAACTCTAGCATCACTAGACACTCCCCCTGTTTGCTATTAGTTGGGATATAAACTGTTGCAATATGGAAAAGAGCAGCAAAAAGACTCTCCAAAATGAGTGTAAGTAAAAAAAACAACCGCATTTTAATTTGCTGCTGCTGCCCACGCACAGCATCTCTCATCAGCCACTGGTGTAGAGACTCATGATGAGTGTGTGTGTTTCCTCACCAGCTGTTGAGCCTCTGCGCTGGTCTTCTTCGCCTCTTTGGCCACCTTGTCGGCCTCGTCGATGTAGTTCTTGATGTTGGTGTACGCTTTGAAAGCAGCGGTGGCGTTGAAGGACAGGTTCTTTGCCTCGGCTAGAATACTACAGAAAACACAAACACAGGTTAAGATCGGTGAAAACAACAACCTACACTAAACCTGACCAATAGTGTTAACAAACGCAAACATGAGATAGAAGCTCGTCTGCTGAAGAGACCATGTCATTTTAGATCGTTCTTTTCTCATGACTGGTGTTTCTCAGACTCGGACCCGAGCGCTTCACTTACTGAGTTACTGAGCAACTTTACTACAGCAGAAAACACACACACATGATGGACATATGATGAAAATGTCCAAATGTTTCAGTCAGTAAATCATGCACTATGATAAAAGTGTGCTGAGCTCATAACGTACAGTAGCACGGTCAGAAATTAACTTCTCCATTAAGAGGAAATATGTGCCGCCTGGAATTAATATCCAGGGGATTTTTTTTTTCCTTGCTAAGGGCAATTTTTAATTTTAATAATAATTACCTTATGAAATGTAAAGGTGGCATATGTGTATTTACACAACAATTGCACTATGTTGTATAATGTAAATATAGTCACATAAAGTATATAAATTATGAATTTTTTTTTTTTGCTTCATAACAGTTTAGGGCTGCAATTGTATTACAATATTCATTATTGTCGGTTATTCCCCTTGATATTGTAATGATTATAATTGTTAATTAATAAAATACATTAAAATACATTTTGTTGACAAAAGCAGCTTGATTAAACAAGTTAAGAGAAATGAATTTGTTTATTGCTTTCTATTGTTTAAATATTGTTTATTTATCATTTATTTCATTTGTAGTAAATTCAGTTTAATTTTGCAGTGGCATTTTTTCCCCCATATCTTGAATTTGGGGTTATTTTGGCATTTTTCCAGAAGCCCGTTGATTTCTGACCCTTTGACACAGTATTGTTCAAGGCGGCGGCAGAGGTGATCGTGCCTCTTCTGTTATCGGCCGTAAACTATGGAATAATCTCCCGGGTCATTTCAGACCTGCCACAACTTGATCTATTTTTAAATCTACTCTAAAGACTCGTTTATTTTCTTTGGCATTTGATATGTCCTGACTTTCTGTTTTATGATATTACTTTCATGCATTCCACCTATTTTGCAGCTTGTGTTTTATTGTTTTTTATTGTTTCTAATTATTGTTGTTTTGTGTTTTTTACTTGTACCAATTTCTTTTTCTTTTGTACTTGTACCACACTTCGCAAATTTTTTTTTAATTAACCCTCTGGGGTCTGCAATCACGCCGGCGTGATCTGCTAGCTTTTTTTCTTATCAGTGCAAAAGAGACTCAAATAACTCAGTCGATTTTTGTCATACAGGCAAATGTTGTACATCAATCGATTCTGTTAAGTTTCTATTTTTTTTGTGGATACTCACAATACAAACAAAGTGTTGTGCTTTTCACCAAATAAAGAAAAACAAACATGATGCGAGTTCTGCGTTCTCTCTGTCAGTGAAGTCCATTCTGAAACGCGTCCTAAGATTAACTGTAACTCCGCGATTACTTGTCACACAGGCACGAGAGATTTTTCTTTATGAAGCTTGAATTCTCTTCTTTTAAATGAAGTAATTTATATAAAAAACAAATATTCTCAGTTTATGCAATCTGTATGAAAAGAGAGTGCTGTCAGTATTTTTTTCCCCAGCTCATTACACTTCATTACGCGTTAATCTGATACGCCCACGGAGGACGCGCGCTATTCAAACGCAAATGTCGGCAAGCCATGACAATGCCCACATCAGCCGTTCCACCGCGGCGGTAAAATGTGTGGTATATTTGCTGCCTTTTACCGCTAAGAGGCGCTACAATCATAGACTCTGAAAAGTGTTCGTTTATTCCGGTTTATTCTCTCTAATGCGTAATCTGCTGCCGCACCGCGCTGATTCAGAGCGATTGAAAGCTGGTAGCAGATGAATTCAACAAGTGAAACGTAGTTAAAATAATTCATAATCACAATACTGAAATTAGGCTACTAAAATGTAATTGAATAAATAATGAAAACATTTCAACATAAAACATTGCAATAAAAACATTTAGGCTACATCAATGAGGCTTTACAACTTAAACAGCGTACAGACGGTAGCTCAGTGATCAACGCAACAACACGAGCTTCGAGGAGCTTCATTCGACCCGAGATCGAATCTCAATGTAGCATACATGTTGTTGATCGATGTTGGCCTACAGCGTTTATATTTTACCACCTTGATGCTTAAATAGCTAACTGTTTATAACGGTTTACTTATTTAAAGTCAAGAGTTTTGTTTAATTATCATTACAACATAAATTTGCTACATTCCTGTAGAACCGCAGCCGCTGCACAAACGACAAAAACTGATGAAGGAAGATTGTCAGCCGATTGCATCAGAAAATGAAAATGAAGAAGCACGTCTTTAGTCTGCTAAATTATTGTGTAATGTAAAAGAACACTAAAATTACTTAAGTTTGAAACCAAGTTCGAACATTTCAAGGTTTAAATAAAGTGTCGGGACAGTTTTTTTTATTTAAAACAGGGTTGCATCGGGTTTAGAGTTTATTTCTTTTGCGATGCAAAATAAGAAACACTAGGCTAATCTTATTATTGCGACATTTTAAATTTGTATTGCCAAAGAAATTACAGCTAAATTAAACAATTAAAACAGTACAAAACGAAAATTGTCCAAAGAAACATAATTAAATTAAAAACATGCGTTTTTCTTTGCCTCTCTCGCGATGGATCTCTTTTTAACAAATTTATTTAGTCTCCCTCGCTGCGCATGCATGATATGATCAATGCATGATAATTATTTAGCCTTTAATTGTTGCTTCAAAGACACAGCATGCCTTGTTGAATTCACCTTACAATAGCTTTAATTGAAATTTTGTGTGAAAAAAACTTTAAATAGGCTACAATAAATAAACTACAATATTTATAATTTAATAAGATATGGGGCCTACATTTGGACACAGATTTATCCTTACAATAATTTTGCCTGCTCATCAGGCTGGCTATCCGACACTCTCCATATGAAAGAGGAACATTAACACCTTTGTCCAGCAACTGTCCCTCCAACCCCCCCACAGGCTATCCGAGTCTGAGGCTGACTTAACACAAAGAGAAGTCGCAATTCACACTTAAATCGCTATTCTAGACAGTGTTGATAATGAAGGAATTAAATGGAATTACATGTAGCCTAGTGATATTTCTGTCATAAAAGTTTATTACTAAATATTTCATTATTTCAATAATTGATGAAATAAAACTGGTTTGGGGCAGCTTTTTCCAAGCAAAACTAAATATAATCTGAAAAAACGCTTGTTAATTTGTTGTCATGAACAAAATGTTCAGCTCAATATTAAAGTCTACAAGATCTTTGGATCCTTACAACCAGGCATGCAATTTGTGAATTAAGTTTTTATTTTTATTTTGTATTATTCAAATAAATATCGAAACACGGTGCTTCGTGGTAATGCTGCTAAATTAAATAACATTTATAGAATAATTATGAACTTAAATGAAACAATATCGCAACATTTCGACAAATACATTATTTGATCTGTTTTTACATTTTAATTCAGGGCGATTTAGCCTACATTTAATTAGAGCGAGATTTTCACCCTTGTCTTGTCATTTTCTCATTGGGAAGCGCTTACATTACATGTTTGAGTAGATCCTCTGTACCTCTCGTTTAGCTACATATGGATTAGCCTACATAATCAGATAACATTTATTAGCCTAAATATTTAGACATTTAAAGGCTTTAGACATAGCCGATTTCTTATCGTGACTGAGCTGAAGTGGCTTTCGGTTCATTTTTGTGACGCGCAGTTCCCGGAGACAGAGACTACAGATATACTGTTTTTGTCGTTAGCCTAATATGAATACAAGTTTACAGTTTTGAACGATGTAAGCTACTCCACTCTTATCTGTATGACCAAAAAATTATGGAGTCGCCTATTAAGTTATTTTAGCTGTAATAATGAGAAAAATAAATTAATCTAAATGAACGCGCCGCCGCGTTTGTCGAACACTAACTCACCATGCCAGAATAAAACCCGACTTTAGAAAAATGCCACTCGGCGTGGTGTGCCAAAACACTTAATTATAAACTTCAATATTTCATCCAAAATAATCTCAACACGCTTTGTGAAATTTTGAAAAGCCGTGCATGCATTAAGGCCACTGGAACTAATGAACAACTGAAACGCTGGTTTTGATTTTATTGTTTGTCGTTTAAACGTGCCTGTTGCATATCTCTATTTTATATATTTGATATTGGTGAAGTAGCCTATAGCATTGATTAGCTGTGGAGGGAGGGGTGTGGGGATTAAAATAATTCAGCAGAAGCAGGGATGTTTAGACCAGAAGGAAATCACAATCCCCCCTGGCAAATCACACTTTACTTAAAACCATGTTTTTAAAAACTCTAGGTTGTAGGGAACAGACCTCTCTGCCATGCGCGCGCACGGTTTGGAGCACAATCTGTCTCGCATGCACGCTCGCTCTAGATAGATTACGGGATATTTGAACTAATTTGCGGTATAACTAGTCGATCACGAGTGGCTCAACAGGTAGATCTATAGATAAACTATATCTTTCAGGAATTTGACCGACCGGGTTGACACTTCAGCGGGAGAAATCGGGGGTGTGGCGTGAGAGCCTGGAATCAAATAAAAAAAAATATATAGCCTATATAGGCTATATATAATTTTTTTTTTACAGAACTGCTTTTTAAATTACGATTGGTAGCCTATTATTATACAGATGCAAAGTCGTTCTGTTGGATACTATTTTGTTCCTTAGTCTAAAATGGAAATGCATGATAATTGTATTTTATAAATATAAGCAAAAAACTGTATGGTGTAACAGAGTTTTAGAGCTAGACAAATCTAAATAAATATAAAATTTACAGAAGACCATGCTTGTGCGGGATTTGAACCCGTGTCATCTTGGTGATGAACCGTATGTTCTACCGCTCGGCTATGAATTTTCTCACTGAGAAATACCTAAACGTCTGTTTCTCACATGAGCGAGAAAACGTTTTGTCTTGACTTTAGCCTGTGAGTGTTTAGCCTTTTACAGTTTTAAAAGATTATATCTTATATAGATTATACCAACAATTTGTTGTAGGCTTATTTGGAAATTACCATAACTTGTAGTATTTCATCCTTATAGGCTACTGTTAATAGACATTAGCCCCACTTACGTTTTGCTAAATGTCCCTTTGCGCCATCTGGCGGTCATTTCGCGTACGACTTTGAAATGCGACTGGTTTATTTTTACCGCGGTGGATGGCTAAAAGGTGTGACTAAAAATGTGCTTTTGGCTTTCATTTATATTTTGATTGTTTGTATATATATATATATACATATATATATATGTGTGTGTGTGTGTGTGTATAAATATTTATTTATTTATATATATATTGTCCTTGCATTCTTCATTTCTTCAAGTCAGTTGTACAGTTTTTTTTTTTTTTTTTTTGGGATTCTTTGATTAATAGGGTTAGGGTTAGAATCTTTTGTAACATTATAAATGTCTTTACTGTCACTTTCGATCAAATTAATTATTCCTTGATAAATAAAAGTATTGATTTCTTTCCTCCAAAAAATAAAAAACAAACTTTTGAACGGTAGTGTATATATATATATATATATATATGTGTGTGTGTGTGTGTGTGTATAAATATTTATTTATTTAAATATATATTGTCCTTGCATTCTTTCTTGTGTGACACCCCTGAATGAAAGGCTCATTAGTATGCAGTCTGCTCAGGTGAGAACTGCCTAATTATTCATGAGGGGGTTGGGCCGTTCCGCCCATCCGCATATTGCCTTTGCAAACAAAAAAATGTTTTTCACAATTTAAAACAATCTATTGTTTTATGTAGATGATTAGGCAGAATGATTTTCAGATCAATTCGAAGCAAAAACTCTAGGCAACAACATCCACTAGTCAAAAGTCTTGTGGACAGATATTTAGTATGTTATTTGTGGCCTTATATTAGAAACTTTATTTTTTAGTTTTTTCAATAACCACGCATAAACAATATTCTCTCAACAATACAAACATGTATTAACATGTTGTTCACATATTATGGTAGCCCTGTGTGTGCTATATAGAGTGTAATTTCACCTGTGCAATTAATATGTTTATAAGCAACTGAAAAAAGCAGAAATGTCAGAGCATGCCAAAACATCTCAAGGACCCTGAAAACACCTCAGACCCCAGAGGGTTAAAACCAATTAATTCAGTTTAATTAACTTATTTTCTTGAGGTTTTCTTACAATACAATTCAATGTTTATTTACAATACAATGTTTACACACACACACATGCTCTCTCTTTCTTTCTCTCTCACACACACACACACACACACACACACACACACACACACACACACACACACACACACACACACACACACACACACACACACACACACACACACACGTTTGTTTTGCTATACTTGTGAGGACATACCATAGACGTAATTGTTTTCATACTGTACAAACTGTATATTCACTCCCCCTACACTAACCCTCCTCTAAACCCACCCATCACACACACACACACACACACACACACACACACACACACACACACACACACACACACACACACACACACACACACACACACACACACACACACACACACACACACACACACACACACACACACACACACACACCCATCACACACACACACACACCTGTCGAGTATGGCAGCGGACTCGTTGAGCTGGCCAGCGTGATCCTCCGCTCTCATCAGCAGATCCGGGACGGAGTCGTCCAGACCGCGACCCAACCGCGCCACCTTCAAATCCAGCTTATCGTGCAGCGGCCCCAGCTCCTTCTGCATCTCCTCCAGCTCCTACACACACCAGCCAGTCACACATCACTCATGCTCGTGTGGCAGTTCTGTCGTGTGTTAGCATGAAACTGACCTCTTTGCCCTGGTTGATGCTGTCGGACAGAGCGTTAGCTTCGTCCAGCATCTTCTCTCCTTCCGCCAAAATCCCCTCCATTTCCTTTTTCTTTTTCCTGGCCACGTCCCTCTTTCCCTGCACGAACATAGCGAAGCACTTTAGACTTTAGACACGCAGCGCTTCATAAGTTTAAGCGTGTGTGTATCTGTGCACCTGCAGGCGGTCGAGGTTCAGCTGGTTGGTATTAGCCAGACCCTCTGCCTGTTTGGTTTTGTTGTGCGCGTCCCTCAGCAGATCCTGAGCTTCCTCCAGTTTCTGCCTGTAATCGCCCATCTTATCACTGACCTCCTTCTTCAGGTCCTCTGTGGCCTGGTGTGGATCTCCAAACAAACGCTTCACTCGAGCCAGAAGAGCCTCAGCGGCCCTATAGAGATAGAGAACCAGAGCGCGTTTCGTTCTCTGCTTGTCTGTGACTCATGACTCAAGAAAACCCTGTAAAACACTAGACAGAAGGACCGGGACACGGCTGTTCAAACGTCATGGGTACTTTTGAAATAAATTAGTACTTTTAATTGATCATAAGTGACAGTAAAGACATTTATAATGTTATGACAGTTTTCCATTTCAAATAAATGCTGATTTCTTGAACTTTCTGTTCATCAAAGAATCCTGAAAAATGAATCACGCTTTCCACAAAAATATTAAGCTGTTTTCAGCAAGAAAAGTCTTGAGTAATTATGCAGAAAATTCAGCTTCGGTCACAGGAATAAATTACACTCTACAATATATATATTTACATAGAAAACAGCTATTTTAAATTGTAAAGCTATTTCACAATATTATTGTTTTGCCCTGTATTTTTGATCAAATAAATATTTTCCTTGTTCCACTGAAAAAAAAAAAAGCAAGTAATTCAGTTTTGGAACGATATGTGGTTGAATAAAAAATGACATTTTTGTTTTTGTTTTGATCTGCTATAATCCTGGATGAAGATACCACAATCAGAGCTGAATATTGCATTTTTGGGACAAATTTTGTCTTGTGCAAGGTGAACAGAGATCTCTGAGGAGACATTAAACCCGTGTCCCTGCAAGAGCGCCACGACCCAGACAAGCTGAAGCTCCTCGACTGGTTTAATCTGGACTCATTCCCACTGTCCTCCTCTAGGTGTCTCTCTCTGTTCTCTCACAGCCATACACACAGAGGAATCCATTATAGAAGTAATTTGATTAGGCTGGAATAATATTCCTCCCCTGCCCAACCGCAGGCAATTTTTAATTAGTTCATTAAGATTTTACATAAGAAAGAGAAACTTTCTTAATTTGAGCTGTGATCCAATGAACCACAAAATACGACTGAGAAACATAATGCCACCAACACAATAATCCGACCCTCATCCGCAGCTGTTTGGCAGAATTTGCTCTTTATGTAAGAGGTTTGTTGTGGTATTTGAATATGAATATGTGATCTTTACATATGAATAGTACGCTTGCAACAAATCACAATGCTGTTTGGTGTGAGAACTTAATATTCACAACCTCGAAACTGTATGATTTTTCCTTTATTGAAAAAAAATTAAAGTACAGTTGTGACATCATATATATTGGTAGGTAACTTTTTTATGAATTTCAACAATGCATGAACGTGAACAAACATGAACGACGCTCGAGACAATTGATGGGCCAGCGCTACATCGTCACAAAAGTTTAAGCCTTGACAAGAAGACGTGAAAGTGAGCTCATTGGGATGGCGATGGATATGGCAATGTTAATGTATTTGGTCTTGGTGGAATAGATCTGCTGCACAAGTACGGAGACTTGCTACTGCCGATACACTCACAGATATTACTGTGAGCCTGTGAGACATGCTGCTGCTGCTGCCAGACATGCTTTAACCCGTCGCAGATCTACACAGGTGGAGTTGGGGAAGAGGGAGGGCTTCTGAGAGAGCGCTGCTGCTGCACACGTGACAGACATGATTTAACCCGTCGCAGATCTACACAGGTGGAGCTGGGGAAGAGGGAGGGCTTCTGAGAGAGCGCTGCTGCTGCACATGTGACAGACATGCTTTAACCCGTCGCAGATCTACACAGGTGGAGCTGGGGAAGAGGGAGGGCTTCTGAGAGAGCGCTGCTGCTGCACATGTGACAGACATGCTTTAACCCGTCGCAGATCTACACAGGTGGAGTTGGGGAAGAGGGAGGGCTTCTGAGAGAGCGCTGCTGCTGCACATGTGACAGACATGCTTTAACCCGTCACAGATCTACACAGGTGGAGTTGGGGAAGAGGGAGGGCTTCTGAGAGAGCGCTGCTGCTGCACACGTGACAGACATGATTTAACCTGTCGCAGATCTACACAGGTGGAGTTGGGGAAGAGGGAGGGCTTCTGAGAGAGCGCTGCTGCTGCACATGTGACAGACATGATTTAACCTGTCGCAGATCTACACAGGTGGAACTGGGGAAGAGGGAGGGCTTCTGAGAGAGCGCTGCTGCTGCACATGTGACAGACATGATTTAACCCGTCGCAGATCTACACAGGTGGAGCTGGGGAAGAGGGAGGGCTTCTGAGAGAGCGCTGCTGCTGCACACGTGACAGACATGATTTAACCCGCCGCAGATCTACACAGGTGGAACTGGGGAAGAGGGAGGGCTTCTGAGAGAGCGCTGCTGCTGCACATGTGACAGACATGATTTAACCCGTCGCAGATCTACACAGGTGGAGCTGGGGAAGAGAGAGGGCTTCTGAGAGAGCGCTGCTGCTGCACATGTGACAGACATGATTTAACCCGTCGCAGATCTACACAGGTGGACCTGGGGAAGAGGGAGGGCTTCTGAGAGAGCGCTGCTGCTGCACATGTGACAGACATGCTTTAACCCGTCACAGATCTACACAGGTGGAGTTGGGGAAGAGGGAGGGCTTCTGAGAGAGCGCTGCTGCTGCACACGTGACAGACATGATTTAACCCGCCGCAGATCTACACAGGTGGAGCTGGGGAAGAGGGAGGGCTTCTGAGAGAGCGCTGCTGCTGCACACGTGACAGACATGATTTAACCCGCCGCAGATCTACACAGGTGGAACTGGGGAAGAGGGAGGGCTTCTGAGAGAGCGCTGCTGCTGCACATGTGACAGACATGCTTTAACCCGTCGCAGATCTACACAGGTGGAGTTGGGGGAGAGGGAGGGCTTCTGAGAGAGCGCTGCTGCTGCACATGTGACAGACATGATTTAACCTGTCGCAGATCTACACAGGTGGAACTGGGGAAGAGGGAGGGCTTCTGAGAGAGCGCTGCTGCTGCACATGTGACAGACATGATTTAACCCGTCGCAGATCTACACAGGTGGAGCTGGGGAAGAGGGAGGGCTTCTGAGAGAGCGCTGCTGCTGCACACGTGACAGACATGATTTAACCCGCCGCAGATCTACACAGGTGGAACTGGGGAAGAGGGAGGGCTTCTGAGAGAGCGCTGCTGCTGCACATGTGACAGACATGCTTTAACCCGTCGCAGATCTACACAGGTGGAGTTGGGGGAGAGGGAGGGCTTCTGAGAGAGCGCTGCTGCTGCACACGTGACAGACATGATTTAACCCGCCGCAGATCTACACAGGTGGAACTGGGGAAGAGGAAGGGCTTCTGAGAGAGCGCTGCTGCTGCACATGTGACAGACATGCTTTAACCCGTCGCAGATCTACACAGATGGAGCTGGGGAAGAGGGAGGGCTTCTGAGAGAGCGCTGCTGCTGCACATGTGACAGACATGCTTTAACCCGTCACAGATCTACACAGGTGGAGCTGGGGAAGAGGGAGGGCTTCTGAGAGAGCGCTGCTGCTGCACATGTGACAGACATGCTTTAACCCGTCACAGATCTACACAGGTGGAGCTGGGGAAGAGGGAGGGCTTCTGAGAGAGCGCTGCTGCTGCACATGTGACAGACATGCTTTAACCCGTCACAGATCTACACAGGTGGAGCTGGGGGAGAGGGAGGGCTTCTGAGAGAGCGCTGCTGCTGCACATGTGACAGACATGCTTTAACCCGTCACAGATCTACACAGGTGGAGCTGGGGAAGAGGGAGGGCTTCTGAGAGAGCGCTGCTGCTGCACATGTGACAGACATGCTTTAATCCGCCGCAGATCTACACAGGTGGAGCTGGGGAAGAGGGAGGGCTTCTGAGAGAGCGCTGCTGCTGCACATGTGACAGACATGCTTTAACCCGTCACAGATCTACACAGGTGGAGCTGGGGGAGAGGGAGGGCTTCTGAGAGAGCGCTGCTGCTGCACATGTGACAGATATGATTTAACCCGTCGCAGATCTACACAGGTGGAGCTGGGGAAGAGGGAGGGCTTCTGAGAGAGCGCTGCTGCTGCACATGTGACAGACATGATTTAACCCGTTGCAGATCTACACAGGTGGAGCTGGGGAAGAGGGAGGGCTTCTGAGAGAGCACTGCTGCTGCATATGTGACAGACATGCTTTAACCCGTCACAGATCTACACAGGTGGAGCAGGGGAAGAGGGAGGGCTTCTGAGAGAGCGCTGCTGCTGCACATGTGACAGACATGATTTAACCCGTTGCAGATCTACACAGGTGGAGCTGGGGAAGAGGGAGGGCTTCTGAGAGAGCGCTGCTGCTGCACATGTGACAGACATGATTTAACCCGTCACAGATCTACACAGGTGGAGCAGGGGAAGAGGGAGGGCTTCTGAGAGAGCGCTGCTGCTGCACATGTGACAGACATGATTTAACCCGTTGCAGATCTACACAGGTGGAGCTGGGAAAGAGGGAGGGCTTCTGAGAGAGCGCTGCTGCTGCACATGTGACAGACATGATTTAACCCGTCACAGATCTACACAGGTGGAGCTGGGGAAGAGGGAGGGCTTCTGAGAGAGCGCTGCTGCTGCGCATGTGACAGACATGATTTAACCCGTCGCAGATCTACACAGGTGGAGCAGGGGAAGAGGGAGGGCTTCTGAGAGAGCGCTGCTGCTGCACATGTGACAGACATGATTTAACCCGTCACAGATCTACACAGGTGGAGCAGGGGAAGAGGGAGGGCTTCTGAGAGAGCGCTGCTGCTGCACATGTGACAGACATGATTTAACCCGTCACAGATCTACACAGGTGGAGCAGGGGAAGAGGGAGGGCTTCAAGAGAGAGCGCTGCTGCTGCACATGTGACAGACATGATTTAACCCGTCGCAGATCTACACAGGTGGAGCTGGGGAAGAGGGAGGGCTTCAAGAGAGAGCGCCGCTGCTGCACATGTGACAGACATGATTTAACCCGTCACAGATCTACACAGGTGGAGCTGGGCAAGAGGAAGGGCTTCTGAGAGAGCGCCGCTGCTGCACATGTGACAGACATGATTTAACCCGTCGCAGATCTACACAGGTGGAGCTGGAGAAGAGGGAGGGCTTCTGAGAGAGCGCTGCTGCTGCACATGTGACAGACATGATTTAACCCGTCGCAGATCTACACAGGTGGAACTGGGGAAGAGGGAGGGCTTCTGAGAGAGCGCTGCTGCTGCACACGTGACAGACATGATTTAACCCGCCGCAGATCTACACAGGTGGAGCTGGGGAAGAGGGAGGGCTTCTGAGAGAGCGCTGCTGCTGCACATGTGACAGACATGCTTTAACCCGTCACAGATCTACACAGGTGGAGCTGGGGGAGAGGGAGGGCTTCTGAGAGAGCGCTGCTGCTGCACATGTGACAGACATGATTTAACCCGTCGCAGATCTACACAGGTGGAGCTGGAGAAGAGGGAGGGCTTCTGAGAGAGCGCTGCTGCTGCACATGTGACAGACATGATTTAACCCGTCGCAGATCTACACAGGTGGAGCTGGGGAAGAGGGAGGGCTTCTGAGAGAGCGCTGCTGCTGCACATGTGACAGACATGATTTAACCCGTCGCAGATCTACACAGGTGGAGTTGGGGAAGAGGGAGGGCTTCTGAGAGAGCGCTGCTGCTGCACATGTGACAGACATGATTTAACCCGCCGCAGATCTACACAGGTGGAGTTGGGGAAGAGGGAGGGCTTCTGAGAGAGCGCTGCTGCTGCACATGTGACAGACATGATTTAACCCGTCGCAGATCTACACAGGTGGAGCTGGAGAAGAGGGAGGGCTTCTGAGAGAGCGCTGCTGCTGCACATGTGACAGACATGATTTAACCCGTCGCAGATCTACACAGGTGGAGCTGGGGAAGAGGGAGGGCTTCTGAGAGAGCGCTGCTGCTGCACATGTGACAGACATGCTTTAACCCGTCGCAGATCTACACAGGTGGAGCTGGGGAAGAGGGAGGGCTTCTGAGAGAGCGCTGCTGCTGCACATGTGACAGACATGATTTAACCCGTCGCAGATCTACACAGGTGGAGCTGGGGAAGAGGGAGGGCTTCTGAGAGAGCGCTGCTGCTGCACATGTGACAGACATGATTTAACCCGTCGCAGATCTACACAGGTGGAGCTGGGGAAGAGGGAGGGCTTCTGAGAGAGCGCTGTACTGCTAACAGCAACACACCGGTCTCTGTCTGAATGTTGAGCCGCAGATCATTGGCCGCTGATGCAACCACAACCAATCAGCTGTGCTAAATAGATAATGATGTGTTATATATATATATATATATAACACTGATTGGCCTCTCCTGATTCTGTAGCCAATGAGATTGCTTGCTCAGTATTTAAATAGTCTGGTTCAGTGTTTGCTGTAAGCTAGTCCTGCTGCGCTATCAGAGCTCCTCTGAACCCCTCCACCTGCCCAGCTCCACCTGCCTGGATTATAATTGCTTCACAGCAGCAGCAACGAAGTCCGGCAAGACCAAATAAATTAACATTGCCATTTTCAGTAACATGCCAATACTATTCTGAGTGTTGTCATGATTGATTTTTTTTATATACATATACAGGAAGTGAAATAAATCTGCAGCAATGTTGCAAAGGAAGGTGTTGGTGGCAGGGAAGCTTATTGCCACCACATCTGTGTGTGTGTGTGTGTGTGTGTGTGTGTGTGTGTTACCCCAGTTCTTCATCAGCAATGTTTTTCTTGCCGGAGAGCTGTCGTTTGCGTAGTTCTGCAAGCATGGCTTGAATCTCATCATTCATCTCGTTCACACTCTTCTCTGGAGCCCCGTCCCTCACGCCCAGAGTCGCGTTCAGCTCACGTGCTTTGTCCCGTAAAGCTGGACAAACACACACACACATGAGCAGCAGGGACATAACATCAGGGTTATTATAGTTAACTAAACCTAAAACCATAAAATCCTTTGTCACTTCAAATGGAATAAATTTGAACTGAAATAAATTAAAATGTAAAAAAAAAAAAAAAAAAAAAAAAAGTGGCTATATGGAAGAATTTTTTGTATTGTAAATGTGTGAACAGCTTGTAGCAACACTTAAAATACGAGACCTTCCCTGACTTCCTAGGTTGTCTATGAAAGCCTGTAGACTGATATTTAAGTGAAGGACTCTACGGGAAAATCAATCAGATGTGGCGATTACACGTGCTCCCGAGAGCAGGGGCGGATTTAGTGATTTGGGTAAAATATAGGAATGGGGCCCTATACATTTGCACACATTTACCTGGATCATCATCCTTGAGGCTCCCTCCTCTGTTGAGCTGCATGTTCAGGTCAGTGCAGTCACGGGACTGGCGTTTAACAGTATTAGCGGAGGTTGGACAACTAGCTGGTGCTTTGGGGTTATTTTCACTACACAATAACGCAAGGCTGTAAATCTACATTTTAAAATACATTTATTTTTATTTATTTTAATTACAAATTTAAATGAAAATGAAAAATTACACACTTAAATTATTATTTCAACCAAAAATAAAGTACATATGAGCAGCGCGTTCAATGGGGTGTCAGAATTGAGTTTCTGTGTGGAAAGTAACTGCGCATGCGTCCTCTACAGAGTGCGAAACAATAAAAATATAATACGCAATAAACAATATCACACGAGTAAAGAGCGCAATAGGCTCAGTATTTAGTTATTGCTTCAGATGTATGATATTTGTATTTGCTACAAACAGGATACACAAGAAGCAGATGTTGTCGTTATAACGAACACATCAGCAATCGCTTGCTGAACGGGCATCTCGTATATATATCGGTCAATGACACATGAAATGAATGCTTATATAATATTCAGGATAATGCTGAGCCATTCTGCACTGTAATTTAGTCTCATATGTATTTCATGATAAAGTTAAACAACATCACATGAGTAAAGAGGGCAATATCACACGAGTGCTGTTTTGTCCCGAACAGCACGAGTCAAATGTGAGATTGATTTAATACCAGTTCAATAAATAAGAAGTTAGTATTATCTTATTTTAGACACAATATTGTCTGTTTTTGCTCAATTTTGCAAACGGAAATATGAAATATATAGCCAGAGCAGAATTGTTGTGCGTCTCTAAAGGTTTTGAGTGAATGAATCGGATGAACCAATGATTCAATGACTTACTCATTTAGACATGTCTGTCTTATTTAGAGTATCATTTAATTATATATATTTTCTTATTTTCATATTAATAAAAAAACCCATTAAAGGTATAGCTCACCCAAAAATGAAAATTATTTAATATCATTAATCACCGTCTTGGCCGTTGAAGCCTACTTTTTGTAATGTATTTGATGCTTTTCTCATGACTTTAAATCATCTTTTGGGGTAATTTCTCAGCCAAATTTGATTTCACAATTAATTTGCGATTAATTAATCGCGACATTGTTTAATTAATTAATTACACATTTTAATCGCTTGACAGCCCTAATATATAGCAAACAACTTTGCCACGTGTTTCTTTCCACTTTTCACAGCAGGTTGATTTAAAGAAGTTCAAATTAAACTGAGCACAGTTAATGTTCTCTAATCAAATTAAATTAGATTCAGAAATAAAAACCTCAATCAAACGGGAGGGGGGAAAAAGAGCAAGCAAGCTTCTCTGCATATTCTAATTTAAATAAAAATAATTAAATTGAGATGAAAATGAGCTATAATTACATGCGTTTCGGAAATTCCTCGAGAGTTCAAACGTAAACAGTGGAAAGACTACAAAGAGCGCAGTATACCTGCCAAGCGAGCCGAGCTGGAAATAATTGCACAGTGAGTTTCAAACGCAGCTCGGGTCTTTGGGGTGGACAGAATCATTTGATTCCTACTCGTTTAGCGTGCGAGAGAAGATGAGAGACGAGGCGGTTTACTGGAGCAGGAGCTCATGCACAGAATGGATAATGAAGCTCTCCTCCACTTCTGCAAGCAGCTTTCTGGCCAGTTATCAAAATCCAGAGGACCAAAGTGCAATCTGCCGACTTTAAGTGCCAAACACGTATCCAAGAAAATAGATTAACCACTTTTTAGTATATTTATGGCTTTAATCTGCATGTATTGGGTGGACTGAGAGTGTCCATCTGTGTGAGCGTCTGATGTTTAGATGTCCAGAGACAACACCATCTGTTGTGAAAACTACATTTGCATTATATTGATAGGCGTTCGGAGAAATAATCGATTCACTGATGCATTATGATATGATCCGTCCACAAAAGTTCATCAATTTATATATAGGCAACTGAACAATATAGAAAAACTGCATGCATGCACTTCTACAAAATATACCTGTGCTGAGCAAACAAACATGAAGAAGCCTTCAGAAACATAAGCGGCCGGAGACGTCTGAACAGAGTGTGTTCTGACTGACAGTCGCTCTGATGTGCAAATATATTTACAAAGAACCAAAGCTGCCTCTGATACTACACTATTATAGATGCTTATACAACATTTACTGGCAGAGCAGAACAGAAACGTAAACCCTAACGCTCAAAATACTTAATTGGTTTGAGTAGTAAAAACTTAAATTAAACTAATTAGTTCAGTCAAATTAACTTCTATGAGTATTTAGCACTTTCTTTTTCTTTCAAGTTCACAGAATGGATATATTTTAAGTAAACTGAACTGTTTCATTGTTTTGAGTTTTATGAAATTATTTCTTTTAATTTAGACGAACTTAATTTTAACTGAAACGGCTGGGATGTATATTTCCCAGCATGCTTTGCCGATGGCACTCGAAAGGGAGAGTAAATGCTAAAATTAAGTGTAATACAATGTTTTTTTGTGCAAGATTAATGTTAAGCGGGTGATTTAGTAATGATTAATGTTTCGTTATGCTAATTTAGAAGAATTTCTGTTAATGTTGGTTTTAGGATAGTTACCATCATGGTGACAAGTGGTGCATGAGCTTGATTTGAGAGCAAATAAAACCTTTATATTGCTGCAAGTGTTACTGTATAGCATACTATTGTTAAGATGTTAACAAAATAGTATGTTAGCAAACTAGCTTGTTAAAGCTAGCTAAGTTTATACTAATAAAAGTGTTCACATTGAGATTACATGAAATTTTAAGTTAAATGTATGAATTAGTGTACTCAAACATTTCAAGTTAAGAACAATTCAAATGTACAAATACAAAATAAAAAATGTCAGTTCTGCTTACTTAAACTTTGAATTTCTTAACTTAAAAAATTTGAGGCAACTGATTGCCTTACATTTTTTGAGTTGTGCCAACTTATTCGGGTTTACAGTGTGTAGTTTGTAGCTTTTATTGAGGTCTCAAGAGACGTTTTCAAAAGTTTAACATCTTTCCACCTGAAACAGCATATTAAAAAACGCTGCGCTCATGGCGTAAGACACTGAAAAACGAGATGCATCAACACTCATTTTGGAATGATAACACGAATGATAATCATTTAGGTGGCTAAATGATTTGAACTTGTTTCATAATTGATGAACGTTGCAACATTGACACTGTTATTGAACCGAATTAAATCAACATTGATTCAATTCTGAACTAAATCAATGAACTAAATTGAGCTGTTGTCTTCTGTGGAGTTGCTTTACAGCTGATATATTTTACGTTTTAACTGTTTATTACTGTGAAGCTGCTTTGAAACGTGCACTGCAAAATAAATAAATAAATAAATAAATAAATAAAAATGATTGCTTAGCATTTTTGTCCTGTTTTCCATTGAAAAAGATTAAATCAAGATAAGCACAATTTCTGAATGAGCAAAATAACTTCACATTGTAACAGTCATAGCCTGTTACAAGGCAGGCTATCTTTTGGCTTATTTGGGGGCTATGTTCATCCAAGCCACTAGGGGTCATTATTAGCACTCCATGTTTAGATTTAAAAGGGGAAGTAGCAGAAGGAGAATTATACCCAGTGTGATTTGCCACATGCTGTTGAACACTGTCTTTGAAAAATCCTGTTTTGGGAAACTGTTTGTTTGCTGCCCAAACGTAAGTAAGGTTATATCATGTTTTGTTTTTTGGATATATTTGATGTAGTTGGAGACCTGTTAAATAGAGCGTTTGTTTATGGATGAGGATGTGATTTGTTGTATTTCTTTTTCTTGTAGAGGATTTTTGTGCTATTATGTTCCTACTGGATTACTGGCCAGAGGGCCTATATCATTGATTCCCTTTGGAGGCAGAAATGCCATTAGCCAAGGAAGGACATCTATGTGACCACTTAAACCTACAGACCAGTTTGGTCTCATCCCGAGGAAATTGACTTTTGACGTCCTGCTTTCCTATCATTAACTCATTCTCCAGTATTCCTTTATGGTCATCTACGGATCATCGTTGTTATTTGGGACAGTTTGTTTAGCTGGTGATTGATTGGCATGTGCCTATGTAAATATTGTCTGTGCACCAATATATGTTTGAAAAGAGTTTATGATCTTTTGACTATTTTTTCCATTACTCTTTGTTTGATTTCTTGAAATATATTATATCTTTCCCAGGGTATTATGCAAATATGATCCCCCCTTTTTTGTTTGTAACTTATCAGTTCTAAGCAGCTGGGACAGTTATAGAATGGCGCCCGAACAGGGACTCTTTGCAAGTTAAGAATTTCAAGAATATTTTGTACATTTTGTTTTGGAAATTATACTGTAAAATGTCAGTCTCTTCAGATGTTATTGAGGATGAGCAGGGCCGGCGCTCCGCACACGCACATCACGCACTGCGCGTAGGGCACCAAGTGCTTGGGGGGGCACCAAAAAATATGGGTCGTGAAAAATCATCACAATAGGCTACTAGTATAAATAACAAATAAAATATGTCTAAAGCATGTTAATATACAAAAGCAATACAAAAGTAATATAGGCCTAGACCAAATTAGTCGAGAAAAAGGTGAATCTCCTGTGACAGTCTCCCTCTGGTGCCCCCCCTTCCCCACCTCCCAGTGGTCTGTTCGATTATGCCTCAATCAATGTAAAATTTGGCAGACACCGACCTCAGACATGGCCTCGAAAAGGCACCAAGATTTGGGGGCGGAAAAAAGGAAAAAGAAGAGACAGCGGGATGATACTCGCGCGTCGCTTGCAGGTAGACAATGTTTTAAATAAAAATGTTAGTTTTGTAGCGCGGGCGCCCTTGCGTCGTGAATACATGTCCAGGGGGCGTCGCTAGTAGTGCAAATGATCCGGGCCGTTTTTAGCCCTGCATGTTGAATCTTTTATTTTAACGGGGGTCCGTGGGTCTCTCGAATTTTGAAACTTGGGCTGTTTAAGATGCAGTTAGTTTGTTTGAGAAGAAGAGGAAGACCGTTTAGATACGTTTTTTCGTTGTTGTTCTATGCGGATAATTTTCAAGAGGTTCATAGGCCAAGGCCCAAGGGCGACATCTGTTGGTGAAACTGCAATTAGAAAAAAAAAAAAAAACACAATCTTAGTGTTTGTATATTTTCATATTCACAGAGTTGTCAAATTATTAGGGCTGGGGAAAGATTAATCGCATCCAAAATAAAAGTTTGTGTCTACATGATATATGTGTGTGTACTGTGTATAATTATTTTGTATAATATACAAAATAATTATACACAGTACATAAAATGTTTATATAAATATATTATATAAATACACACACATATGCATGTATATATTTAAGAAATATTTGCATGTATATACTGTATATAATTATATATAATTTATATTATATATAAATTTAAACATTTTATATATAAATAACAAATATTTCTTAAATACATACATGCAAATGTGTATTTATATATACAAAATAATTATGCACAGTACACACATATATCATTCATGTTCCAAATCTGTGTTTTTAGTAATTGTGGTGGTTTTTGGTATTTATAATTTTAACCTTTATATTATTTATTTCTTTTCATATTTGGTGCCATTGTTAATGTAAAATGATTTATTTGCAGCAGTTATTTTGAAAGTAAAGAGAACCCAACTAAGAAATTCTGAATGCTTGTTATTCCTTGGGTGGTTGGGAGTGGGGGGGCACCACCAAGCATTTGTGCTTAGGGCACCCAAATGGCTAGCACCGGCCCTGAGGATGAGGGTGAACCCAATCCAGATTTTACCGCTGGACCTTTTGTTACACGAAGAGATCCACATCCTGTAAGAGAGCTCATTACTACTTTTAGTGAACTGTACATCAACTCCGAAGAGGATAATGACTCTGAGGCTCCGCTGGACGTTCCACTTCCTCCACCACCACCTCCTGACGTACTGGATCCTCAATTCTCGGCTCAGTCAATGGATGAGATAACCCGTCGTATTGCAACTCTGGAAGAAGACCTTCACAACTGTGTACAAAAAGTGAGTTTATGCAGCCTAAATGCAGAGTTTAATGATCAGTTCCGTTTTTTTGAGGAGAGATTAAACTATAAAATAGAACGAGAGTGTGAGAGAGTCCAAAACATTCTTGAGTTGAGTATTCAGGATTTGGGCAAGTCAGTAGTGGATTGTTTGAAGAGGAGAGATAAGCAAATTGATGCCAAATTAAAATCTCAAGCTCCCTTTAGATCTACTCCTATTGTGCCTCCAGTGTTTACTCCTACCTTACCACACCGCAGACCTTTCAGTGCTCAGATTCAGACTCCTATACCTGCCAACCCAGATAGTGGTCATGGTTCTCAATATCGTCCTCCTGTTAGAATTGAATTCCCACAGTTCGGCTCTGATGAAGAAAATGACCCCATTTCATTTATTGAACATTGTGAAGATTATCTTGCTCTTAGACCTCTTACTGAATATGAGATTTTAGCTTCTCTCACCTCAGTTTTAAAGGGAACAGCTAAGGATTGGTGGCTAGCAGAACGACGATTCATCTTCACGTGGCACCAATTTAAGCAAACTTTTCTTCAAGCTTTCTTAAATGACGACTATGAAACAGAAGCTGCTAAACGGTTGTTGGAAAGGAAACAAGGTCCCAAAGAGTCTATACGTGATTTTGCCTATCATTACAGAGCCCTGTGTTTACGGTGGAAAAAGGAGATGACAGAGAAAGAGATAGTCCAGTCCATTTTAAGAAATTGCAACCCTCGCCTCGCCAGTCTCCTGAGAGGAACTGTCAAGGAAGTAGGTGAGTTGGTGAGGATTGGAACTCAGATTGAAAGAGATCTGGAAGAAGCCAAGAAATATTGGAGTCAGGCCAACGCAGATATACAGAAACGGAAAACCCAAACCGAAAGAGACATTCACACAAAGTCAAATCCCTCAAACACACGTGTTATTCAACCTGTTCACACCCCTGCTCAGATCAACTTGAAGATGGTGGCCCTACCGATGGTGATCCGTGGAAGATATTTCCAGGCCATGATCGACACAGGGAGTTCACTGACTCTAATGCAAGAATCTTGTTGGAATCAATTGAAGCACAGAGAACAGTTGGATTCTAGTTGTGGACAGACTTTCCAACAGGCCAATGGACAAGTTCTAAGTGCCTTGGGCATGTGGAGATGTGATGGTGAGTTACAGCAGAGGAAGTTTGCACTGTCCTTGTATATAATGAGGGATGTTGATCTCACTGTGCCTATAATCTTAGGAATGGATTTTCTTATGTCATCTGGAATTTGTCTGGATTTTCATAAAGTCCAATATACACTGCCTGCCACAAATGGATGCCGAGAAGAAATATTTTCATTCACCCCTGCCCATTCTCCCAATGCTTTGTTGTCATTCTATCTAGCCTTACCCATACCAGAAGAGTCATCTGAAACCCGCTCACTTATCCATCAACTGGTTAACAATGCAGACACATCTTCAGGATTGAAGTTACGACTTGAGCAGCTTATGAAAGACTGGCCCACAGTGTGCACCAATGAAATAGGGCACACCAATATAGTAAAACATCGTATCATAACCACTAATGAAGTACCCATCCGCCGAAAAGCCTATAGAGTATCTCCTGAAAAACAGCTTTTCATCGATCAAGAGATAAAGGGGATGCTTGATAAGAAAATTATTCGGCCCTCAACGTCTCCCTGGGCTGCTCCAATTGTCCTTGTACCCAAGAAAGGAGGAGGACAAAGATTCTGTGTTGACTTTCGAGGATTGAACTCAAAGACTTTCCTAGATGCGTATCCTATGCCACAAATACAGGACATTCTTGAGTCACTCCATGGAGCAGGAATCTTCAGTACCCTGGATCTAAAAAGTGGGTATTGGCAGGTGGAAATGGAACCTGAAAGCATCTCCAAGACTGCTTTTGTCACATCATCAGGCTTATTTGAATTTCTCCGTTTACCTTTTGGACTCAAAAATGCTGCTGCTTCATTTCAACGATTGATGGAGTTAGTGCTGAAGGATTTTAGGGGGAAGAGTTGTTTCGTGTACATTGATGATATTGTGGTGTACTCCAAGACGGAAGAAGAGCATTTGAAACACCTGAAAGCAATATTTCATTGTCTCTACAAAGCAGGGCTCACTCTCAATCTCCAGAAGTGCAACCTCATGCAAAAGTCTTTGATTTTCTTAGGACATGTGGTATCTAGTGACGGAATACAAACAGACCCTGAAAAGGTGGAAGCTGTTACTAAATTTCCCGTCCCTCAATGCTTGAAGGAGGTACAACGGTTCCTTGGTCTTGCAGGATGGTACCAAAGATTTATTAATAGGTTTTCCGAGAAGGCTGCACCACTGCATGCTTTAAAAAGAAAAGGAGCAACATGGTCTTGGACTGAGGAATGTCAGAAATCTTTTGAATTGATCAAACAAGATCTGACCAATGCACCTATCTTGATTGCCCCGGATTTGACAAAGCCTTTCAAAGTGCAGACTGATGCTAGCAACGTGGGTTTAGGAGCTGTCCTCACGCAAGAGTTGGAAGGAGCAGAACATGTAATAGCCTACGCTTCTCGCCTGCTACAAGGAGCTGAGAAGTCCTATTCAGTTTCAGAGAAGGAGTGTTGTGCCGTCATATGGGCCGTTGAGAAATGGAGGCCCTATCTTGAAGGCAGACCTTTTGAAATAATCACTGATCATGTGGCCCTCACGTGGGTGTTCAACCACCCAAAGCCGTCTTCCAGATTGACCCGATGGGCCATCCGACTACAAGAATTTGACTTCAGTGTCAAATATCGAAAAGGTCAATGCAACATCGTGCCTGATACTCTCTCACGTAGTCACTTGGATGTCTATTCACTTCCTCTAGTAGCCCATGTCAAATCACAGGACTCATCTACCGCTTTTTCCAGTTTTCCGATAGAATGGTCTGACATTGCCAAATCCCAAAATGATGATCCAGAAATGCAAGAACTCATTAACAAAGCCAGGTCACTCACAGATCCCAATCCATTACGTATACATTACCTGTTAAAGAATGGCTTTCTTTTCCGTAGTATGCCAGATGGACAGAAAGGACCCAAGTTACAGCTAGTCATTCCGGCTTGCCTACGAAAAGACTTCCTCAAATATGCGCACGACAACCCGTTAAGTGGCCATCTTGGAAGACTTAAGACTCTACTGAGGTTAGTAGATATCTGTTATTGGCCTACACTACGCTCAGACGTCTGGAAGTATTGTAAAGAATGTCAGGTTTGTCAACAATACAAGCCCTCCATTTCCAAGTTAGCCGGTCATATGCAGTCGACTCCGGTGGTGGAACCTGGACATATGTTAGGGATCGACCTCATGGGACCGTTTCCTAGGAGTTCTAAACGGAATGAGCATCTCCTTGTTGTAGTAGACTACTGTTCGAAATGGGTAGAGTTGTTCCCTCTGCGTGTGGCCAAAACACCTCAAATCGCTCAGATCTTGGTAGAAGAAATCTTCACCAGGTGGGGGACTCCAATGTATTTGGTATCCGATCGAGGGACCCAGTTCACTTCCCAACTCCTCAGGCTAGTTTGCAAACAATGGAGTGTCGTCCAGAAGTTGACTACCACAGCACATCCACAAACTAATCTCACTGAAAGGGTCAACCGTACTCTCAAGACCATGATCTCATCCTATGTTCAAGATCACCATAGGCATTGGGACAGATGGTTGGCGGAATTCCGTTTTGCCATAAACACAGCTTGGCAGGAAAGCACGGGATTCACTCCAGCTGAAGTCGCACTAGGCAGGAAATTGAAAGGACCTCTAGAAAGAGCCATTCAAAGATCTCCAGATCCGGACAGTCCTGCGACAACCCAGTGTTAGAAAGACAGAAAGACCTGATAAAAACTGTGCAAATGAACGTGGAGCGAGCTCAGGCAAAACAGAGAAGGTATTACGACCGCCGGAGAAGACCTGTACATTACCAGGTTGGGGATTTGGTTTGGGTTCGCACTCATCCTTTGTCACGGGCTAGTGATGGATTTATGGCTAAACTTGCTGAGAAGTGGAAAGGTCCTGCTAGGATTGAGAAATGTCTGGGTCCTGTTAATTGTTCTGTGTCATTTTTGGATGATCCCAATCATGTTGATACGTTTCATGTACAAAATTTGAAGCCTTTCTATGGAACTGTTGATAATCTTTCTAATTGAGGGGGGGAATATGTAACAGTCATAGCCTGTTACAAGGCAGGCTATCTTTTGGCTTATTTGGGGGCTATGTTCATCCAAGCCACTAGGGGTCATTATTAGCACTCCATGTTTAGATTTAAAAGGGGAAGTAGCAGAAGGAGAATTATACCCAGTGTGATTTGCCACATGCTGTTGACCACTGTCTTTGAAAAATCCTGTTTTGGGAAACTGTTTGTTTGCTGCCCAAACGTAAGTAAGGTTATATCATGTTTTGTTTTTTGGATATATTTGATGTAGTTGGAGACCTGTTAAATAGAGCGTTTGTTTATGGATGAGGATGTGATTTGTTGTATTTCTTTTTCTTGTAGAGGATTTTTGTGCTATTATGTTCCTACTGGATTACTGGCCAGAGGGCCTATATCATTGATTCCCTTTGGAGGCAGAAATGCCATTAGCCAAGGAAGGACATCTATGTGACCACTTAAACCTACAGACCAGTTTGGTCTCATCCCGAGGAAATTGACTTTTGACGTCCTGCTTTCCTATCATTAACTCATTCTCCAGTATTCCTTTATGGTCATCTACGGATCATCGTTGTTATTTGGGACAGTTTGTTTAGCTGGTGATTGATTGGCATGTGCCTATGTAAATATTGTCTGTGCACCAATATATGTTTGAAAAGAGTTTATGATCTTTTGACTATTTTTTCCATTACTCTTTGTTTGATTTCTTGAAATATATTATATCTTTCCCAGGGTATTATGCAAATATGATCCCCCCTTTTTTGTTTGTAACTTATCAGTTCTAAGCAGCTGGGACAGTTATAACATATTAAGTTTTGTTTTCTGAAGAAAATCATTAAAATCAAGTGAGTTTGTGTTTAAAACTAGGAAAACATAAACTCACTTAATTGTGATCCATTTTCCAGTAAACAAGACTTAAAAATAACTCAAGTAATTTTGCTGTCTTGATTTAAGAATGTTTAGATATTAGTAGTAGAAAACAAGACAAAAAATACAGAGTAAGAAAATCTTTTTTTTTTCAGACTATTGTACAAAGTGCTAAATAAATGTGACTTGACTTGAAGGATCCCACTACTACTACTATTACTACTACTAATACACACACACAGTCAATTGCTGGAGTATCTGTTTAAGTGGTTATTTTTCTGGTTAATTAATTTAGTCTTTTTTAATTAAGACATCACATAGTGTTAGCTGAACCTTCATTAACTAAACCAGCTTCTCATTTAATACCATGTAAGATGATACAAACACACTCAACCTCAGGGTATCAGGGCCTCTCTCTCTCTCTCTCTCTCGTCTAGTACGCATGCGTGGGCGTTTGCTGAGTGTGAATCGGAGCGTTACTGTGGTGTCCGTTCTTCATTTTCAAAGGTCTGTTTCCTTAAGTGTTGTTTCTCTCACTGGTTTTACCGTGTATGGTCACAAAGCACTGGGAATATTGTGGTGAGAACGGGGAGGTTGGGTTAGCCAGTTTTTAAACGGGCTGCCATGGTGAATGCGGAGACGGCGAGTTATGAGCAACTCAACCGGCAGCGTGGAGTAAAAGTGCCGGTTGGAGTTGAGTGCTCAGTCGAGGAATGTGTGTTAGCGGTAGGAGCGGTGGTTGGTCACAGTAGTATTCGTTCGGCGTCGAGAATGAACGGTGCTGGGGTGTTAATTTTAGACAAAATAGAAAACGCGACAGTTGAAAACGGGATAGTCCTCAATGATAGCTTGATATCAGAAAGGTTTTGCTTTCCAAAGTGCCTTCATTTATTAGAGACGAAGCGCTGTAACGTGAATTACCTCGATATGGACAGCTGGTTTCGGCGATTAAGATAATTCCAAATCATCCGATTGCAAATCCCCATTGTTGAAACACGTTGTGTGTTTCCGCAGACAAGTATGATTTTGAGGAGTTATATTGATGAACTGAATTTTGCTTTTTAAATTCAAAGTTGATAGCTTTGATTATGTAATTTTTGCAACAACGGAGAGCATGAAATTGATTGATTGATTGATTGATAGAAAACTTTATTTATCCCGATAGGGAAACTGGTTTGCCACCAACCATACAGCCATCAAACGCAATACACAACTAACAGACAGATTAATAATTCTGCATTAGGAGACTAATACACCCTGATTAGGAGACTCAATTTGAAGAAAGATTCAATTTCACAGTTCAATATAAAAAATAAACACTATAAAAGACAAGAATAATATTCAACAATTAACAATGTTCGTTGAAATATCTGACCGCTGCGGGAACAAAAGAGCTTCTCATGCGCTCACTAGAGCACCGAGGCATTACCAATCGCTCACTAAAAGAGCTTCTAAGTCCTTTGAACAAATTGTGTAGTAGATGGCCTTCAAAAAGCAGGACAATTTTTAATTTCGAACTTATCCTCTTCTCCACAGTACCTCCAATATATCTGGGTTAAGACCTTTTTACAGTCTATCTATGGTTAAGACCAATAACTGAACCAGCTCTCTTGATCAGCTTATTTATTTTTAGAAATGAAAAATTTCCTCCAGCGTACAAAAGGAATGAGGAATGTTGAGGTTATAGACTATTTTCCAGATCTGTCCTTATTTATTGACTCAGTAAAAAGTTTAATGAAACAAAAAGGTGAAGGATGTCTGTCAAATTCTGAGGTGTATCGTCTAAAAAAGATTGTACAAAAAGTGCTTCCTCAAGCATTGAGTAATTATATATTTCAAGAATAACGGCGTGATATGGACCTGGCTTTTTGCGCTTTTTTCATCCCTCATAATGAATAATGGTTGTCGGAATAATGTGCAGATTTGTGAGTTAATGAAACGAAAAAAATATAATGTCATGTTTTTGTAAGAAACTCACACTACAAAGGAAAATGAAGTCGAATGGATGAAAGAGTGGGAAGGAAAGATTGGTCTGAGTCATAAGACTGCTCTGAGTGCTGGGGTGGCTGTTTAGTTTTCAAAGACTTGTCTACCAATATCGTATGATGTTACAGAAGTAATACAAGGCAGATTAATTAAGATAATAGCAAAGATTGAAAATCTTACTGTGAAATTGATAATGCTCCTGTAAAATCAATGGAAAGAATGTTGTTTCTTGAAACTTTATGTGATAGTCTAACGGCGTTTTCACACCTGAAAGTCCTCACCAAGGTCCGAACCAAAGTTGAACAGACGCATATCGTTGCAACTATATTGGTATTTTTATGGCATAATTACCTGCAGCACCAACTATACACAAGGCTAGTTCAAATTCGCCAAATGAACGTCCTCGTCGTGCGAACATTTTATCGTCGCCGGCAGGAAAGGAGAAGAAGACTGCAAGTTGACTTCTTATTATGTCATCAGACCATACTTCAATTAAAAACCTCGTCTCCTCCTCTCCCCATGTGCCACGGCTCATTTTTCCTGCTACCTTCTGTTTTTCGGCTATGCGGGAACCACCAGAACTTCCTGTAAAAGGTCTGAAAGTCCGAACCATACACAAATGCTTTCACACTAGAAACGAACCAAACCTTTGTTCAGTTTGATCTGGACCGAGACTACCTCTTTTCGTCGGACCAAATTTCATCTGTTTGATCCGGACCGTGGCCTGGGGGAGGTTTCACACCTGTAATTTTGATTCGGACCAAACTGAAAAGTCCAAAAGTCCGGACCAAACAAGGTAGGTGTGAAAGGGCCCTAAAACAATGTACATTTTTTTGCGGGCGGCAGTGGCTCAGTGGTTCATGTAGGTTGTCTACAAATCGGAAGGTTGGTGGTTCAATCCCCGGTTCCACCTGACCAAGTGTCGAGGTGTCCATGAGTAAGACACCTAACCCGAGCTGTGTGTGTGTGACACCTAACCCCAGCTGCTCCCGACGAGCTGGATGGCGCCTTGCATGGCTGACACCGCCGTTGGTGTATGAATGAGTGTGTGAATGGGTGAATGTGAGGCAATATGTAAAGCGCTTTGGTGGCCATTGGGTCTGTGAAAGCGCTATATAAATGCAGTCCAAGTAATGATTTAGATAGAAATCACATTGAGCTTCAAGAAGTAAATGACTAAATATGATTAAAACTGGTCAACTCTGTGATGTGTGGAGAATTTTTCATTGTAATGAAAGACAGTATGCATGGGCTCATGTGAAAGAAAATTGCATTGCATTAGCCAGATTGGATCTTTTTTATTGTTTTAAACATCAGAAACAATGTTTTACATCTTGTGATATTTGTCCAGTTGGTTTCTCTGACCACTCAATGGTAGTAGCAAGTGTGTTTTATTAATTCTGTTAAATATAAGAGTGCCTACTGGCATTTTAATAGTTCTTTACTTGAAGATGCTAACTTTTGTAAATGTTTTTCCTTCTTTTCCCCAGACGTTTCCAAACAGCACAGCAGTAATGACTTTATGAACTTCTTTACTTACAAGATTGATAATATCAGGAAAAAAATTATAACTATGCAACCGTCTACTACAGTATCACATCTTAGACAGTGTGTTGTAGTCTCCCTGAGGAAAAATTTGTTTCATTCATTGCTATAGGAGAGGAAGAATTTTCTAAACTCGTTAAATCATCTAAATCGACAACGTAGGTTTATGTATAGGCATGTATGTTAGACCCTATACCGACTTAGCTACTGAAAGAGATGCTTCCAGAGGTCATAGATCCTCTTCTTAAAATCATTAATTCATCTTTGTCTCTAGGATATGTACCAAAAACTTTAAGCTGGCTATGATTAAACCGCTTACTAAAAAAACTCAACTTGATCCTACAGAATTAGTCAATTACAGGCCGATCTCGAATCTGCCTTTTCTATCAAAGTTATTAGAAAAAGCAGTATCTTCACAACTGTGTTCCTTTTTTTAGAAAGAAATAATATCTGCGAGGATTTTTGCAGGGTGGTTGCCCTGCACGCTTAATAAACAAACTACAGCTGGTCCTAAAACGCAGCAGCTCGAGTTCTTACCAGAACCAGGAAGCAGGGGCGGAGTGGCAATCGGGAGAGTCGGGAGTTTCCCCGGTGGGCCGGTAGTGTTTCGAGGCCCGCGAGGGCCGGTCTGATAATAGTTATACCATGTTAATTGTTATAGCCATGCACACTTGAGGCCCAAGCAAGGGAAAAAAAACCCCTGTTTTTTTACATTTTCGATAACGGAGCGTATTTGCACTAAGTGCCTGTCTTTTTAGCAAAAAGACGCAAGTCGTGAAATAGCTACATGGCGTTGGTGGTAGGGTGTGTAGTGCTTGATAGGAGCTTTTGACGTGTTCGACCCGAGTTCGAATCCGCCTTTTGCCGAACTCTCTCTCCCCCTTTTCCCAACACATATGAGATGTAAACTACCGCCTATACCATAAAGGTCTCTAGCGTTATATTTTGACAACGAACTAAAATCAAAACCATGATATGGCTTTGTGCCTTTATAAAACAGCACAAGACTTTAATTAAGTATATGGGCATCCTGTTTGTGCTGCGTGATTGAAAGAAAAGTGCGCTCTTTGCTCACGCGATCAGCACGGTAATCTGGTGTTTTCTCCTATAAAAGCTCAAGGGTTTATTTCTTGCAAGTGAAGAAATTAGGACAAACTTATTTTAATTGCCCTATACTATAGTGTAATGTAGGCTAAAATATACTTTGGAAATATTCATTTTCATTTATACAGTACATTTATAGGCTATATGGATTTTACGTCATAGGAATAATTATATAAATCATTATTACATTATTATAATAATTGTTTGGCATCCTAAAACACCATTGATAATGTAATGTAGACTGAGACTCTCATAACTAAAAAGATGCTTTAATGTCCAGGTACAAATCAATGCTTTTTCTTTGTTCAACGAGCAGTTCAATTTTGATCTCTCAAAGAGCACCAGATTGATGTATTTAAATTTCCCGGTAGATTTTTTGGTCCCACTCCGCCCCTGATCAGAAGCATTTAAGATAGACTCCCCTCACTGCTCAAAACCTCAATGCTCAAAACGGACTTTTTGTTCAGAGCTCTGTATGCTGACAAATCCTCTAATTGTAACAAACAAAGTGTATATATTATGAAAGATTCATTGTCCAGTCAGCTTCATTGATATTAACAGAGATGTGAGATCGCGATTAACTGATGTCAGCTTTTTAGGAATTATTAAGGGAGCGCACTTTGCGCGCATTCAGTCAAAATCCTTCAGTGATATCATGCCCAACCATGCACGCAGTAGCTGCTCGCTTTTATGTTATAACAGTGGTTTGTGTGTGCAAACTCTCTGTGCAGTGTTAATTTTGTCTGTGGTGAGTGGATGTAAATGATGAGCTTACGCTAGCTTAGGGGTGTGCGATATCACGATTTATGATCGTGGATTAAAATATATCCACAATCTGCTTTTGAAGAAATGTCGTGGTATCGTGCATTCTATCAGTTGCAGTTCTGGCGGCTCCGTCTCAGCATAGGCTACAACGCGACGTATATTCACATCAAATGTTAACGCAGAGGAACGGGACAATGCAGTTCACATAAGTTCATTATTCGCGGTTCTAACGAGCGCTTTTCTGAGTGCGTACACCCGAAGCGCACGCGCACTAAGCCTGTCTAACAACAGCGACAGGTTACTGAACTAAGTTATCTTTCTAGTCTTATTGCGCGAATACTGTCAAATACACACAGGGTTTACATAAACAAAGTTGGTTATGTGTAAAGTGAAACAAACAGAGAAAATCTGCTTCCTAGCTAATGCCGTCAGTTTTGTAGACAGTACTCGGCAGGTACTCAAGATGGCGGCAGTCAACTGGAAAAAGAGCGGATGACGTAAGAGGTCATGTGACTGAGATTCATGTATAGGCTACCGATAGCTGGGCCGGCCCTACCGTAACTGTACGGGTCAGGGAGGATGGATGGGAGGAAGAGGCCAGGAGGGGCTGAAAAGCCAGGTTGAAAAAGAGAAAGGTATTGGAGGAAGATGCTGCCAAATGTGCCAAGCTTACAGATTATTTTCAAGAGGACAAACACAAGGACAAACACAAGTGGTAACAGGTAAAGAGAGATAGGCCTAGTAATGATTAGCATTTGCAACGTAATTATTCGGCAAATACCGTTGTAGCGTTGTCAACCTATTCAGTAGCAAAATATTAAATGTAATTATTAAGGCGAGATTTTGGGATATTTGTCTTCTTTCAGACTTGTGGTGAAAAAAAGTCCGAAATAGACATTTAGGTCTTTATCTTACTACACTTTGTCCATTTGCGTCTGTAGATTTCTCATAAATTGATCAAAAGTTGGCGATCTAAATCCTCCCGCTGCTCCGCGAACGCGATCTGCACCCTGTCATCACACACACCGCTAGAAAGCTCTCTCTCTCCTGTACAATGCTGTCGGATCCAAATATGGTCATTTCCTTTTTATCAGCAACCAATCGTGAAAGTAAAAGGGGGGGATTTAACTCTAAATGCGGAATCTCATTGGCTGATGCTAAATCTTTAAAGTCCGTTTTCTCAAAATGACCTTTCTCTCATACTCAAAGTCTGTAATCGCCACTTCAGTAGCACCTATATACACCAAACCTTCCAGGCTTGTACCTAGTTATATTATGAAGACATTTACAGAGGGATTTGTAAATATATTATTCCTAGCCTGATTTATATAACATTTTATTCCCAAAAAACATGGCAAAATTATTTTTAAGGCTATTGACAGTATATTCTGATTTACAGGATAACAAAAGTAGATATCCATGAACCCCTCTGTAATTTTAAGAAAGAGCAGTATATGACGGTACATGATAAACCAAAATGTATAGTTTGTTCAGAAGTGGGTGTAGTAAAGGAGTAAATTACCACAATTTGATACCCATGCAGAAAAATGATAATGACCATGATATTTTTTGTTAACTTCTCAGCTTAAGTGAATTATTTTTTAACCTTTACATTATTGTTGAACCATGGTATTAATAAAAACTACACAATAGTAAAAGCTGAACAGTTGCTTCATCTATCCAATTTCCTCCATGGAAAAAGTGGGCTGGTCTTGGGCCTGAAACTCCCGGGCTGAAAAGTGGCCCCACTCCGGCCCTGCCAGGAAGTATGTCCCGGTTCTGTCAACATCGTATACATTTTAAAATATTGCTGATTACTTACAAAGCACTAAATGGTTTAGCTCCCCAGTACTTGAGCGAGCTCTTAACGCATTATAGTCCTTCACGTCAATTGCAATCTCAAAATTCTGACCAGTTGATAATACCTAGAATATCAAAATCGACTGCAGGGGGTAGATCCTTTTCCTATTTAGCACCAAAACTTTGGAACAGTCTTCCTAATATTGTCCGGGAAGCAGACACACTCTGTCAGTTCAAAGCTAGACTAAAAACACATCTCTTTGACCTAGCATACACATAACACACTATAGACTTCTATAATTCAATGTTAGGCTGCATAGATTAGGTCAGCTGGAACCGGGAACACTTCCCATAAATCCTGATGTACTTTTTACATCATAAGAAGGATGGCGTCTACGCTAATATTAGTCTCTCTCTTTATCCTGAGTTTTACTGCAGTCCGCCGGATCCAGGCAGTATCCAGATCTCATGAAGGACCTGCGTCTGGACGCGACGACAACGACAACGCAGTCCTGAAGTGTCACTAGTCCCTCCCTGTGAAGATCTCCTTCCCTTTACCTCTGTACAGATAATCGTTGTCGGGATAATTCCGGTTCACGTGGCTACGCTGAAGCGATAAATAATTATTTATTATAAATTTTTATGGCCAGGCAAGTAATTTGTTGAAGGACTACACGCCTGCGCACATATATATTCAAACACGCATACCTATAGACTAAACACATGAAGTGCATGTGCACGCCGTCTGTGTTTTCGCGGGTTTGCATTTTTGAGGTTTGCGCAGAGATAACAATTTTTTTAAGGCCTGCACCTAGGAATCTATTTCAGGGTTTGCGTTCTTGAGCCACCAGGCACTGTTTTGTGCGGATAAGCGGCCGGAGCGCGTTGAGTGTTTTCTGTTAGAACGGTGTCGTGTTAGCGGCCCCTAAGTTAATAACTAATGATCTTTACAACTGAAGTGAATCAATCAATCACAACTAACTTTAGCTGGACAATAACTTTATTCTAGAGCTGCTGTAAAGCCAAGCCATCTCTGTCACTGTAATTTCCTATTACCACTGTGAAGCTGCTTTGAAACAATCTATATTGTTAAAAGAGCTATATAAATGAAGAGGACTTGACTTGACTTGACTTAAAAGCAAGAATAAAACATGATTTTATTTTTTATTCTCATATGAGTGTACAAAGATTTTTGTGCTGGATTGAAAATGACACATTGCACTTTGTTGAAGAATTTGAGTTGGCCATATTCTATCTGATTTATAGTGTTTAAATTTCTTATTTATTTTTATGTTGTGTAGTTTAATAAAGGTGTGTTAAAAATATCTCTCTCTCTCTCTCTCTCTCTCTCTCTCTCTCTCTCTCTCTCTCTCTCTCTCTCTCTCTCTCTCTCTCTCTCTCTCTCTCTCTCTCTCTCTCTCTCTCTCTCTCTCTCTCTCTCTCTCTCTCTCTCTCTCTCTCTCTCACACACACACACACACACACACACACACACACACACACACACACACACACACACACACACACACACATGAGACACACACATGACACACACATTATGTTGTGTAGTTTAATAAAGGTGTGTTAAAAATATCTCTCTCTCTCTCTCTCTCTCTCTCTCTCTCTCTCTCTCTCTCTCTCTCTCTCTCTCTCTCTCTCTCTCTCTCTCTCTCTCTCTCTCTCTCTCTCTCTCTCTCTCTCTCTCTCTCTCACACACACACACACACACACACACACACACACACACACACACACACACAGACACACAAAGACAGAGCTGCTACCATCATCCTGATCCCATCAAAACCTCAACCAGCAACATTAAACCCTTGTTTCTCAGTTTCTCGTTACCTTCGGCAGCCAGGAGTGTGTTCCTAACGTAAAGCTCCAGGTCCTCTGCTCCTTTGCGGCTCCTCTCAGCATCAGCTGCCGTCTGCTCCCCATCAGCAGACACTTTAGTCGCCTGCATGGAAAGAGAAAGAAAAAATAACTCTGAAAGCTCAATGAAATTTGACATAGCCTCAGATCAGCCTCACATGATCTACCGCAACTGTGTGAAGAAGAAACAAACACACAAGCAACCGACCTCAGTAACACCACACGGAGGAGAAAAACAACAAGACACATTAGATCTGACATCTCTGGGGCCAACATGGACAAAAACTAAAAGAAATGCTGTTAAACTACAACATTTCCAGTTTGGCAAAGAGTATTTGGAAGGTCAATGTTACACAAACCCAAAAGGAAGAAGAAGAGCGCAAAGGTCTTCCTATTTAACTGGCTCTTGAACTTCTGTTATTTAGAAAAAGGCTCCTTTAGAACTGAAATATATTGACTTTATCAAGACGCAGACGTTTCTGTACAGAAGACGCTGAAAGGTTCCCTTCAGCACAAATGAGCAGAACTGATGCAACACTTCAGACTTCAACAAGTTAATGTTCTGGCTTTCTTTCATGTTCAGAAACAAACCAACAAGATCAGAGTCTTCCAGGAGTGATTCAGGCGGCGTGTAAAGTACAGTTTAACCAATCACAGGAGATTTACACAGAAACCAATGGTGCACAGCAGCAGAAAAACATGCCCGGTAGTTTTCCTCTAGAACTATAAAGGCATGTGTTATATAAAATAAAAATTCATTTTAATATTTAGAAAAAGTTATAGCTACAGAGATGTGTAAACGAAACTCGCCACAGCAGCGGTAACTAGTTTACTGTCATTTAATGCCAAGGAAATGAAACACAGAAATGTTATAAATGTAAAAGACAAAAAGGTGAAGTATACTTTCTGCACCACTAATGGGACCTAGAGGAATTACAAAAATAAAGCTTATTTTGCAAATGCCCCTCCCCCAAAAATCGCAAACACAGCTCTTGTGGGTTTTTGTAAAGGAATGTCTCAATAGGTAAAATTAGGTTACTTTCAATAAAAACTCCACCATATTAGGAATACTTCTAGCTGTGTTGCTATGTGTCATGACTCACGAGTAAGAGATTGAGTAGACTAATAACAATCTGTCGTCGGCGCTTATAGCCTCGTGGGCAGCGACATGTATCGCTGTTGTGCTTCGGGAGACCCGAGTTCGAGTCCCGGCTCGTGGACTTTCCCAATCCTGCAGCCCCCCCATCCCTCCTCCTCCCACCTCACTTTCTGTCTAGCTACTGCCCTATCCTAATAAAAGGCAAAAAAGCCAAAAAATAAATATTAAAAAAACCCAATCTCTCAGTCTGCTACATTAGCCACACCCCAAACTCTCAGTCTGCTACAGTAGCCACGCCCCAAACTCTCAGTCTGCTACAGTAGCCACACCCCAAACTCTCGGTCTGCTACAGTAGCCACGCCCCAAACTCTCAGTCTGATACAGTAGCCACACCCCAAACTCTCAGTCTGCTACAGTAGCCACGCCCCAAACTCTCAGTCTGATACAGTAGCCACGCCCCAAACTCTCAGTCTGATACAGTAGCCACACCCCAAACTCTCGGTCTGCTACAGTAGCCACGCCCCAAACTCTCAGTCTGCTACAGTAGCCACGCCCCAATCTCTCGGTCTGCTACAGTAGCCACACCCCAAACTCTCAGTCTGCTACAGTAGCCACACCCCAAACTCTCAGTCTGCTACAGTAGCCACGCCCCAAACTCTCAGTCTGCTACAGTAGCCACACCCCAAACTCTCAGTCTGCTACAGTAGCCACGCCCCAATCTCTCGGTCTGCTACAGTAGCCACACCCCAAACTCTCAGTCTGCTACAGTAGCCACACCCCAAACTCTCAGTCTGATACAGTAGCCACGCCCCAAACTCTCAGTCTGCTACAGTAGCCACACCCCAAACTCTCAGTCTGCTACAGTAGCCACAACCCAAACTCTCATCTGCTACAGTAGCCACGCCCCAAACTCTCAGTCTGCTACAGAAGCCACACCCCAAACTCTCAGTCTGCTACAGTAGCCACGCCCCAATCTCTCGGTCTGCTACAGTAGCCACACCCCAAACTCTCAGTCTGCTACAGTAGCCACACCCCAAACTCTCAGTCTGATACAGTAGCCACGCCCCAAACTCTCAGTCTGCTACAGTAGCCATGCCCCAAACTCTCAGTCTGCTACAGTAGCCACACCCCAAACTCTCATCTGCTACAGTAGCCACGCCCCAAACTCTCAGTCTGCAAAAGTAGCCACGCCCCAAACTCTCAGTCTGCAAAAGTAGCCACACCCCAAACTCTCAGTCTGCTACAGTAGCCACGCCCCAAACTCTCAGTCTGCTACAGTAGCCACACCCCAAACTCTCGGTCTGCTACAGTAGCCACGCCTAGGGCTGGGCGATAAAACGATAACGATAATTATCGCGATTTATTTTTTCTCGATAAAACGATATCAAGAGGTCGATAAATGTTCGATAATGTGTATGCGCCAAAAGCGGAACGAAACTCATTTGAACCGCGCGCCACACGGACCGTTTATCCGCTCGGCTCAAAGTCCAAATGGCAGCGCAAGCTCACTAGAGCAGACACGTTTACTCTGATCGTCTCGCTCACGAGATCCAGTGAGAAGCGCTAAAGTTCAGCGAAGAACACAATGTCCAGTTTAAATCAGTTTAAAGGCAGATGAAACACCGCTGACAAACAGGAGAAACTCTGCGCAGCGAAACAGTCAGAATCTGAATTGATACTGAATCCATTTAGCCTACCATGGATTTACTGTAATGTTAGCCTAGTAATATTAACTGCACCATGAAATGTGGGATATACATATTGAATTGTATAATAGTATTAATGTAGACAATGTATTAAATGACTAATGGAATATAATTACAGTATTTAATGTATTTAACTGTTAGGCTACTGTTTTTCATACAAATACCATAGAAACCATAAAGTTACATTTTGCCATGATAGTGAGGTGCTATAGGCTATGCCTGGTTTTATCTGTGGTTATCATGATCTAAATGCATGATACTGGATGACCAATGGTTAATTTTAATAAAACTCAAACAGTCAGAATATTACATTTTACAAAATAAAAATGTGGTCCTTAAATTTAAAAAAACAAACAAACAGATGTTACTGTTTTTGTTAATGAACATAAATTTAACATAGTAGCATTAGCTTGAGTTAGGATGTAGATTTACTGTCAACTCACTGTCAAATATACATTTCGAGACAAAACATGTAATTTGAATATTGCAGCCTGCACTGCAAACTGCTGAAGAAATATTTTTCTTTTCAGATATTTATTTTGTTAAGGAAAAATGACAAATGTTTGAATGTTCTACCTCAGATTTTTAAAACCACAACGCTCTGGTTTATACAACTTTCACTTAGGAGCAAAAATCTGCCTTTAAACTTGAAAGAAATAAAGATTTGACATTTATCGTGATAATTATCGATATCGACTGATATAAAAAAAAAATATCGTGATAAATTTTTTTGGCCATATCGCCCAGCCCTAGCCACGCCCCAAACTCTCAGTCTGATACAGTAGCCACACCCCAAACTCTCGGTCTGCTACAGTAGCCACGCCCCAAACTCTCGGTCTGCTACAGTAGCCACGCCCCAAACTCTCGGTCTGCTACAGTAGCCACGCCCCAAACTCTCAGTCTGCTACAGTAGCCACACCCCAAACTCTCAGTCTGCTACAGTAGCCACACCCCAAACTCTCAGTCTGCTACAGTAGCCACACCCCAAACTCTCAGTCTGCTACAGTAGCCACACCCCAAACTCTCAGTCTGCTACAGTAGCCACACCCCAAACTCTCAGTCTGCTACAGTAGCCACACCCCAAACTCTCAGTCTGCTACAGTAGCCACACCCCAAACTCTCATCTGCTACAGTAGCCACACCCCAAACTCTCAGTCTGCTACAGTAGCCACACCCCAAACTCTCATCTGATACAGTAGCCACACCTCAATCTCTCGGTCTGCTACAGTAGCCACGCCCCAAACTCTCATCTGATACAGTAGCCACACCCCAAACTCTCAGTCTGCTACAGTAGCCACACCCCAAACTCTCATCTGATACAGTAGCCACGCCCCAAACTCTCAGTCTGCTACAGTAGCCACGCCCCAATCTCTCAGTCTGTTGCAGTAGCCACACCCCAAACTCTCATCTGATACAGTAGCCACGCCCCAAACTCTCAGTCTGCTACAGTAGCCACGCCCCAAACTCTCGGTCTGCTACAGTAGCCACGCCCCAAACTCTCAGTCTGATACAGTAGCCACACCCCAAACTCTCAGTCTGCTACAGTAGCCACACCCCAAACTCTCGGTCTGCTACAGTAGCCACGCCCCAAACTCTCAGTCTGATACAGTAGCCACACCCCAAACTCTCAGTCTGCTACAGTAGCCACGCCCCAAACTCTCAGTCTGCTACAGTAGCCACGCCCCAAACTCTCAGTCTGATACAGTAGCCACGCCCCAAACTCTCGGTCTGCTACAGTAGCCACGCCCCAAACTCTCAGTCTGCTACAGTAGCCACGCCCCAAACTCTCGGTCTGCTACAGTAGCCACACCCCAAACTCTCAGTCTGCTACAGTAGCCACGCCCCAAACTCTCGGTCTGCTACAGTAGCCACGCCCCAAACTCTCAGTCTGATACAGTAGCCACACCCCAAACTCTCGGTCTGCTACAGTAGCCACACCCCAAACTCTCATCTGATACAGTAGCCACACCCCAAACTCTCTTTCTGCTACAGTAGCCACGCCCCAAACTCTCAGTCTGCTACAGTAGCCACGCCCCAAACTCTCAGTCTGCTACAGTAGCCACGCCCCAAACTCTCGGTCTGCTACAGTAGCCACGCCCCAAACTCTCAGTCTGCTACAGTAGCCACGCCCCAAACTCTCGGTCTGCTACAGTAGCCACGCCCCAAACTCTCGGTCTGCTACAGTAGCCACGCCCCAAACTCTCGGTCTGCTACAGTAGCCACACCCCAAACTCTCATCTGCTACAGTAGCCACACCCCAAACTCTCAGTCTGCTACAGTAGCCACGCCCCAAACTCTCAGTCTGCTACAGTAGCCACACCCCAAACTCTCAGTCTGCTACAGTAGCCACGCCCCAATCTCTCAGTCTGCTACAGTAGCCACACCCCAAACTCTCATCTGATACAGTAGCCACACCTCAATCTCTCGGTCTGCTACAGTAGCCACACCCCAAACTCTCAGTCTGCTACAGTAGCCACACCCCAATCTCTCAGTCTGCTACAGTAGCCACGCCCCAAACTCTCAGCCTGCTACAGTAGCCACACCCCAAACTCTCAGTCTGCTACAGTAGCCACGCCCCAAACTCTCGGTCTGCTACAGTAGCCACACCCCAAACTCTCGGTCTGCTACAGTAGCCACACCCCAAACTCTCGGTCTGCTACAGTAGCCACACCCCAAACTCTCAGTCTGCTACAGTAGCCACGCCCCAAACTCTCGGTCTGCTACAGTAGCCACACCCCAAACTCTCGGTTTGCTACAGTAGCCACACCCCAAACTCTCAGTCTGCTACAGTAGCCACGCCCCAAACTCTCAGTCTGCTACAGTAGCCACGCCCCAATCTCTCAGTCTGCTACAGAAGCCACGCCCCAAACTCTCAGTCTGCTACAGTAGCCACGCCCCAAACTCTCAGCCTGCTACAGTAGCCACACCCCAAACTCTCAGTCTGCTACAGTAGCCACGCCCCAAACTCTCGGTCTGCTACAGTAGCCACACCCCAAACTCTCGGTCTGCTACAGTAGCCACACCCCAAACTCTCAGCCTGCTACAGTAGCCACACCCCAAACTCTCAGTCTGCTACAGTAGCCACGCCCCAAACTCTCGGTCTGCTACAGTAGCCACACCCCAAACTCTCGGTCTGCTAAAGTAGCCACACCCCAAACTCTCAGTCTGCTACAGTAGCCACGCCCCAAACTCTCAGTCTGCTACAGTAGCCACGCCCCAATCTCTCAGTCTGCTACAGAAGCCACGCCCCAAACTCTCAGCCTGCTACAGTAGCCACACCCCAAACTCTCAGTCTGCTACATTAGCCACACCCCAAACTCTCAGTCTGCTACAGTAGCCACGCCCCAAACTCTCAGTTTGCTACAGTAGCCACGCCCCAAACTCTCGGTCTGCTACAGTAGCCACGCCCCAAACTCTCAGTTTGCTACAGTAGCCACGCCCCAAACTCTCGGTCTGCTACAGTAGCCACGCCCCAAACTCTCAGTCTGCTACAGTAGCCACACCCCAAATTCTCGGTCTGCTACAGTAGCCACACCCCAAACTCTCGGTCTGCTACAGTAGCCACGCCCCAAACTCTCGGTCTGCTACAGTAGCCACGCCCCAAACTCTCAGTCTGATACAGTAGCCACACCCCAAACTCTCGGTCTGCTACAGTAGCCACACCCCAAACTCTCATCTGATACAGTAGCCACACCCCAAACTCTCTTTCTGCTACAGTAGCCACGCCCCAAACTCTCAGTCTGCTACAGTAGCCACGCCCCAAACTCTCAGTCTGCTACAGTAGCCACGCCCCAAACTCTCGGTCTGCTACAGTAGCCACGCCCCAAACTCTCAGTCTGCTACAGTAGCCACGCCCCAAACTCTCGGTCTGCTACAGTAGCCACGCCCCAAACTCTCGGTCTGCTACAGTAGCCACACCCCAAACTCTCGGTCTGCTACAGTAGCCACACCCCAAACTCTCATCTGCTACAGTAGCCACACCCCAAACTCTCAGTCTGCTACAGTAGCCACGCCCCAAACTCTCAGTCTGCTACAGTAGCCACACCCCAAACTCTCAGTCTGCTACAGTAGCCACGCCCCAATCTCTCAGTCTGCTACAGTAGCCACACCCCAAACTCTCATCTGATACAGTAGCCACACCTCAATCTCTCGGTCTGCTACAGTAGCCACACCCCAAACTCTCAGTCTGCTACAGTAGCCACACCCCAATCTCTCAGTCTGCTACAGTAGCCACGCCCCAAACTCTCAGCCTGCTACAGTAGCCACACCCCAAACTCTCAGTCTGCTACAGTAGCCACGCCCCAAACTCTCGGACTGCTACAGTAGCCACACCCCAAACTCTCGGTCTGCTACAGTAGCCACACCCCAAACTCTCAGCCTGCTACAGTAGCCACACCCCAAACTCTCAGTCTGCTACAGTAGCCACGCCCCAAACTCTCGGTCTGCTACAGTAGCCACACCCCAAACTCTCGGTTTGCTACAGTAGCCACACCCCAAACTCTCAGTCTGCTACAGTAGCCACGCCCCAAACTCTCAGTCTGCTACAGTAGCCACGCCCCAATCTCTCAGTCTGCTACAGAAGCCACGCCCCAAACTCTCAGTCTGCTACAGTAGCCACGCCCCAAACTCTCAGCCTGCTACAGTAGCCACACCCCAAACTCTCAGTCTGCTACAGTAGCCACGCCCCAAACTCTCGGTCTGCTACAGTAGCCACACCCCAAACTCTCGGTCTGCTACAGTAGCCACACCCCAAACTCTCAGCCTGCTACAGTAGCCACACCCCAAACTCTCAGTCTGCTACAGTAGCCACGCCCCAAACTCTCGGTCTGCTACAGTAGCCACACCCCAAACTCTCAGTCTGCTACAGTAGCCACGCCCCAAACTCTCAGTCTGCTACAGTAGCCACACCCCAAACTCTCGGTCTGCTAAAGTAGCCACACCCCAAACTCTCAGTCTGCTACAGTAGCCACGCCCCAAACTCTCAGTCTGCTACAGTAGCCACGCCCCAATCTCTCAGTCTGCTACAGAAGCCACGCCCCAAACTCTCAGCCTGCTACAGTAGCCACACCCCAAACTCTCAGTCTGCTACATTAGCCACACCCCAAACTCTCAGTCTGCTACAGTAGCCACGCCCCAAACTCTCAGTTTGCTACAGTAGCCACGCCCCAAACTCTCGGTCTGCTACAGTAGCCACGCCCCAAACTCTCAGTTTGCTACAGTAGCCACGCCCCAAACTCTCGGTCTGCTACAGTAGCCACGCCCCAAACTCTCAGTCTGCTACAGTAGCCACACCCCAAATTCTCGGTCTGCTACAGTAGCCACACCCCAAACTCTCGGTCTGCTACAGTAGCCACGCCCCAAACTCTCGGTCTGCTACAGTAGCCACGCCCCAAACTCTCAGTCTGATACAGTAGCCACACCCCAAACTCTCGGTCTGCTACAGTAGCCACACCCCAAACTCTCATCTGATACAGTAGCCACACCCCAAACTCTCTTTCTGCTACAGTAGCCACGCCCCAAACTCTCAGTCTGCTACAGTAGCCACGCCCCAAACTCTCAGTCTGCTACAGTAGCCACGCCCCAAACTCTCGGTCTGCTACAGTAGCCACGCCCCAAACTCTCAGTCTGCTACAGTAGCCACGCCCCAAACTCTCGGTCTGCTACAGTAGCCACGCCCCAAACTCTCGGTCTGCTACAGTAGCCACACCCCAAACTCTCGGTCTGCTACAGTAGCCACACCCCAAACTCTCATCTGCTACAGTAGCCACACCCCAAACTCTCAGTCTGCTACAGTAGCCACGCCCCAAACTCTCAGTCTGCTACAGTAGCCACACCCCAAACTCTCAGTCTGCTACAGTAGCCACGCCCCAATCTCTCAGTCTGCTACAGTAGCCACACCCCAAACTCTCATCTGATACAGTAGCCACACCTCAATCTCTCGGTCTGCTACAGTAGCCACACCCCAAACTCTCAGTCTGCTACAGTAGCCACACCCCAATCTCTCAGTCTGCTACAGTAGCCACGCCCCAAACTCTCAGCCTGCTACAGTAGCCACACCCCAAACTCTCAGTCTGCTACAGTAGCCACGCCCCAAACTCTCGGACTGCTACAGTAGCCACACCCCAAACTCTCGGTCTGCTACAGTAGCCACACCCCAAACTCTCAGCCTGCTACAGTAGCCACACCCCAAACTCTCAGTCTGCTACAGTAGCCACGCCCCAAACTCTCGGTCTGCTACAGTAGCCACACCCCAAACTCTCGGTTTGCTACAGTAGCCACACCCCAAACTCTCAGTCTGCTACAGTAGCCACGCCCCAAACTCTCAGTCTGCTACAGTAGCCACGCCCCAATCTCTCAGTCTGCTACAGAAGCCACGCCCCAAACTCTCAGTCTGCTACAGTAGCCACGCCCCAAACTCTCAGCCTGCTACAGTAGCCACACCCCAAACTCTCAGTCTGCTACAGTAGCCACGCCCCAAACTCTCGGTCTGCTACAGTAGCCACACCCCAAACTCTCGGTCTGCTACAGTAGCCACACCCCAAACTCTCAGCCTGCTACAGTAGCCACACCCCAAACTCTCAGTCTGCTACAGTAGCCACGCCCCAAACTCTCGGTCTGCTACAGTAGCCACACCCCAAACTCTCAGTCTGCTACAGTAGCCACGCCCCAAACTCTCAGTCTGCTACAGTAGCCACACCCCAAACTCTCGGTCTGCTAAAGTAGCCACACCCCAAACTCTCAGTCTGCTACAGTAGCCACGCCCCAAACTCTCAGTCTGCTACAGTAGCCACGCCCCAATCTCTCAGTCTGCTACAGAAGCCACGCCCCAAACTCTCAGCCTGCTACAGTAGCCACACCCCAAACTCTCAGTCTGCTACATTAGCCACACCCCAAACTCTCAGTCTGCTACAGTAGCCACACCCCAAACTCTCAGTCTGCTACAGTAGCCACGCCCCAAACTCTCAGTTTGCTACAGTAGCCACGCCCCAAACTCTCGGTCTGCTACAGTAGCCACGCCCCAAACTCTCAGTTTGCTACAGTAGCCACGCCCCAAACTCTCGGTCTGCTACAGTAGCCACGCCCCAAACTCTCAGTCTGCTACAGTAGCCACACCCCAAACTCTCGGTCTGCTACAGTAGCCACACCCCAAACTCTCAGTTTGCTACAGTAGCCACGCCCCAAACGTGTGTTTTTAACTCACCCGGCTGAGCAGTTCGTCCATTTCGGTGACCAGACTGCCCAGGTTACTGTCAGCCAGCTGAAGCAGTCTCTCTGGCGCTCTCTGTGGGGAAAGCATGTGCTGCAAAGACAGGAGGATGAAAAATTATTATCATGAGCATATGACTGACAGGTGGAGTCTTGTCACCATGGAAACCAGGATGACACAGGAGTGACGTCCATGAAGTTTCTGGCCCAGAGGCTTCATTTGACATCACTGAATTATGAATCATTTGATGAATAATTCCAGAAGAGCCATAAATGCAAAACATTTTATCATCATTTGTAAACAACTCAAATATAGATGCTAATTAGCACTAGATCAGTCTATATGATGTGATTAGATTTTTTTTTTTTTTAATTAATCAAATAATTTTTAGGTTACTAATTTTTTTTTTCAGTGTAGAGAGCATACAAACAATCAAAGTTCCAGCAGAATAATTTTACAGACATTTCTGGGGTGTGTATCCATGTGTATGTTGTAAATAAAATATATCTAAAAATTAGGACTGAATGTAAATTGATTATATCCATGATTGCAAACAGAGGAAAGTCCTAAAATGAAGATTATTGGAAAAAATTGATGTGTGTAAATCATTAAACCGACAATACAACAAGTGACAATGTGACAGTTTATAGAAACACTTGCATGTAATGGGCAAAAAGGGTTTTAGTCAATTAATAGGATGTGAGGATCTTAAAGTATCTAAGATTAAAAAGACAATGCATCCAGTAGCCTACTAGTAATAGGGATTGAAACAATTCATATAATTTCAATTCATATACTTGTGTTAAAAAGTTCAAATCTGACATGTGTACAAAGGGTAAAAATGAATAGAGGAATATGTAAACGTTAGATTGATTAATTACTTTTGTAGTGCCTAATTTATGGGTAAAAAGTGTTAATCTGTGATCGCCAAAGTGATCTTAATCTATGCGGCGTGATCGATTGCTTTTGTCTTCCACCCAAGTTTCCGGGGAAATCGCAGTCCTTTCCTCATAACACTAAAGTTTTCAGCGAGGAAACCTGACTATCACTCTCGTGATTATTTCTCCCCTTTTTCAGGGGTGTAACAACAAGTCAGTATTGTATTTCATATCATTCTATCACTGGCCTAGTCAGCAGATTTCCTGTTTGCAATTGAGTTTATGAATCGGAGGTAGACATAGGTAGCATCTTTTTCAATGCAATAATGCATCCATATATTCACTCAAAAAAATTATATGTTGGCTTTACTTAACTTTTTTATGTAAACAGGTTCCGCCGGTTCCACATAACTATGTTTCGTTAAACAAACATAATATGTTCATGTAACTTCAACATCATGGAATTTGGTCATTTTAAGCGACCCAATTAAACTCTGAGCTAATGAGTTAATTAAGTGAATAATTGAGTGATGATTGAACATTATTGAAGACACCTGATGTTAACAAGCAGAATCTCTGAAGGAGAAAACCGGAATGTTTAAGTCACCATTATGGAGATGAGTATTTGTTTTAGTTGGGCTCTTGACCAGCATTAACTTATTAACTTTAGATTTTGTTTGGTTGCTGTATATGAGTTATAACAGCCGGATGAACAATAAACAAAGGTCATCTGATGGTGTTGGTTGTGTTTCAACATAATCATTATTTCACAATCATTTGACCTGAGTCACTGAACTTATATTAAACCGAATTGCTGAGTTAAGTTAACCTTTCGAATAATAGCAGCATTGTCATTGTAGAGCATACTATTTTTAGACTTTTCAATGAAATTTAAATGATCAAATCAATAAATAAAAAATAAACTTCCTAAAAAATATTTTGAGTAGGCACACACAGACATCAAGAATCAGCCTGTGAATCTCAACAATGGTGACAATTATAAAGCATGTTGCAGTGCATTCTGGGTGCCACCAATCAAAACTCATTCATGGCTCCATCATGCATTGCTGCATGAATAAATAATGAGCTTATGATCTGTTTGTCACCATTGCTGAGATTCATATGCTGATTCTTGATGTCTGTGTGTGCCTACTCAGCATATTTTTTAAGAAGTTTATTTTTTATTTCTTGATTTGATCATTTGAATTTCATTGAAAAGGCTAAAAATAGTATGCTCTACAATGACAGTAAGGTAAACTTAACTCAGAAAATTGGGTTCAATATAAGTTCAGTGATTGAGGTCAAATGATTGTGACATAATGATTATGTTAAATCACAACCAACGTCATCAGATCTGGCTCGTTCATCCGGCTGTTATAACTCATGTACAGCAACCAAACAAAATCTAAAGTTAATAAGTTAATGGTCAAGAGCCCAACTAAAACAAATACTTATCTCCATAATGGTGACTTAAACATTCCGGTTTTCTCCTTCAGAGATTCTGCTTGTTAACATCAGGTGTCTTCAATAATGCTCAATCATCACTCAGTTATTCACTTAATTAACTCATTAGCTCAGAGTTTAATTGGGTCGCTTAAAATGACCAAATTCCATGATGTTGAAGTTACATGAACATATTATGTTTGTTTAACGAAACATAGTTATGTGGAACCAGTGGAACCTGTTTACATAAAAAAGTTAAGTAAAGCCAACATATCATTTTTTTGAGTGTTTGTACAGTAAAACTCATCATGACTGTTGAATGCTCAGGATGGGTTTGGCTCTTTGAGCCCCTATGCAGCCCAACATGCTCACCTTCAGCTCCTCCGTCATGTTCTCGAATCGATAGAGCACTTTATATGGCAGGGGGAGGGGCAAAGTGAGATTGACACTGCCAATCAAACGCAGCAGACGCTCCATGTCACGAATCAAGAGCCCCGCGCAGTCATCGTCACACGCTGAAACACAGAGACTAAGATCAACACATCAGACCCCAACAGTATCACATGCACATAGACTCCCACAGGCAGAGTTCACACTACAAACTGTTCACACTGCATGCTGTGTCCATTAGAAGCCACCGTACAAGGTCACACGTACAAGGTCCCTCAGATAATCATACGCATGATCAAGGGTCAAGGGTCAAAGGTCCATTTGTGCTGCATAAATATGGGAACATTAGTGGACAGTAACAAAGCATTACAACTCACCTACTGTAAGTGCTTCATTCAGGTACAGTTACTTAATCAGAGTATTTTCCTCTTGAGAAACGCTTACCTTTACCACACTACTACAAACATGCTGTTCCGCATTACTAAATTAATAATAATGACATCTGACTCGTGAAAACTTCCTTTGAGCTAATTATTTTATTTCAGCTAGTTGCCAAAGCAACATTTCTCATTTTCAATTAGTTTAACTTGATTTACTAAAATAACTAAAACTAAAACTAAATAAAATTAATAAAAACTATATAGACATTACAATAAAAAAAAACTAATAAAAATGACAAAATGACTAAAACCTAAATAAAAACAGATAATACAAAAATACATTTAAACTCTTAACAGGAACTGAATAAGGTGTGACAGAATGAAACTGTTACAGTAGCTCCGCCTTCTGGAAGCCATGTCATCGAGCCATAACGAGTACACCTGAGGAACCAGGGAGGGGGCTTTGGAGGAGGACGTAGAGCTGGTGACGGGCAGGGAAGAGGAGGGGTTGGTGGAGACAGACGCCGAAGTGGAGCTTTGGCTGAAGGGCTGGGTGGAACCCGGGGGCCAATTGGTAGAGGACCCGGCGGAGCAGAGAGGCCGACGGGCCAGGGTGGAGACATGGGCCTGGAGGCCTGAGCTGAGCGGGGGATTCAGCCTTACACCGAGGTGGTGGAGGGGAAGCTTAAGCTTTACCAGCGGAGGAGACGGGACTAGGAAGTCAGGGGGGAATGGTGGAGGGAGCAGATTTCCGGATGGGATCAGCGAAGACGGTGAAGATTCGAGGGTGGGGACCAGATCTACACTCTGTACAGATCTATCAGGCACAGGTCCGCTCCTGGCTCTGAGATGGACTGAGCCACATGCGAAAACCTTCTGACTTCTGCCTGATGAAACTGCAAACTATCTTCAGTAAAACATTTCTTCAATTTATTATAATTCTGACTCTTGTCTTAAATTGACTGTACTTTTAAAGGGTTAGTTCACCCAAAAATGAAAATTCTGTCAGTAATTACTTACCGCTTCTGTGTTATACGTCACACGCATCACACCAGCGTCGGCCAATAGTGAGCCTACGTGTGATTTATAACACAGAAGTGCTGCGCTGTTACACTACGTGAAATATCACGGCCGTACAGAGAAGGAAATGAATAGTTGAATAAAGTCGTTATTTTTGTTTGTTTTTTTGCGCACAAAAAGTATTCTCGTCGCTTGATAAACTTAAGGTTGAGCCACTGTAGTCACTCGGACTATTTAATGATGTCTTTAATAACTTTTCTGGCCCGGACAGTTTCAATCCCTTAGAAGCCTATGGAGGAGTGATCCAGCTCTCAGATTTAATCAAAAATATCTTAATTTGTGTTCTGAAGATGAACGAAAGTCTTTCGGGGTTGGAACAACATGAGGGAGAGTAATTACTGACAGAATTGTCATTTTTGGGTGAACTATCCCTTTAACTCCTGGTCTTAATTAATCATATCTGGTCCTTGGGTCTTTAACTGTGAATCCCCTCACAGTTAATGGTTCTGGGACGAGCTTGGGCTCACAGGCTGTGAGGGGGAGGTCTCCAAGCCGGAGCATCCAGCCCAAATAATGGGACCTGGGAGGAGGAGGAGGCGCCACACTGGTGAGTCCATCATTTTTTTGGGGGGGCTCCATGTTCTGTTACTCCTGACTGTGTATAAATCAGGTGCATCACTAAGAACTTCAGCAAGGAGTAGTTTTAAAGTGCCCCTATTATGCTATTTTAAAGTTTACTAATGTTGTTTTGGAGTCTCCTACAACAGGTTTACATGCATCAAAGGTCAAAAAACTGTTTCATTTTCTCATAATATACATTTGCACATCACCACATTTTTCAATGATTCTCAAACGACTCGTCAGATGAATCAATCTCTCTAAATCCCTCCTTTCCGCAAGCTACGCTGCTCTGATTGGCCAGAGAGGTCAGTCTGTTGTGATTGGTTTACCGTGTACAGTGTGTCGA